>NW_006294400.1:1057134-1066427 GCF_000327345.1 Myotis davidii | reverse complement strand
GCCCCAGTCCTCCTACTTCTGTGTACCCCCCCCAAAACACACACACACACACACCCCAACTGGAAGCCCTTGAAGCTAATAGGAGGGGTGTGAGGGGGGAGGGTGGGGGTGGTGATCTCTCTCCCTGGTGCCCTGGCTCACTGGCCACCGGCTGGGGGTGGAGAAAGGCTGCTCTGAATGGAGTCAGTGTAGAGACAGGAAAAGCAAACACCGCAGCCTGGGCCACGCTGGCCTGTTGGGGCGGGGTGAGGGTGTGGGGGACAGGATGGGGCAGAGGCCTGGCTCATCTCAGCCTCCCTCGATCACCCCTCTCCTGGGCCCTGAGGGCCCATGGCTTCCTGGACTTGTGCCCCACAGAGTCCAGAAAGGGAGTGGGTTCAAGGGCTGGGGGCAAGTTCTATTAGAGACACCTTCACCCGTTCCCTGCCCCACCCCCAGCCTTCTTGCCCACCAGATGCCAGGAAAGTCTGTGCCCAGGAAGGGCTGTCTGGCACCTGAGGGCCTGCCTGACCAGCCCTTCTTAGCAGCAGGAACTAGGTGGGGAAGTCACCTTGTGCCAGAGACGGGTCCAGCAGTGCCATCCGCCTCCCCGGGACAAGGGGGACCCCAAGGTGCTCTGCCCAGGTGAGTGCTACACTGGCCCCACAGGCAGGCAGGGAGGGAGGGTGAGGCTGTCCTTATTGGGGCTCCCAGGGACCCCCGCACCCTCTTTGAGTCCCAGAGAATCTGGGACAGTTTCCACCGGACTGTCTTGCCGTCTGTCTGGGGTACACGTGACACTTGCAGTTTGATGAGGGAGCTGAAGAGATGGCTGGAGAAACTGGAGGTAAAGTCGGGATGAGGGGAGGCAGGAGGGACTGGAGTCTGGGGAGCAGGACTCCTGGATTCCAAGCCACCTTTAGACTAGACTTGTGGAAGCCCAGGGTCCCGTGATGGTCTCCTTTGAGCACTTCAGCTTCTAGAAGACTTTTGGAATGAGCTCAAGGGGGTTAGCATCTCATCCTGGGTGACCCAGCCAGTTGGCAGAGCTGGGACTTGAACCCACCAGGCCCCCTTAAGATGCCGAGGACACCACAGTGTGTGCAAGGGATGCCATGCTCGGCCCCCTCTCCTCCCACAGACAGCTTGGTCCCTCTGGATTTAAGGGACAGGCAGGCTCTGGACAGCACCTCCCAGGGCCGCCTCCTCTGTCTGTCCTCCCTCCAGGCCCCATGTGCAGGGCCAAGCGTTCCTGCTCAGGCTCCAGGGAAGCCATGAGAATCCCTGGGTGGCCTCTGCTTTCAGATCCCAAAGGACAGGGGCCCCTTTGCCCGCAGGGTCTAACCATAGTCGCTCATGCTGTAATCAAAGCCCCACCCCTTCCTGGGAAGCAAGGTCAACAGCTGGCTGTGTGCACGGCATCCCCTGTGCCCACCGTGAGCTGTCCTGGCAGTGGGACCGGGCTGGGAGGGACTTGCTGAATAACCCTCACCGAGGCAGGTGCTGTTCTAAGGCCTTCCAGGTACCTCACTGACGGTCACCACCCCCTATAAGGTGGTTCGGTCGTACAGATTGGAAAACTGAGGCCCATAATGTTGCGATAACTTGTCCAGGACACATTCCCAAGAAAAGTCGAGTTGGCTTTCGAACCCAGAGCCTGGCTCCGGCGCCCTGAGTCCTTAACTGTTGTCTGTTCTGGCTCTGATGCCTAAGAGGTCCCACTAGAGGTCATTGTGTGGCGTCCCCTGCCTCTGGGTGTCTGCGCAGGCCCACCTCTGCTCACAAAGAATCAATCTCGTTTTTAAAGGCACCTGCTCCGAGCGTGGATTCCCCCTGGGGGTCATCAGACATTTATGTATTCATAGCCTTCTGGCTGGGGGAAGAGGCCCTCCCACCCAGAACTCAGCAGCGTCCAGCTGCCGCCTTACCTCTCGCCCCTCCCCACTGCAGCGTCATCAGACGTGAACCAGCCCTGCCTGTGCCTCGGCTCCACGCCCTCCGGCTGTGCGGGCCTGGGCAAGTGCCTCAACTCCTCTGAGCCTCAGTTATCCACTGTGCACTGGGGTTCATGACACACCCGCTTTGTGAGGTTGACCCGGACTGAATGTTAAAAGGGGATGAAAAGACTATACCGCCCTGGCTGGTTTGGCTCAGTGGATAGGGAGTCAGCCTGAGGACTAAAGGGTCCTGGGTTCGATTCTGATAAAAGGAAAAAAAGAAAGAAGAGACTATATAGCTTGTTACTGGAGAAGTTTCTCTGAACGTTTAGAGCGCCGGAAATCAGGAGGAGACGGCACAGTGTTCTCGCCTGAGTGTGAAGCTGGCTCTTGGCGTCCTTCTGCCCCTGTTGTTTGCCATGGATAGTTCAGCGTTCTCTCCCTGTGGGAGAGGACCGGGGGCAGATGCCATCTGAGTGGTCTGCACGGTAGTTTAGAAAGGATGAAGGCCAGAGGAGGGTCAGTGACCACAGTGGCTGGTACCTGTGACATGCTCAGAATGAAACAGTGAATACTCCTCTCCATCATCATCATCATCGACCCACTTCTGCCTGCAAGGTCGGAGCCTGCAGCTTTTGGCCTTATAGTTTAGCCTCCTGATTACAGATAGGGAAACTGAGGTCCAGAATGGGAACTTGCAAATTGGTGGTGGAGTAGGAAGCAGCTTTCCCCGCTCCCCGCCCCCCAATTCCCACTTGGACCCCCATCTCTTCTTCGCTCCTTTCCCACCTTGGTCCTCCTCTGGGGTGCCCAGGTTCAGGCCTTGGCACCCATCCACCAGGCAGAGCCCTGCCCGGGAGAGCAGGGAGAGAGCGAGCAGAGCTGGGAGCAGTGGGCTAGGAGTCCCGGCTGCCTGCTCAGCCCTGGCTCTTTGTCTGTGGCTTTGTGATGGTAAGTGCTGCTCCTAAATCAGGTCTGTGACACTGTTATTGTTGCCCAAGGCGCAAAGAGTCTAAACTTTTCCCCTGAGGTCAAGAATGTGGCCAGTCCCAAGCCGCCCCGGAGCAGGGGCCTGGGTGGCTGGGGGTGGGGCTGGGGCCTCACCCTGCGCTAGGTCGAGATGTGGCAGGGAGGGGGTCAGCGGGAACAAAACGCTTTGAAATGCCTCCTCTCCATCACTGCCAACATTGTCCGCTGCCCACGGGGGGCCTGGCACCGCCTCGCCGGGGCTCTGGCCCCCAGCCCTGGCCAGACCCGGCCCCGGCATCTGAAAATGGACAGAAGGTTATTGTCCCTCCCTGCAGCCCTTTGTCTGCCCCAGTTCCAGATGTCTAGGCTGGGACCAGGGAGCTGACCCATGGTGGGCAGGGGGAGGGGACAAAGGAGGGGAGCACGGGTCACTGCATCCTGAGGGGTCATTCCCAGACCCTGAGATCCCACCCAGCCACGGCCAGTCACCTTCTGGGCTGTCTGAGTCCTGGGATTGTCCCAGGTCCCTCATCCCTCCTCCCTTCCCCCAGGCCAGGGTCCAGCCTCAGGAAGGAAGGCCCTGGGGGTGCAGGAGTTAGGAGCAGGGCGCCTTGGGATCCCCATCCGTCCACCTGGTAACTATGCTCTTGGGCAAGCTGTGCCCCTCTCTCAGCCTGCTGTCCCATGTAGGTGCCATTGTGCCAGGATTCATTCATTCACAAAGTAACCACAGAGCCCTCCTGGACGCCAGCTCCGTGCTGGGCTCAGTGGTGGGTGGGCCACTCTGATCCTTGCCCATTGTGGTTAACGGACGTATAGTAAGGGGTTAACACTCCCATTCACTTTCTCCACGTTGGGTACCATGCTGACAACCGCTGGACCTGCGTTATCTCATTCTTTTCACCACAAAATCGAGGAGGCAGTAGGTACGGTTCTTGGTTCTTAAATCTGTTTTCCAGCTTTGGACACTGAGAGGTGAAGTCTCTTGCCCAAAGTCAGGCTGCCAGGAAGCAGCAGAGCCGGGATCCGAGCCCAGGCAGACCGCCGCCACGAGAGGAATGATCTGCTAATAAATACTTGGAAGGAGTTGAAGGCAGAGCCTGGCAAAGCTGCGGGCTCAGCCTGTGCGAGCTGCGGACGATGTCCATGCCATCCCTCAGTGATCCCATTCCACAGATGGTGCTACTGAGACCCAGGCCGGGGAAATAGTCTGGCGTGAGGAGCCTGGGAGAGCTTAAATGGCAACACCTACAGTGATTCTGCCGCCGCCAGGGGCAGCCAGAGAGGCAGGCAGCCCAGTTTCAAACCCCAGCTCTGTGTGGGCTTGGCTAACTGACATAGAGGCCCACACTTCGGTGTCCTCATCCGCAAAATGAAAATATCCCCTACTCCACGGGGTTGTTGTGAAAATTCAATCAGATGATACATTTAAATACTTAGCACCGTGCCTGGCACACAGCAGTCATTTAATGGTAGCTGTTCCTACTGTTGTTCCAAACGGGGTAACATTTATCCTTTTGAACCTTCCTCTCACCTGGGGTCACCTGAGGACAAGGCTCTGTTGAGGGGGTGGGGGGAGCTAGCAGTTGTTGATGGGGGTGGGGATAGCAATGCTTGGTTTCTCCGGGCCCTGGCCCAGCCAGGCTGCCACGCTGCAGCCCGGCCACAGCAACGGTTTTAGCAGAAGCCAGGGCTGCTTCCTGATGGGCAAAACAGCTGGCGGCCGGGGAAAACAGCTGGCCTGGCCCCAGCCCCCTGAGGACAGTTCCACATCTTGGGCCTGGGAGAGGCAGGCCTGGCCAAGAGGGAGTCCTTTGGAGTGGGTGTGGGTGTTGGGTGGGACTAGGGGATGAGGTCGCGCAGGCAGATTCCTGGAGCAGAGGCCGAGGTATGCTAGGTCTAAGCCGGAGTGGACAGGGTGACTCCAGCAGGATTGGGGGCTCTAGTCTCCCCTCAAACAGGAAAGATGAGGGGCAGGGGAGCAGATGGGGGGCAAGCCTGTGCTCAGCCCTGGGTCCTCTGGGAACCGAGCTCGGAACCTGAGTGGGAGGGAGCCCACACGGGGCTCCGAGACTCCTATCTGCTGAGCTGCACCCAGAACCAGAAGTGGGGTGTGGGCTCCTCCTCTGGCCACAAAGCAGGACAGGGGCCCAGAGAGCCCCCAACCCAGGCGGCATGAAGCTGGCAGCTGGTAAGAGAGAGCTCCATCCCAGCATCCCTCAGCTGTGCTCTATTCCCAGCCTGCTTGGGACCCCCAGCCCTTGAGCTCTGGGCACTGGAGTACTTCCAGGCTGCCCCCACCCACGGGCAGGGGAGCGGCACCTGAGGCCTCACATGAGGTCGGGCAGGGTAGGCAGAGGGTTAATGGGAGTGTGGCCAGAGTCCACTGGACCGGAGTCGCCTGCCTGGGCTCTTGACCCCCGAGTCCCACAGACTAGACACCCCTAATTTCTCTCTGACCAAGAGGTGTCCTCTAGCCCACCTTCCTAACCTCCATGAAGAGGGGGTTGGTCCCCACTTGTGTGTGCCAACCTCTGCGCTCCTCTTCCTATGAATGTCAGCCTGCAGAGCCCGGGCCAGTGGGCAGGCCTGGGAGCTAAGGCTCCCCGCGGGAAGAAGGCCCTGGGGAGGAGGGCAGCTCTGGGGTCTCTAGTCCCTGATGCCACAGTGAAGCCTAAGGCTCTGGCGCCCCCAGCTGGCCTTGGGCAGCACTGCAGTGGCTGAGGGATGGGAGTGAAGCTGCTGTGGTGGGGAGAAACCCGGAGCTCAGCCAGGTGTTGGTCCGGGGGGGCCTCTGTCCCATTCAGACAGATGGGCCCAGTATTTCTTTTTTAAAAAAAAAATATATACTTTATTGATTTTTTACAGAGAGGAAGGGAGAGGGATAGAGAGCCAGAAACATCGATGAGAGAGAAACATTGATTCAGCTGCCTCCTGTACACTCCCCACCGCGGGATATGCCCGCAACCATGGTACATGCCCTTGACCGGAATCGAACCTGGGACCCTTCAGTCCGCAGGCCGACGCTCTATCCACTGACCCAAACCGGTTAGGGGTGGGCCCAGTCTTTCTCCAGGTGTGTATCCTGCCCGACCTGGAGAAGGAGGCCTGAGGCCCCACAGAACAGCAGCTTCAAACATTAGCCAGCTTCAAATCACCAGGAAGCTCATTGGTTAAACCTCCACTCCCCGAGCTTGTGATCCAATAGGAATGGGGAGGGACTTAGGAATTTGCATTTCTAACAGTTTCCAGGTGAGGCTGCTGCTGGCTGATGCGGGGCCCATAGATTGAGAACCGCTGCTTCAGTAACGCTGTGGATTTGGCCCAATTCAGCAAGTATTTGTGGAACCCATGCTAGGTGCAAGCAGAGGTACTGGGGTGTGTGTCTTATTATTCTGTTCCGGAGGGCGGGGAGAAAAGATTGGGAGTGGGATTACAGGTGCTTGATCAGCTACCTACCCAGTGTCCTCCTCTTTCTATTGCCCAGCGGGCCTTGCCCTGGGGCTGGAGATAAAATGGTGCTGAAGGCGGACAGGTCCTGCCTCAGAACTCACAGCCAGGCAGGTCTGGTGTTGGATCTTTCCACCCGCAAGTCTAAAAGTCGGTTCAAAACAAGGCCTCAAACAGAACCTGATATATATTCCCCCTTTTCGGGTCTCCCCCTTTCGGAACTAGCCCAGCCCAGTCGCAAACCCTGCGGCTCATCCTGATTCCTCGCCCCATCTCCACGGCTGATCCGGTTCCACACCTCAGCCCCGCCCGCCCGCCGCAGCTCTCCCTGTGCCAGGGTCTCCCGGCTTCCATCCCTGCCCCCATTGGCCACCCTCTGAGCTGCAGCCAGAGCAATCTTTTTTTTTTCTTCCTTAATCCTCACCCAAGGATACTTTTTCCATTGCTTTTTTTAGAGAGAGTGAAGGGGAGGGAGGAGGGAGAAAGAGAGAAAGGGAAACACTGATGTGCGAGAGACACATCGATTGCTTGCCTCCCACATGCACCCCAGCCAGGATGGGGATGAGCCTGCAACTGAGGTCCATGCCCTTGACAGGGAATTGACGCTCTGACCACTGAGCAGCTGGCCAGTGTGAGAGCAATCTTTTAAAAGACAAGTCATCTCACTCCTCTGGTTTCCCCCTCCAATGTCTTTTCATTGCACTTTTTTTTTTTTTGCACTTTTTAAAAAAGGCCCTGGGTGGTCCTCTCCTCTCACCACACTCCCCTGGCTCACTGCTCTCCAACCACCCCAGCCTCCTGGCTTGTTCCCACCACGGGACAATGACCCCACCTGCTCCCTCCACATGGAACACTGTCCCCCCAGAACCCCTGGCTCCCCTTATGCTCTGCGATGTCTTCACTGACACCTCGACTCAGCGTTCCCTCCCACCCCAGCTGCTCTCTGTTCTTAGCAACCTGTTTCACTTTGTTCACAGCATCACTGTTCTTTGAAACGATCCACTAATGTATCAGCTGTTTCCTGTCTCTCTCCTCTCAGCAGAATGTCTTGCATGCCGCACTACCTCTCCTTGCTCCTAGCATGGGTTCCACAGATACTTGCTGAGTGCATGGGGTTATACAGGATGCCATGTAGGCTATGTCCCTCAGACATGACCTGGGGGAAGACTTTCCGGAGGAGGGAAGTTTAGGCTGAGGCTGGAGGGCCTGGAGGAGTTGGCCAGAAAGACCAGTTCAAGCAGAGGAACAAGCAGAAAGGCTGTGGGAAGGTCCTAAAGCAGGGGGTGTTCTGGAAACTGCACATGGGCCAATGTGGCTGGAGCAGTTGGAGAAGTCAGGAGGCCATGCAGGGCCTCGTTGCCCCTTGAGGGGTTTGAGCTCTTTGCGGAGGGCAATGGGCAGCCCCCCTTCCCCATCAAGCATGTTAATGTCCGGCATTTCAGAAAGGGCTGTTGGGTGCAGAGTGGCTTCCAGGGAGAAAGCCAGGGGGTGGGGGGAGCTGGGAGGTGCAGGGGCCCAGGTGAGTGGTGCTGATGCCCTGTGCCCGGCGAGTGGCCACGTGCAGATGTTGAGGAGGTGGTCTTCCCGGGATGAATGGGGTGAGGGATTGGGCTGAGAGAGGGGGGGCTTGTAATCAGTGGCACCAGGGCTGCAGCTTGCGGGACTGGGTGGGTGGAGGTGCCATTCGCTAGCGTTGGGAGGCCACCAGAGAGGGAGCAGGTTTGGGGAAACAGCTGAGGTTCTGTTTTGGACAGATGGGATTTGGGTCTAGGTGGGCAGTTTTCCAGTCAGGGAGTGAGTAGCTGCCCCGTGTGATCAACTGCTGAAGAGCGCCCTCTTGGGTGAGGAAGAAGGGCCCATTGGGGGCAGGAGCCCTTTGGCTGGAGCAGCCTTGGCCTAAGTCAAGTTCTGAATGGGGATGAGGAGGCAAGACAGGGAGCAAAGCCGCGATTCCCCTCCGAGAAGTTTGGAAGGAGAGAGAGGTAGGGCTGCAGCTGGGGGCCAGCAGGCAGCTTGGTGTTTTGTATTTTATGTTGGGGAAGATTGAAGTCCTTTGGAAAGTCAGAGAAAGGATCCAGAAGAGAGGGAGGTTCTTGATCCAGGAAGGGCAAGGGGGTGGCATTGGGAGCCCAGGGGTGGTTCTGTCATGAGGAAAGGGTGCCTATTCCATTGTACCAGGCGGTGAGAGCAGAGGCTGGCTTAGGGGCAGGAGGTGGAAGGTTTGGAGGCTGGAAATGGGAGTTCCCAGGTGATGGCTTCTCTTCTCTCCAAAAAGTAGGAGGAGGGAGAGGCCTTATGCCTTCCATTGCAGGGCCATTGGCTGGGAGTGGCCCCACCTGGAAGGAAGGCTTTGCAGCGAGGCCCAGACCTGGGCTCCAGGGTTCAGGGCCCCCACATCCTGCCCCATCACTAAGCAAGCCCATTCCTTGCCGGGCCCGCCCCTTCGCCTCTGGGTGGACATTGTGCGCCAGGTTTAGCCCTCCTCCCTGACCTTGGGAAGCAGGCTTTCCTGGTGGGCGGGCGGGGTGGTGAATGGAAGGGAAACCTGGCTTCCAGCTCATCTTAAAGAGCCTGGAGCCCTCCCTAGTTGGGCTCAGTGGATAGAGCCTCAGCCTGTGGACTGAAGAGTCCCAGGTTCAATTCCGGTCAAGGGCACATGCCTGGGTTGCAGGTTCAGTCCCCACTAGGAAGTGTATAGGAGGCAGCCCATCAATGATTCTCTCTCATCATTGATGTTTCTATCTCTCTCCCTCCCCCCCTTCCTCTCTGAAATCAATAAAAATATTTTTAAAAGAGAGAGAGAGCCTGGAGACCCCTTTCCATCTCAGCGGGGCCTGGACCCCAACTCTGCCCCCGGGAAGGCTGTATCCCCAGGGGCTGTGCGGTGCCTCCTAGCTCTGCACTCAGCCTAAGAGTGGGCTTTGCTCTCTTAAAGGATCGAAGCAGCGCCGGTGCCGC
>NW_006294400.1:1056229-1056469 GCF_000327345.1 Myotis davidii | reverse complement strand
CTGGTGAGAGACCCGGGCCTTGGCACCCACTGGGCATCGCCCCCCAGCTCCAGATGAGGCCATCTGCGCCCAGTCCGACACCGCCCAGGCAGGCCCCTCCCCGGGCAGACAGGCCCTCTTCAGTCCCCAGCCCCAGGCGGACCCCGACCCCTGGCCCTGCAGACTGACCTCTGAGGCCGCGGTCGGACCCTAGGACACCCGCCCTGGCCCCTGCCCCCCCTCTCGCCGCCCCGGGTGTAA
>NW_006294400.1:1049027-1056098 GCF_000327345.1 Myotis davidii | reverse complement strand
AGCAGGACTGGGGGTTCCTGGGGAGCAGTGGGGGTGCGGTCAGCCCTGGCTCCAGACAGCCTGCAGGGGAGTCAGACCTGCTCCCCCGCCCGCTGGGCTGGTCCTGCCAGCCGATGGCAGAGCCCCCTCTGCTGTGCCACCCCCAGGTGTCCCCACAAGGCATTGGACTCAGAGGCCGCGGCCTGTGGCAGCCAGGACAGGGAGGAGCCCCAAGCTGAGGTTGGGGATAAATGGAGGGAAAGGACAAACTTCCCCCCACAACACACCACCCTTGGGCGGGGGTGGAGCCCTGGCCTGGGGAGGCGCCCACAATGACCACACTCTGGGAGCTCAGCGTTCCCACCCCCTATGGGACTTGACACGTAGTTAGTCTTCATTTCTGGGGAATTGGCTTAAAGGGACAGTGTCACCTAAAACCTGGCTTTTCTCTGAGCCCCCTCCCCCGACTCGGTCATGGGGTCTCCTTCCACAGGAGAGGGGGAGCGTGTTCTGGGCCAGCCGAGCTTGGGCCCATCGGCTCTTCCCAGGACACTCAGTGTGGTGTGAGCCTTATCCCAGCTTCCCAGCAGAGAGAAGCAGCGGCCTTCTGTCCAGGCCCGACTCGGGGAGGGGCTGACTGTGGTCACACAGCAAGGAAGGAAGGTAACAGGCCCGTGGCAGGTGTGTTCTTCAAGGCCGCGGTACTGTCCATCTTCCGAATGCCCTCCAGCTCTGCTCCTCGGCCTGCTGGGTCCTCGGCCTGCTGGGTCCTCGTAGAGTTAGAGAGGAAGTGAGGCCGTCCCCCGACTCGGTCATGGGGTCTCCTTCCACAGGAGAGGGGGAGCGTGTTCTGGGCCAGCCGAGCTTGGGCCCGTCGGCTCTTCCCAGGACACTCAGTGTGGTGTGAGCCTTATCCCAGCTTCCCAGCAGAGAGAAGCAGCGGCCTTCTGTCCAGGCCCGACTCGGGGAGGGGCTGACTGTGGTCACACAGCAAGGAAGGAAGGTAACAGGCCCGTGGCAGGTGTGTTCTTCAAGGCCGCGGTACTGTCCATCTCCCGAATGCCCTCCAGCTCTGCTCCTCGGCCTGCTGGGTCCTCGGCCTGCTGGGTCCTCGGCCTGCTGGGTCCTCCTGGAGTTAGAGAGGAAGTGAGGCCCCGAGAGGGCGGGACTTGCCCGAGGTCCCACCGTGGGTCACAGACCTGTGATGGGCACCTGGCTGCCAGCTTGCAGCCCCTCCTCTGCAGCATGCCTACCGCCAGGCTCCCAGGAGAAGCCAGCCTCACAGGTGTTGTTGCTGCGGGGGCAAGGCTGCCTCGGGGTTTGGTTCTTCTGTGGCTGCACCCCCTTCACCCTCCTTCCTCCTGTGTCCCCAGGTGTGCCACGGACCACAACGTGGACAACACCACGGAGATGCTGCAGGAGTGGCTGGCCGCTGTGGGCAATGACTATGCAGCCGTGGTCTGGAGGCCTGAGGGGGAGCCCAGGTGGTGAGCTAGGGCGGGGGAGGGCGGGATAGGCAAGAGCTGCAGCCCAGAGAGAAAAAGGGACAGCCCACGCCACAGACTCCCGCCAGGGCTCTGTCCACTGTCCTGCAGAGAGAAGGCACCTACCCCACGGGACATCTCATCTCTTTACCCCTCAGGCCCTACCCAGACGAAGAAGGTCCCAAGCACTGGACCAAAGAAAGGCACCAGTTTCTGATGGAGCTGAAGCAGGAAGCCCTGACCTTTGCCAGGGACTTGAGGGCAGACTATATCCTGGTAAGAAAGCCTGGCCTACGATTGGGATCTGTTTCTGACAGAAGTTCTGGTGTGACAACCTCCTGTAGGCTGGCCCCCTGGGTCAGATCAGATATTGAGCTGGGATCCCTGTGCTTGAACTCAGACTAGATATTGAGCCTGGATTCCTGAGACAGATTCAGGTATATACTGAGTCTAGTTCCCCGAACGAGGGCTCAGAATAGGTCTTTGGATCTACTCCCAAGTCAGATCTCTGATAAAGTTCTTAGATCAGCATCTCAGTTCTTTCTTTAGTTATTTTATACTAGAGGCCCAATGCACGAAATTTGTGCAAACGTAGGCCCTCACAGCCCCAGCTGCCTTGCAACCCTGCCCCCCTGCCCACTGGTCATTCTGGAAGGTCGTTCCAGAAGGTATTCCGCCCGCCATCTGGTCTAATTAGCATATTATCTCTTCATTATATAGTATTTGTATTATTTTCAGAGAGAGAAGGGAGGGAGGGATAGAAACATTAATGAGAGAGAATCATCAATCGTCTGCCTCCTGCACGCCCCCTACTGGGGATCTAGCCGGCAACCCCGGTGTGTACCCTGACCTGAAATGAAACTGTGACCTCTTGGTTCATAGGTGGACACTCAACCACTGAGCCGCACTGGCTGGGCGAGCAGCTCAGTTCTTATGTCTGGACCCAGACTCTGAGCCAGTGCTCCAGACTAGATCCTGGTCCCGAAAGAGATCTACTAGTTTGTAGGGTGGACCTCTCTAAGGGAACCCCACTGGATTCTGAGAGCCACTTCTGGGAGTCTGGCCATCGGGAGGGATCCCACTCAGTGAATCCCTGGAGGGCTGCAGCCCAGGCAAGGCTGGGGTCTGTGACATCCCCCTCCTCACAGTTTGCAGATTCAGACAACATTCTGACCAACAGCCAGACGCTGCGGCTGCTGATTGAGCAGGGGCTGCCCGTGGTGGCCCCAATGCTGGACTCGCAGACCTACTACTCCAATTTCTGGTGCGGGATTACGCCGCAGGTGAGGCAGGGGATGGACCTCGGGAAGCTGGAGGTTCTGGGAGGAGGGGCCCCGAGAGCAGAGGGCCTGAGGCCTCGGGGTCTGCGCGCCGTGGCAGGGAGCAGTGTTCCTGGGATGGAGGGTCCCTCTCACTGCCCAGAGCACCCCCTTCCCCAGGGCTACTACCGCCGTACAGCTGAATACTTCCCCACAAAGAACCGCCAGCGCCGGGGCTGCTTCCAGGTCCCCATGGTCCACTCCACCTTCCTGGTGTCCCTGCGGGCGGAGGGGGCAGCCCAGCTCGCCTTCTACCCCCCTCACCCCAACTACACCTGGCCCTTTGATGACATCATCGTCTTCGCCTACTCCTGCCAGGCTGCGGGTGAGGACAGCTCTCCTTGATCCTTCCTCGGAAGCCTCTGGGCCTTCGCACATGCTGTTCCTTCTGCTTTGCATGCCCTTCCCACTCCGCCATTCAGAGAGGGGAGCGTGGTCACGGGTTTTCGTGTGCAGGAGATATTGGCTGCGTCTGTGGTGCAGACACACAGGAAGAAAAATAGTCACATGTAAAAAGTGAGAGACAGCCTTAACCGGTTCGGCTCAGTGGATAGAGCATCAGATCTGCGGACTCAAGGGTCCCAGGTTTGATTCCGGTCAAGGGCATGTACCTTGGTTTCCGGCACATCCCCAGTAGGGGGTGTGCAGGAGGCAGCTGATCGATGTTTCTCTCTCGCTGATGTTTCTAACTCTCTATTTCCCTCCCTTCCTCTCTGTAGAAAATCAATAAAATATATTTTTTTTAAAAAGTGAGAGACAGCTGTATGGAGAAACAATGAGAAGCAGCAAATATCTTTTTTCATTGCTACTACTACTTTGATTGTGAGCCACGGTTCATTGGCCAGCAGTTTGAAGGAGTTTAACAGTGGTTTTGTTTGTTTATTTTTATATATATTTTTTTGACTTCAGAGAGGAAGGGAGAGGGAGAAAGAGATAGAAACATCAGTGATGAGAGAGAATCATTGATCGCCGTCTCTTGCCCGCCCCATGCTGGGGATCGAGCCTGCAACCTAGGCATGTGCCCTTGACCAGGAATCGAACCGTGACCACCTGGTTCATGGGTTGATGCTCAACCACTGAGCCACAGGAGACCACGCACCTGCCCCTGACGGGTTCACGTCTGTAGAGGATAAAGAGTAAATAGTAATTGTAATAAAGGTGACAAATCTTGAAGAAATGAAAGGGTGCCAGTGGAGGACAGCTTGAAGGGAGCAAGAGAGGGTATGGGTTTAAGTGCAGGGACCTGGGTCAAAGGTGATGGGTGGTGCTGGATCAGGGCTGGATCTGGGCAGGGGCAGGGGCAGCGTTAGGGCATGAAGCCGTGGCTCCCCCACGTGGCCTCCATGGCTCTATCACTGGCCGTAGGCACGGAGTTGGCCCGCTCCTGGCCCCTGAGGGTACAGACTCTGTCTTGCTCACCACCATTGCCCGGGGAACCAGCAGGTGGTCCAGAAACATTATTTATTTATTATTTTTTCTAAATATATATTTCATTGATTTTTTTACAGAGAGGAAGGGAGAGAGATAGACAGTTAGAAACATTGATGAGAAAGAAACATCGATCAGCAGCCTCCTGCACATCTACTGGGGATGTGCCCGCAACCCAGGTACATGCCCCTGACCGGAATCAAACCCGGGACCTTTCAGTCCGCAGGCTGACGCTCTATCCACTGAGCCAAACCGGTTTCGGCCAGAAACATCATTTAAATGAATAAACCACCTCAGCAGAAACCTCCCTCAGACTTTTTACTTTTTTATTTTTTGAGCCAAGCCCTTTCCAATCCCATAGGTGGGGACACTGGGTCCCAGGGAGGACGCACACTGGGACCATGGCAGGCCTGGATTCTGAGCGCCCTGCCCCTGGCACTCACCCGGCCTCTCTCTGCAGGGGTCTCCGTCCACGTGTGCAACGAGCACCGCTATGGGTACATGAACGTCCCTGTGAAATCCCACCAGGGGCTGGAGGACGAGAGCATCAACTTCGTCCACCTGATCCTGGAAGCGCTCGGTGAGGCTGGGAGCCGGGGGCCCGCCTGCTGCCACCACTCCCTGCCTCCTCTGTGCCCCTTCTCCTAGGCCCCAGACCTGACTGGGCACCGGGCTTGGCGTCCCAGCCTCACCCCTAACTTATTCCCTGACTCTGGGCAAGTCCCTTTCTCACTGGGCCTCAGTCTCCCCATCTGTACAATGGAGGCAGGTGGGTTCTGTGATCTCTGAGGGCCCTTTCTGCTGGGCGTTCTGCCGAAGGGGCAGGAATGGGGCGGGGGTTGGGGGGGCGCTAGGACTCCAGGGTCACCGCCAAAGGGGCTCATGATTGGGGTGCTTTCCTCTGCAGTGGACGGGCCCCCTATGTTGGCCTCCGCTCATGTGTCCCGGCCCCCAAAGAGTCCCACCAAGATGGGATTTGATGAGGTAAGTTCCCTCAGCCTGCAGGCCTGGGGTCAGGAGGTGGGTGGGCCCCTCCCCTGGGTGGGCCCTTCCCTTGTCCTGCACCCACTCCCTGCTCCTCACTCCCCTGCCTCCTCCAGGTCTTTGTCATCAGCCTGGCCCGCCGGCCTGACAGGCGTGAGCGCATGCTGAGCTCGCTCTGGGAAATGGAGATCGCTGGGCGGGTGGTGGACGCTGTGGATGGCCGGTGAGGCTCCTGGGTGGGGCCCTGGGCAGGTGGGGGCGGGGGTGGGCCTCTGGAGCTCCCTGGGGTGGGAAAAGCAGATGAATGAGTTGAGGGAGTTTCCTGTTCCAGGCGTTCAATAGGGCCTGAGGAACGCTGTCTCAGGGGGTCCCGGGCAGACGGAACCAGGAGGGGGAGGTTCAGTGGTTAAGGCCCAGGAGCTCCCGGGCTTGGGTTTGAGCTCTGCTACTTAGCAGCTGTGTGACTTGGCCCAGTCACCCCATCTCTCAGCCCTGGGGTGTAAATGGGGAGCATGGTGTCTTTCTCTCAGGGGCTTGCGAGGGTTTGGGGCCCGACACCGACAGTGGCATCTTCATGGTTATTCCCAGCGTTGTTCTTCTCCAGCCTGGGTTTGGACATGTGGGTGCGAGCAGGGACCCAGGGTTACCCAGCCCCACGTGCCCGCTGTTGTTTGTGCAGGCGCCCCAGCCCTTCTGATCGCCCGATGTCCATCCTGTGCTTGGGCCTCTGCCATGTTCCCCCACATTCACCCTGGGGTGCACCCCCTCACGCCACCGCCCACCGCCCACCTCCCGTGCTGGCACCCCTCCCCTGTGGGTCACTTGCCTGAGGTGGCTACAGTTTCCCCATCCAATCACTGATGGCTTCAGGCCACACGGAGCAGGAACAAGGCTGGGACCTCCTTGGTCAGACTCCAGTGTGACCGACCCAGCATGCACCAGGCGCCCGGACGAGTCCCTGCGGCCACCCTCAGCCCTCACACCTGTCTTCCCCAGGACCCTCAACAGCAGCGTCATGAGGCGCCTCGGCGTGGACCTGCTCCCTGGCTACCAGGACCCCTACTCCGGCCGCACACTGACCAAGGGCGAGGTGGGCTGCTTCCTGAGCCACTACGCCATCTGGGAGGAGGTGAGGACCCGCCCCTCGGCCCACCTCAGGGACAGCAGGGCCTCCCGTTCGCTGCCCTCCGCCCAGCCTGGAGTGATGGTGGGTGATGGAAAACATTAGCAAAGACGCCCGCAGCTTTCACCCTGTGTCCAACCCTACACCGTGGTCATCCTACAGTCTTTGTTGAGCACCTACTGTGTGCCAGGAGATTCCCTCTCTGAGAATACGGAGAATGTGCAGCCCTGGCCCTCCTGGGGCTCCGGGACCAGAGGGGGCACTGAAATCAAGGAAAAATCCTCTAGCCTCTGAAGGGAGGTACACGGGCTGCCCGAGTGTGCGGACTGGCCTGGGCTTCTGGCTCAGTATGGGGCCGGCCTGCGCCTCACCATTGACAGGCCAAGAGAAGAGCCTCCTTAGCAAAAAGCACACAGTAGGAGCAAAGGCCTAGGGGCAGGAAGGAGTTCAGGCGTGGGAAGAAGAAGGGCCTCAATCCAGGGCCAGGGGTGCGAGTGGCACTGAGGCCACTGCTGGGACACTGGCCCAGGGGCGCCCCCTCCTGGGGGCAGTGCAGACTTGCTCCTCGTTTTGATTCTTTGCTGTAGCCACCATGTGTGTGTGAGCTTCGATGCCGATGCCGTTGCTTCCCACTGTCTCTGAGCGGATGGACACCTCATGTACACTTCACCATCCGCTGAGCTTATTCCATGTTCTTTTCACATTTCCAAGAGTTTCGGAAAGTGCTTTTTCTTAGAGCTGTTGGGGGCTAGGG
>NW_006294400.1:1045685-1048993 GCF_000327345.1 Myotis davidii | reverse complement strand
CCCCCCCCCACCAGCTCAGCCTCCTTTAGGAGAGAAAGCGCAGGAGGCCCAAGTGAGCACCTGGGCCCTGCGCCCCAGCAGGTGCAGGTTCGGATCCTGGCTCTGCCACGCGGTCTGTGTGTCCTGGGCCGTGGCTTCACCTCCCTGTCTGTCTCCTTGCTGCAGTCCGGGGCCATCGTGCCGCTGCCACTGCAGTTCCTTGGAGGCGGGCGGTGGCCCCGTGGCCCCGTGGCCCCTGGGATGTGGCAGCACTCAGTGAATGCAGCACGGGCTCCGATCGCCAGCACGAGCCTACTTGGAGCGCTAGGAGGGGTGGCGGGGCTTGCAAGCCAGAGCGAGGCGTGGATTTAGGTCCCCTGGCAGTGCGAGCCTAGCGGGCCCTGGAGCAGCCGAGTGACGTGGCCAGGACTGAGCAGCTGGCATGTACATGAGGCCAGGGAGCGGGTGGGTGTTAGCCAGGTGGAAGGGGACAGCCCAAATCTAAAGAGCCCCCCCGCTTACCACAGGTGGTTGCCAGGGGCCTGGCCCGGGTCGTGGTGTTCGAGGATGACGTGCGCTTTGAGAGCAACTTCAAGGGGCGTTTGGAAAGGCTGATGGAGGAGGTGGAGGCAGAGAAACTTCCCTGGGACCTGATGTAGGCAGTCTGCACCCCCAGGGCAAGGGAGAGGGGCGGGCCTGGGGCGGGGTCTGCCTCCTGCTTGGAGCCTTCCTTCCCCCAACCTGGTCCCGGAGGACGGGGGTGGGTCCTATGACACACCAGGTCCTACAATGACTCCTGGGACCCTAATGTCGCCTGCAGCTACCTCGGCCGGAAGCAGGTGAACCCTGAGGAGGAGGTGGCCGTGGAGGGGCTGCCACGCCTGGTGGTGGCCGGGTACTCCTACTGGACGCTGGCGTACGTCCTGAGCCTGGCCGGCGCCCGCAAGCTGCTGGCCTCCCAGCCACTGCGCCGGATGCTGCCCGTGGACGAGTTCCTGCCCATCATGTTTGATCAGCACCCCAAGTGAGTCTCGGGTGGGGGCAGAGCAGGCCCACCTCAGCAAGCTGTGCACCCCCCGGCTGGGCAGGTGGGGAGACTGAGGCTGGCAAGGCTGAGGCACCAAGGAGTAGCAGAGGAGCCCGCCTCCCCCTGGAGGCCGGCTAACGAGGTGTGGACTCTGCTGGCCACGTGGCTTTTAGTGAAGCGACTTCCCAGTTCTGGGCCTCAGTTTCCTCATCTGGAAAGTGGTGCTAAGGGAAACCATGCCTCTCGTGTTTGCGGTGAGGTCTAGCTGGGGAGGGAGTGGGGTGCGTGAGGCCTGCACGCAGGGGCTCACCTCAGCCCCCCTACGCCGTCTCCCACCCCCAGTGAGCAGTACAAGGCACACTTCTGGCCTCGGGACCTGCAGGCCTTCTCCGCCCGACCCCTGCTCGCGGAGCCCACTCACTACGCGGGGGATGCGGAGTGGCTCAGCGACACCGAGACATCCTCACTCTGGGACGACGACAGCGGCCGCCTCATCAGCTGGAGCGGCTCTCACAAGACCCTTCGTGACCCCCGCCTGGACCTGGCTGGCAGCAGTGGGCACAGCCTCCATCCCCACCCCAGGGACGAGCTCTAGGTGAGGGCTGGGCCTGGAGCGTCCTCTCCCCTTCCACGGCCAACTCTGCGTCTGGGTCTGTGTCCCCAATTCTCAGCCTGTCTCTCTCTCTCTCTCTCCCCCTCTTTCTCTCTGGCTGTGTTTCTGTCTCTGTGTCTTGGGCTGTCTCTGCCTTTCTCCGTCCACCTCTAGCTCTCTCTCTCTCTGTGTCTGTCTCTGGCTCTCTTTGTTTCCCTGTGTCCTGGTGTCTCTCTCTGCTCTCCTCTGACTGTCTGTGTCTCTGATTCTGTCTGCCTCCCACTGTCTGACTCCAGTTGTTTCTCTCCTCTTGCCTCCCACCAGGTCCCGGTGGTGACTCCAGGGGGTGCCCAGGAGAGGCCAGAGCTGTCCAGGGAGCAGAGTTGGAGATTGCTGGCAGTAGCCGCCACCGGGAACCACAGACCCAGTGGAAACCAGCAGCCATGGCCACTCTGCCCTCTGGCCCCATCTGACATCGGGAGAAATCAGAGATGCCCTCGCCCGAGGTCACAGCGTGGAAGGGCAGGGCTCACAGGCCCTCTCACCCCGCCTGCCTGCCTCACGGCCTGGGGTGGAGGGAAGTAGGGAGGCTCAAGCTGGGCGGACGCAGGGGCCCTGCCCTCCCCGAGGACCCAGCTGCTGGGGCCCCTCCACCCCTTCTACCTCCACCTCAGCTACCCCCACCCCCCAGCTCAAAGCCCGGGGCCCTAGCCAGTGGGAAGAGCAAGGTGGTGGGAGGAGGATCCAGCGACCAGTAGGCCCTCAATAAAACTCAGCTGGTGTTTGCACTTTACATTTTTTAACTCATGGCTGAGCCTCTGTGCTTGTCAGGAGGTCTAAAATCCATGGGTGAGCAGCTGGAAGGACAGAGGGGAGTGCAGCCTGGAGGCGGAGTCAGGCCCCCCTGGCTTGTCCACTGGCTGGTAAAGTGGGGGTGGGAGGAGAAGCAGCCCAGCCCACAGTGAGTGCTCACCCAGTGGGACTGTCAAGGGCATCGCAGGCCTCACCTTGCAGGTCAGGGTGGGCCTGGGCCAGACCCAGGGCTGTTGATGCCTCCGGCCTTTGGATCTTCAGTTGTGTGGCTGGGACCCTCTGGTGGACGTGGCTGGGGAGATCAGGGCTCCAGTGTGGCCGCCAGAGGGCGCTAGGTGACCGAGCCTGGACCTCGTGGGCCAGGGCGCCCTCTGCTGGCAGGGGAAGGGAGCCTGGAGCATTTGAAACCTGTCCCTGTGCTGCGGGTTAGCAGCAGCTGCTGTGTTCTCTTCTGCTTGGGAGCTGCGGGCCTTCTTCCACCCGCCCCACCCGTCACCCTCAGAGTCAGGCGTCTGGGCCTAGCAGCTGTCTCCAGAGCCTGCCCCAGGCAGCGGGAGGGGGTGCGGAGGTGGCTGCCTCGGTCTCCACCAGCCCAGGACTGAGGCACAGGCAGCTCCAAGTTTCTTTCTTCAGAGGAGCCCCTCTCCCATGGCAGCCCCGTGCCTTGGTCTTGTAAGCACCTGGGTCCTGGCAGAGTCAGACAGGCACCCCCAGAGGCTGGGCTGTCCTTCGTTTTGTCCTGGCGATGAGGCCCAGCTGGTCCAGCTCTGGATCCAGGACCTGGCATGGCTGTGAGAAGGACTTTGGGCCAGAGCTGTGGGATTGATGATTTGTTTGTTCTAAGAGTGAAAGCCATTGATTCTGGATGGCTATGACCTTGAGCTAGTCACTTCTCTC
>NW_006294400.1:1038326-1045672 GCF_000327345.1 Myotis davidii | reverse complement strand
GATTTGCTGTTTTCTGCATGCCCCTTCCTGGGGATCAAGCCCACAATTCAGGCATATGCCCCAACTGAGAATTGAACCATGACCTCCTGAGCCACACCAGCCAGGCTCCCCTTCATTCTTAAAAATAAACATTTATTGAGCACCTCCCATGGGCCAGGTTTAGGCAGTAGAGATACAGCAGTAAATAAAACGTACTAATGTCAGCTCCATGAGGTTGGGAACTGACAGTCTAGTGAGGGAGGCAGACAAAACAAGTAAATATTAGAGGGTAAGGTCTATAGGAAAAAATGAGGAAGGAGATGTTAAGATGATTAGAGAAGTTAACATCTGACAAAGACTTGAAGGAGGAGAGGGGGCCAGTGAGGGGGAAATCTGAAGGAAGACCATTCCAGGCTGAGGGAGCAGCATGTGCAAAGGTCCTGAGGCAGGAGGGGCAGGGCTGGCAGGTTCAGAAGACAGCAAGGCGGCCAGTGTGGCTGGAGCAGAGGGAGCAAGGAGGAGCCAAGGTCTGGAGATGATGGATCTAAGGTCAGGGCCATGGAGGCCACTTTAGCTTTTACTCTGAGACAAGGAGCCCCCAGAGGGTTTCAGACAGAGAAATGACTTATAACATCATCCCTCTGGCTACTGTACTGAGAATGAACTGTAGGGCAGTGCAGGGCAGAAATAGGGGCACAGGTTAGGAACCCATTCAAGTAATCTAGGCCGGACACAATGATGGTGCCTAACACCACACTGTTGCCAGGGTGGGGGCGGGGAGGTGGTGAAAAGGTAAAGCCTACAGGATTTCAAGAGAAGACACTGAAGACACTGCCCCAGGAGCCGCCCCAGCCCAGGCCAAGCCCACGGCGTTCTTCAACATTGCCAGCGAGCCCTTGGGCCTCATCTCCTTCAAGCTCTTTGCAGACAAAGTTCCAAAGACAGCAGAACGCTTTCCTGCTCTGAGCACCGGGGAGAAATAATGTGACTATGCAGATTCCTGCTCTCACAGAATTATTCTGGGGTTTGTGTGCCAGGGCGGTGACTTCACACAACATAACGGCACAGGCGGCAAGTCCCTCCCCGGGAGAAACGATGAGAGCGTCACCCCGAGTACATGCGTCCTGGCATCCTCTCCATGGCAAAAGCTGGACCAACACAAACCGTTCCAGTTTCCCATGGGCGCTGCCAGGCCTGAGTGCGCGCCTGGCAAGCACCTGCCTGCCTTTGGCGAGGTGAGAAAGGGCACGAGGACTGTGGGAGCCGTGGGCACCCTGGGTCCAGGAATGACAAGACCAGGTCCCCGCTGCTGGCTGAGGACAGTGCCAACATGGCCTCGTGTTTCATCTTAACCAGGGGGCCATCCCTTCCGCAGCTCAGGAGCGCATCCTGCGCCCACTGCTCGCGGCGCTTGCCACCTTCCTGCTCTCGCTGCAGTTGTTGGGTTCCATGTGGTCCTTGTCGCCTTCCGAGTCCTGCAGGATGAAGAGTTAGGTTTATAATCACGATATTAAAACTGAACATCATCAACAAAAGGGAGGGAGAAAGAGGAGGAGTCGAGGATGATGCCAACGGTTTGGCAGAATTACTGGAAGATGGAAGTGCCATGGACTGCAACAGAAAACTACGGTGGGGCTGGTTGGGGCAGGCCGGGAGGTCACGGTTAGACGTGCTAAATTCGAGAGCCAGGTACAGATGCCAGGTGGGGGTTGGATACCTGAGCCTGGAGTTGAGGGTCCAAGTCTGGGCTAGAGCTGGAAGCTTGAAATCTGTCCTGAGCCAGAAGTCCTGGCCCCAAAACGTACACTCCAGCACCGCTGACCCGGGGAGCTTGTTAAAATGCAGATTCCTGCCCCCCTGCCCCCTGCAGGTTCTGATCCAGTAGCTTCTGGGTGAGGTCTGACTAGTTATTTTTTTGTTTTTGTTTTTAAAGATCACTCCCCCCCCCACTGCCCATTTATTTGAGAGTGGGAGGGAGGGAAGAAGCGGGAGAGAAAGAGACAGAGAAACATAGACGTGAGACACATCGATTGGTTGCCTCCCACACGAGCCCCGACCAGGGCCAGGGATCGAACCTGCAACCCATATACGTGCCCTTGACTGGGAATGGAATCCGAAACCCTTCCAGCCACGGGCCGATGCTCTAACCACTGACCCACCCTGGCCAGGGCACCTGACTGGTTTTGAACTGACCACTCCAGGTCATTCGGAGGAGCTGGCAGATTTGGGAACCACTGCTCAATCTTCATACGGCTCAGCTTTGTATAATAACGTCTTTGATGATCTTTGACAATGTAAGCAGTCATGTCACCGCCACTACCGTGCAGACACGGGATCTATATCATTGTAAGACGCAGCTTCCCCCAGCTCCCCTGTGCCCTTCTGCAGTCAGCTCTCCCCTCCGCTCCAGCCCCCGGAGACTGCTCAGCTGTTTCCCGTCCCATGGTCTTGCCTTTTCCAAACTGTCGTGTGGATGAATCACACAGCAGGTGGCTTTGGTGCTGTCTGCCTTCTTACCCAGCATCATGTTTTATTTATTTATTTAAGCCTCACCTGAGGATATTTTTCCATTGATTTTCAGAGAGCGTGGGAGAGGGAAAGACAGAATATCGATGTGAGAGCAACACATTGATTGGTTGCCTCCTGCACGCGCCCTGACCAGGGCCTGGGCTGGGGAGGAGCCAGCAACCGAGGTACATGTGCCCTTGAGCGGAATCGAACCCAGGACCTTTCGGCCCACAGGCCGATGCTCTATCCACTGAGCCGAACCAACTAGGGCTAATGTGGAAGTTTTATACAAAACGGAGCTTTCATATCTTCCCTAATACTGATACTATAGCTTCTAATCTGCCTGAGCCAGAACAGAGAGCGGGGGTTCTGGAAACCGATGGCCTAGCTCCTAGTGCCTCCGTAATGCCACTTAACCGTCTGTGCCACTCGAGCCAGGCCCTGTCCTTTCTGTAAAATGAAGGGGCACAAGATTTGCCCCCAGGATGCCCCCGATGGTTGGGGAAGTAGTTCTCAAACTGGAGAACTTATTAAAACACAGATTGCTGGGCCCCACCCCCAGAGTTTGACTCAGTAGGTGGTGGTGGGGGGGGGGTCGTGTCCAAGAATTTGAATTTCTAACAAGTTCCTTGGTCCTGCTGCTGGTGGTGGTGCAAGGACCACAGCTGAGAAAACCCTGCCTTGGGTGATGGGAGAACCAGGACTCTCAGCTGAGCCCAGCACCCTCCCAACCTCAGAGGCAGGGCCAGGGCGCCGTGAGCCAGAGCCCAAGAGGAGCCAACCTGAGTGGGGCCCACGGGAATGTTCCCTTCCAGCTGCACCCGGGACCTGAGACTCTCAAGTCACCGGGAGAAAAAGCCAGACCATCCGGGAGCAGACCCCTCTCCCAGGGCGAGGCTTGGCCGTTGCATCAGGTCCCTGGAGGAGATGCTCCTGGATGGAAAGAACTGGTAATCAGGCCCCTGGGCGAATGGAAAGGCTGGAGTGGGAGGGAGGGCTCAGGGGCTGTGAGCTGCACAAGGGCTGGGCTCAGAGCTGGAGGTGAGCGCCTCCTTTGCTTCTCATTCATTGTTGAAGTTTAAAAAAACACACTGAGGCCCGGCTGGTGTGGCTCAGTGGCTGAGCACCAACCTAGGAACCAAGGCCAGGGCACAGGCCCAGGTTGCGGACTCGGTCTCCAGTGGGGGGCATGCAGGAAGCAGCTGATCAGATCAGTGCTTCTCATCACTGATGTTTCTCTCTCTTCCTCTCTGAAACCAATAAAAAAAAATTTATTTTTATTTATTTTAAGAATAAGTAAAAATAAATAAACAGAATGAGAAAAACAAATTGCCAGTGTGAGCATTTTGAGATAGTGTCTTTTGGTTTTAAAAATGTTCATTTCTTTATCTCCCCTCCTGCATGCCCCCTCCTGGGGATGGAGCCAGAAACCCGCAGCATGTGCCCAGACTGGGAATCGACCAGCCACCTGCGGGTGCATGGGTCAGTGCTCAGCCACGGAACAGCACTGGCCAGGCTGTTTATTACACATCATCAAACTGAGTACCTGCATGGCGCTATGGGCTGAATTGTGTCCCCACAGTTACAATGTTCAAGTCCCAACCCCAGAACCTCAGAATGTGACCTTATTTGGAAACAGGGTCATTATACATGAAAGTAGGTAAGATGAGGTCATATTGGAATATCGTGGGTCCCTAATCCAGGATAACTGCTGTCCTTATAAAAAGGGGAAATTTGGCGCTGGCCGGGTAGCTCGTTTGGTTAGAGCATTGTTCCCATGCGCTAAGGTAGTGGTCGGCTAACTGCGGCTCGCAAGCCACATGCGGCTTCTTTAGCCCCTTGAGTGTGGCTCTTCCACAAAATACCATGTGCGGGCACGCATGTACAGTGCGATTGAAACTTCGTGGCCGATGCGCAGAAGTCGGTATTTTGTGCAAGAGCCACACTCAAGGGGCCAAAGAGCCGTATGTGGCTCGCGAGCCGCAGTTTGCCGACCACTGCACTAAGGTAGTGGGTGCCATCTCCGGTCAGGGCACATACAAGAATCAACTAATGATTCTGGCTATAAGTGGAACAATAAATCGATGTTTCTCTCGCTCTCGCTCTCTCTCAAAATCAATAAATAAAAAAAGAAAAAGGAGATTTGCACTCAGACATGCACACAGGGACAATACAATGTGTAGACTGAAAGTTCTGCTGCCACGAAGCTACTAGAAGCCAGGAGAGAGGCCTGGAACAGATGCTTCCCCAGCGCCTACAGCGGGAGCAGAGGCCTGCTGGCACCGTGATCTCAGACTTTTAGCTTCCAGACCTGGAAGACAGGACAGTCCTGCTGTTTAGGTCACTCAGTTTGTGGTACAGCACTTTGTTATGGCAGCCCTAGCAAACTAAAACACATAACCTCTTTTGAATATATGGTTTACAGTAAAAACATTTGTAAGTACCAAAATATAATATATAAGAATAACATAAGAAATGCTCATGTATCCTCCACCAAAATTCAATCTTTTTCTCCATGAATTTATATTTGCATGTCCTCCTGCCCCCAAGCTCCTATAGGCTTACTGACCACCCCATTCTGCAACCTGTTTTCCAACCAATATGTCATGATTATTGCCCGGCCAGCATGGCTCAGTGGTTGAGCATCGACCCATGAACCAGGAGGTAACTGTTCGATTCCCGGTCAGGCACATGCCCGGGTTGTGGGCTCAATCCCCAGTAGGGGGCGTGCAGGAGGCAGATCAATAATTCTCATCATTGATGTTTCTATCTCTCTCTCCCTCTCCCTGCCTCTCTCTGAAAGCAATAAAAATATATTTAAAAGAAAGAAAGAAAGGAGCCGTTGCTGGCCAGACTTAGAGTGGTTTGCATTCAGAACACACGGTCTAGCAATCCTGAGTAATAGCAGAATAACTCAAGTACGTACAATTCTCAAACACCACAAAAGGGGCCGATACCCAGACCACACCTGTACTTTTAAAATTCCTCTTTTCTTCCCCATCCCACATCCTTTTCACACTACAGGTATCCCTGTGCCCTCTCTTCAGCACCCCTATCCCAACACTCCTTGTTCCTGGTCCTTCCCTTCTCCTCCTCCTTCCTACCCAGCTCTAGTGTGTGTGTGTGTGTGTGTGTGTGTGTGTGTGTGTGTGTGTGTGTGTGAATCCTTCCTGTCTCAGATTCTCCATGATAAAAGCCCCAAAGAACTGAATTGGCATGGAAGGATGCTTCTCAGATGGTGGGGAGGGGAAAAACCAAGTAGGCAAAATCCTTCAGTGGGTGGGCAGGGAAAAGCTGTAATCATATTATGTAGTCCAGTGGTTCTCAACCTTCCTAACGCCGCGACCCTTTAATACAGTTCCTCATGTTGTGGTGACCCCCAATTTCATTGTTACAAATTGAACATTGCCAGAACCGGTTTAGCTCAGTGGATAGAGCTTTGGCCTGTGGACTGAAGGGTCCCAGGTTCGATTCCGGTCAGGGGCATGTACCTTGGTTGCGGGCACATCCCCAGTGGGGGGCGTGCAGGAGGCAGCTGATCCATGTTTCTCTCTCATGGATGTTTCTGGCTCTCTATCCCTCTCCCTTCCTCTCTGTAAAAAATCAATAAAATATATTAAAAAAAAAACAAATTGAACATAATTAAAGCATAGTGATTAATCACAAAAACAATATGTAATTATATACGTTTTCCGATGGTCTTAGGCGACCCCTGTGAAAGGGTCGTTCAACCCCCAAAGGGGTCGCGACCCCACAGGTTGAGAACCGCTGATCTAGTCCCATTATAGTGGTCAGCTGTGGGCCCCTTGCAGACTGGTGGGCTGTGTTGGCCTAGTGTCCCTCACATTGGGTTTAGCACATAGTAGGGACTTATTGCTTCAATGAAGGTGGGAGCATTGACAAACAAGTCTATCTTGGGGATAACAAGAGACATTTTGCAAAGGTGTTTGGCCTGGGCCCGGAAGCAGGAAGCTTATCTTGGGCAGCAAGAAGGACATTTCTTCCTCTGAAGGGGGGGGACTTAAGAGTGAGCGGGGAAGACAAAGATGAGGGAGGGAGGGAGAAGGTGGAGGGTATCCCACTTGATGGCTGTATCTTTCTCCATGAAAAAGAAGAGTGGGAATATGAGATGGGGAAGGGCAAGGGTTTGGGAACATACAGAACAATTGCTGGCCAGTGGTTTGTGGGTTTGATCTTTGCAGAGCCTCAGATGGTTGGGGTCCAGGGATTGGGGACCCACCATGTATTCACCAGGGAGAAAATGAATCGGTCAAAGGGACTGGAACGCTCCCTAACGCTGAAAAATGACGGTGAGAGCAAGGCAGAAAAGCGGGTCTGTTTGGAGAGGGGACAGTTGGGATTTAAAATTTCGGGTGGATAAGTTGTGGGACCCTGAAGGTGCCTGGCTGAGGTGCGGGGCAGGCCTTGGAGATGAGCACGTCAAGGAACTGGATGCCAGGCTGGCCCTGAGGATGGTAAAGTCTCCCAGAATCCAGGGCGGAACCGTGAGCCACGTGACAGCCCCTCAGGATTGGCTGACAGTGAAACATAGTTGAGAAGATGGCGGCTCAGCGAAAAGCTCATCACAGAAGGTCTGTACACACAGTGGCATTCAGTGTACAGGACAGCCGTGAGGAGCAAGGGGGACTCGGACCCTCCCTCCTGTCTGGACACAGACAGAGGCGATGTGGAAGGGGAGAGTGGGCGGTGTGCAGGGGCCGGCTCCATCTCTGGACGGACAACCGGGTAGAGACAGGGCTGGACTCCCGGGAGCAGGGCGCCGCTCCGGCCACTAACGTATCAGATGGAGCAGGTTGGCGTTCTGGCGCCCCTCTGAGTTCGGGGACTCGAGGAGGACC
>NW_006294400.1:1037968-1038260 GCF_000327345.1 Myotis davidii | reverse complement strand
GTAGGCGGTGCCTAAGACGGGCGGGGCATCTCTGTGACGCCAGGGTCCGGGCGTAAATGGCGAAACCCGAGAGGCCCACCGGGGGGTTTGAACTGGCCAATGGGCGAGCTCCCGACCGGGTGTCGGAAAAGGAGGCGGAAGCGGGGAGGAGCCGCCGTTGCAGCTGGACTACATCCGCCGCGGCGTCTCCATGGCACGACCCTGGCCTCCAACTTCAACGACTTCTTAAGGAGGCGTTTCTGGGCGCAGCCGTGTCGCTCCTGGTGAGAGGCCGCCGGCAGGTGGGACCCAG
>NW_006294400.1:1034690-1037474 GCF_000327345.1 Myotis davidii | reverse complement strand
GCAACAGCCAGAAGTCTCAAGTATTTCCAGGAGTCCCCAGAGTTCATCTCATGTATACCCACCCCTCTCCCCCACCCAAAAAAAGACCAGTTCAGGCAGCCACAAGGTGCCGGCGCCCCCCGCCGCCCCGCAGGTCGCTCAGCCTCTCCTCTCTCCCCCCCACTTTGGCAGGACAGTTGCTGTGCGACTTGGACAGTAGAGAGGAGCGCCTCCCAAGTTTTCATCCAACTGCCACCCCCAAAGCTTCCACCCTCCTCCCCTCAGAGAGGACGTTTGATGCCCGGCCCCTGAGATTCTCATTGACAAGCCCCTCTGAGTCCCCTTGAGCAGAGCCTGCTGACCCCATTGCCCACCTTTGCGGCTTTGATGCCTAGTCATGTCTGCCTCATCCTCAGGCGGCTCCCCCAGGTACTGCCAACGTGGGGGGCGCCTCCGCCCAAGGGCAGGGAAAGGTGGTCAGGGCCGCCCCCCCCCCTCCCCGGGCCAGGCTTGCAGGAAGGAGGCTTCTCTTTTCAGCTTCTCTGTGCGGTGTGTTGGAAGTCTGGACCAAAATATGTGGAAATCAGTTTTTTAAAGGGAAGGAGGGGGAAAAATGCATGCACACATTCTCCGCTCTGCTCCCTCCCTCTCTTCCCAGGCGTCCCAGTTCCTGGTAGCAGGATAGGGCCGCTATTGTCTCAGTGGAGTGCAGGGCTCATCCTGTTTGAAAGAGGGCCAGGTGTAAATGCAGAGGGTGATGCAGGAGGTGGATGTGGCCGCTAGCAGGGTGCTCGTGGGGTCCCAGCGGTTTGATGGGAAGGCTGCTCAGGCGGGGAGATGACCCAAATCTACTGGCTTCAAGTAAAGAGAAATGTTCTCAGTGGGGAAGGAAAAAAACAACTGTCTATTAGATTTTGGTATTTCTTGGTTAAATGATTAGTACATACATTTTTAATCAAGGCATTATATACTACAGCAAAATGCATGTTAAAAGGCTCAAGATTTTTTAAAAAAATTTTATTGATTTTTCACAGAGAAGAAGAGAGAGGGATAGAGAGTTAGAAACATCGATGAGAGAGAAACATTGGTCAGCTGCCTCCTGCACACCTCCTACGGGGGATGTGCCCGCAACCAAGGTACATGCCCTTGGCCGGAATCGAACCTGGGACCTTTCAGTCCGCAGGGTGACGCTCTATCCACTGAGCCAAACCGGTCAGGGCTCAAGATTTTTTTATATTGCATTTTATGTTGCAATATTTTCCCAGGTATTTGTGGGGAGGGCAAAGTCATATTTTGGGGCTGTCGGAGGCTGTCAGTAGAATGGATCAAATGAACTTTTCAGGTCCCTTCCCTTCCTGGAATTCTTGGATGTAGTACTGCCAGATTGGGGGGATTAAATGTTTGCTACCTTTGCAAATCTGGCGGTAGGGCTGTTTGTGTGTAAGCACGATGAATTACACGTGGTATTTAAAAACAATAACCCAAAACAAAAATAACGCTGCTTCTTAGGAGCTCAGAAGTATCAAGTGGGGTATTTTGGGAATTAGTAATTTTTCATTCCGTTGAATATTTGACTGTTAATTTTATGAATTTGAGTCACAGGGACTTTGTTCCTGAGCTTATTGCTCTTTTGATGTCAGCCCTTCCCTGAGCCACCTCTGCTCCAGGCACTGTCCTGGGCCCTTTCACCTTACCCAGCTGTTGCTCACGTGCTGCCTGTTCCTTGTCACCTGGCAGGATGACAGCTGGGCTTCCCTGCAAAAGGTCACAATACATGTGATGCGATGGCAGGTTAAAAGGCCAGCCTGCGAATGCCACCCTGCTCTTTCCATCCCAACGCCGGGCACACCATGCACGTTTGGTGCTCACGTCAAGGGAGCCACGTGATCCCAGACCAGCTCTCCTAGCCGCCAACTTGTTACCCGCCATATGTAGTGTATAATTTTGGGAGATCTAAGCAATAGAAGAACCCTAATTTTCTGGCAATAACCTGGTTCTTATACCTGGGTGCAGGTTTCCATCGTGTGGGAAGAACGGAGTAACAAGTCTCACGCAGAAAAAGGTCTTGAGGACAGCTTGTGGCGCACCCAGTGTGACCGTGACGGTAGGTGATGCGCACACGGAGCAGCCCTCCAGTCTGCAGCCCTGCCAGGAGCGCTTCTGCACGTCTTTTCCAGGAGCTGCCTTACCGGCTGGCACCACGGTAGCCGGGCACTTTGCTAGGGGCCTGCATGCATATTCTGCTGATCGCTTGGGGGTTGTTTTGCTTGTGGTAAGGCTGCCGGGTTGAGGAGGTTGTTTTACGCCTGGACAAATTCCAGAAGTCTTTGGAACAGATTTAAATAATAATAATAATAATGAAGAAGAAGAAGAAAATAAGATTGGGGAGGGGATAGGAGCTGATGGTGAGTGAGGGGCATGTAGCTGGGGTTTTGCCTTGTTTATACTTTTTTAGAATCAATACAACCTTCTCACCTTGGCATTTCCTCCAGCTCTCTCTTTTCACCGTCTCTTACCTGCCTGCTGCCTGGTTTATTGTGCCCCGTAATCATTTTGTGTGTTTGCTCTGCTAACACGCATGCCCAGTAGAGATCATGACGTAGAAGGATTCGTCTGCTTCCCAGCTGTGCTGCACTGAGTCTAAGGCAGAACTCTGCATTCCAGCAGGCTGGGACGGAGATCCAGCTCGGAGCACCTGGGCCTGGGTTTGGGCTCTTTTGTAGAACCTGCGGGTCTTGCAGACCCTCCTCTCAGTGGAACCTGGGTGTGTCTGGTGGTCTTCCGCTGGAGTCTCTGCAGGAGCCT
>NW_006294400.1:1027208-1034648 GCF_000327345.1 Myotis davidii | reverse complement strand
ATGCCAGTCGTTAGTAGCTGTCCTGCTCGCTTGGTGGCGAGGCTTTCAGCGGCCCTCAGAGGCTGCGAGTTCTGTGTTTTATGCCCAGTTTACTCATCCACAGATCAACCTTTTTTGTGTTGTCTCCCTCGGCCTGCCAGAAGCGAACTATGAAGGACCACTCTTCAACTCCCCCCTTACATGTTCATGTGGATGAGAACACCCCTGTCCACGTCCACATAAAAAAACTCCCGAAACCAGCAGCGGCCAGCAGCCAGGTAGGAGCATGCCAGTGGGCGAGGTGACGGCTATGGAGCGGGTGACACAGCTCCGCTCAGCCTCCTCGCGCTCCTAACTCCAAAGGTTTGACAGACGGACGCACTTGCTTTCAGAGGTCAGTCGCCTGGTTAGAAGGTAGGCAGGACTGTCATCCAGAAGTGGCGGCGGCAGCCCTAGTCAGAAGAGGCTCCCTGGCAGAGTTGGAGATGGATGCCATCCATCAGAGTGACACCACAGCCGGCTGTGTGAGAAAGTGACCTCGGGTTTGTCCTTCTCCACAGAAATCTCATAAGCGCGGAATGAAAGGGGACACCGTGAATGTGCGGCGGAGTGTCCGAGTGAAAACCAAGGTACCTTGGATGCCCCCCGGAAAATCATCTGCCCGGCATGTGGGATGCAAGTGGGAGGTAGGCTCACCTTGGATGCCCCCCAGAAAATCATCTGCCCGGCATGTGGGATGCAAGTGGGAGGTAGGCTCACTCTTGTTCAGGCTTTTCTCCTCGGACTAGGCAGGCTCTATCTAGCAGGCCTCAAACTCGGTATGACTCAGGGTCAGCTGTAGCTCTTAGAGACATGCAGTAGGTCCCGTGAGATGTGGTGGGTCCTGCTCTGCTCATGTACAGATGAGGAAATGAAGGCCCCGACCGGTGAGGGCTCACAGAGAAGGTAGCAGAGCTGGAGTGAGTACTCAAGGGAATCTCATTCTAGGGCAGGGGTCCTCAAACTTTTTAAACAGGGGGCCAGTTCACTGTCCCTCAGACCGTTGGAGGGCCGGACTATAGTTTAAAAAAAAAACTATGAACAAATTCCTGTGCACACTGTACATATCTTATTTTGAAGTAAAAAAACAAATGTTTTCAGTGGGCCGCATGTGGCCTGCGGGCCGTAGTTTGAGGACCCCTGTTCTAGGGGCTGTACTCCTGACCTCTCTGATTTATATGTGAGGAGCCACATGTCTTTTCCCACGTGACTGATAGTTTTGGAGCATAACTGAATACACATTTATATACATACACACCAGAATGTACATACCCAGAAAAGCATCGCCTTTTTTGAGGTAGTCATTGTCAAGACCAGGCACAGATTCCACAGTGTCATCAAGGCCACTTTTGGAATGAACTGATGCATAAGTGCCTTCAGACTTAGTTGTCAAGATAACAAGAGAACTGTTGTCATTTTTTAGTCACACCTCAACATGCCTGTCCATCCATCTCTGCAGTAGTTCATGCTGTGTATGTTTATTGAGACTTATGCCAGACTGCGGGGCCCTGGATTACACCTGCAGCATACAGATGTGCCCATTCTTGTCAATTACAGTGAAAAACTCAAATGATAAGACAAGGCCTTTTGGTCATGTTTTAGACAGAGATCTCATTATTGGGACAAATAAAAAACTCCAGGCTACTTTAAGATGATGATACCTGATCTATTTTGGAAGATTCAGTTTTCTGAAAGCTTATTCCTTCTATAATTAACAATAAATAAAAGTAATTATTCTAAAGTTTGTAATCATACTTATGGTTTTGACTCCCTGATTTACCTGTTTGTCCCTAAGAGATTACTGAAGTGTGTGTGTGGTGGGGGGGCGGGACCTAGGGAATAAGTGAAAAGCGTTCTGACAGTTTTGAGAGGATCATGAAACCGATTCAGCTGTTCTGGAGATAGCTTGGCAGCATCTATTTAAACATTGCTTCTAGTTTTACATTTAGGAAGTTATCTTTATTTCATATATTTTTATTAATTTCAGAGAGGAAGGGAGAGGGAGAGAGATATAGAAACAAAAATGATGAGAGAGAATCATTGATCGGCTGCCTCCTGTATGCCCCCCACTGGGGATTGAGCCCGCAACCCTGGCATGTGCCCTTGACCAGAATCAAACCCGGGACCCTTCAATCCACAGGCCGGCGCTCTGTCCACTGAACTAAACCAGCTAGCGCATAGGAATTTATCTTTTAAAAGTCCTCCCAGCCCAGGTCCTGGTCGGGGCCCATGCCTGAGACAACCAATGGATGTGTTTCTCTCACATCGATGTTTCTCCCTGTCTTTCCCTCTCTCTAAAAGTTAATGTAGCCCTAGCCAGTTTGCCTCCGTGGATAGAGCATCAGCCTGCAGACCGAAGGGTCCCAGTTTTGATTCTGGTCAAGGGCACGTACCTTGGTTGCAGGCTCCTCCCTGGGCCGAGCCCTGGTCGGGTCTCATGCAGGAGGCAACCAATTGATGTGTTTCTCTCACGTCGATGTTTCTCTCTGTCTTTCCTTCTCTTTACCACTCTCCCTAAAAATCAATGGAAAAATATCCCCAGGTGAGGATTAACAATAAAAAAAAAGAATAAGATATGCACTTATCCATGCCAACCACATTTAAAAAAAAAAGTCACAGAAGAATACAGGGACTGTGTGTAAATGCTGTTTTTGCTACAGCATTGTTTGTAATAGAGAACAATCAGAAGCAACCTAAGTGTCAGTCAGGAGGATATTGCTTAAATTTTGATACATCCATACAATGGGATACCATGTAACCATTACCAGGATTGAGGTAGTATTTATACATGATAATGTGTCACAGAGCCACATAGCATAGAGAATGCCGCCCAGTTTGTCCAGAAAGGGGAGTCTGTGTGTCCCTGTGTGGACATGTTTGTATGCACATAGCATTTTCTGGGAGGGTATACAGAAGTGTTAAGCAGTGCTTACTTACCTTGGGAGTATGGGAGGCTTTAATGGTTTATTTTTAATGGCATGCTTGAATTTCTTCCTAAGCATACTATATTTTATTATCTAAAATGCTTTGCAAAACAATGGTAGTTTTCAGAGTCTACAACAAAGATTTGCCGTTATGGAAATTGGCGTCCTTTTGACATGAGTTGCTAGAACTATGATCTCCTCCGGAAAGCTACTGTCTGTTTGATTCCTGGGCCACAGAATCCAGAAATGGAGGGGCCCAGAGAGGTGACTTGTCATCTCTCAAACAGCAGTTGTCTTTCATGCTACTGGGGCTAGCCCTTTCCACTTCCCAGGGGCCTGTGTGTGCCTGGGAGGCCCCGCCTGGCCTTTTCTGTTCTGGACAAAAGAGAAAAGACTCTAGGAGGTGGAAGCTTGTGGTGGAGCGGAACACGGACCCAGAGCTGCTGTGTGCATGTAGGGATTCTAGTTTTTGAAAAACCCTTCCTGATACATAAGGTTAGCTTTGGGAAAAAGGAGGTCTGGCTTTTTTCTCTATTATTAAATGAAGGGATCGATTTCATTATGGAAAACTGAAAATACAGTAAAATAGGAAATTGTCTGTAATTCTTCCCTAATCTGGCTCCTATTAAGCTTTATTTTTTTTTTTTAATATATTTTATTGATTTTTTACAGAGAGAAAGGGAGAGAGATAGAGTTAGAAACATCGATGAGAGAGAAACATCGACCAGCTGCCTCCTGCACATCCCCCACTGGGGATGTGCCTGCAACCCAGGTACATGCCCTTGACCGGAATCGAACCTGGGACCTTTCAGTCCGCAGGCCGACGCTCTATCCACTGAGCTAAACCGGTTTCGGCTAAGCTTTAAAATATTAAGTGGTAATGGAGAAAAATCAGAAGCAACCTAAATGTCAGGAGGGTCTTGCTTAAATTATGATACATCCATACAACGGAATACCATGTAACCATTACCGAGATTGAGGTAGTGGTTATACTACCATGCACAGATCAGCCAGCTTCCCCCGAATCTCCCCTCTGGCCCTTTCCTGTCACTTCCTCCCCAAGGGTAATCACTGTCCCAAAACTAATATTTTAGTGCTTTTACCATACCCATGCAAGTATGTGGTTTTTTTTAAATTGATTTTAGAGAGAAAGGAAGGGAGAGAGGGAGAAACATTGATGTGAAAGAAGCATTGATTTGTTGCCTCCTGTATGCACCCCAACCGGGGATCGACCCCACCATCCAGGTATGTGCCCGGACCGGAAACCCCCGGGTGTGTGGGACGACACTCCAACCAACTGACTACCCAGTCAGGGTGCAGAGTTGTTTTTTTTTACTTCAATTGTAATGATGCTATCTGTATATTTTCCGATTTTCTTTTAAATATTAAAAATTATTTTTTCTTATAAAAGTAATGCATAGTCATTGTTGATAAATTAGAAAACCCAAATTAAGGAGGAAACTAAAAATCACCTATGATCCCACTACCCTGAAATTACTTATGTCACTTGCAACTTCCTGATCTTGTCTTATGAACTGACTCATTTTTAATTTTTGTAACAATGGGATTATATTTTAATTATTGTACAACATCCTTTTTAAAGGTGTGCCCTCTGCACACCCCCTACTGGGGATGGAGTCCAAACCCGGGCTTATGCCCTGACCAGGAATCAAACCAGCAACCTCTTGGTGTATAGGGGTGACGCTCAATCCCTTGAGCCACACCTGCCGGGCACAGCATCCTTTTTTAAAAATATACTTTAACTATGTTTCCATTACATGTTATTATTATTTTAGTGGTTTTTATTTTTAATTTTTATGTTTTTATTGATTTGAGATAGAGAGGATGTGAGAAAGAGAAAAACATTTATTGGCTGCCTCTGGCAATTGGGGACCAAACCTGCAACCTGGGTATGTGCCCTGACCAGGAATTGAATCAGTGACCTTTTGGTACATGGGGCAACGTTCAACCAACTGAGCCACGCCCACCAGGGCGCATGTTAATTTTTTAAGGCAGTATTTTATTATTTGTATGTTTGTACTGTTACGTATTGAAACAATACTATATTGTCATATATTTATCTGTATCCTTGCCTTGAATTTAAATACTGATTCATTTTCTTGATAAATCCCTAGAAATAGAATTGCTGGAACCAAAGGCACATACATTTTTTTAAAAATATATTTTACTGATTTTTTAGAGAGAGGAAGGGAGAGGGATAGAGAGTTAGAAACATCGATGAGCTGCCTCCTGCACGCCCCCTACTGGGGATGTGCCCGCAACCAAGGTACATGCCCTTGACCGGAATCGAACCTGGGACCCTTGAGTCCGCAGGCCGGCGCTCTATCCACTGAGCCAAACCAGTCAGGGCGGCACATACATTCTTCAAATTGTACTCAATGAGTCCTACTTGTTTAATATAACAGTTACACTCTTATTGTATACCACCTCTTACTCCTGATAGCCATCCTCTTTTCCTGGAAATTGGCACAGAAGGTCAGCCAACAGTGGCTTAAGAGGAGCAAAGAGCCCTAGCCAGTTTGGCTCAGTGGCTAGAGCGTTGGCCTGCGGACTGAAGAGTCCCAGGTTCAATTCCGGTCAAGGGCACATGCCTGGGTTGCGGGCTCCATCCCCAGTTGGGGGTGTGCAGGAGGCAGCCAATCAATGATTCTCTGTCATCATTGATGTTTCTATCTCTCCCTCTCCCTTCCTCTCTGAATTTTTAAATAAAAATATATTTTAAAAAAAGAGGAGCAAAGAACTACATAAATAATGAGAAATAGCAGCTACTTAATGCATCAGAATAAATTTGTAGAATGAGTCAAGTTCAATTTATCAAAAACCCATGCAAATCCTGGACCCCCAGATTATAATATTCTTTTTGAAGTCTTAATAGCCAAGCATTATACAGCTTCGCATAAACTCTTCTGAGGGGCATATACATTAAATTTTTTTATGCTGATGTATTTAAGTATTTTCCAAACAGCATACCATATTAATTATTCCGTATGTATTTCTAGTAACATTTTCTCTATATAACCAAAATAACAATTATTACTCCTAAAAACTTTATGTCTTATTATCATATATCATATCTGGTGAATATTCAAATTCCCTTACTTAAAATGTCTTTTATAAAAGATTTGTTACCTTTACAACTATCTACTATTAGGCATTCATATTCATTTAAAAAACTTTTGACATACTTCACTTCTACTCTAGGTATATGAAAACATTTCTTGCCCCAAACATTTGCCAACTTTAGAAATTACTGTTTTTGGCACTTTGTATTTTTTATTTTAAATACTATCTCTGTGTTAGAAAATATTCAAAAACATTTAAACAGGGATAGGTGGCATTCCATCAAGTAGGTATGGCAGATTTTGGCTTCTGGGGCCCCTGTGGCTGGCCCGTTAGCATTTTGGTTCTTCCTGCCTGTGGACAACCAGGTGTGGTGGAGCTGATGGCTGTGGATTTGCCTTATGAGTTCCTGTGTTCTCCCTCCTCTACATCAGAATCCACCTCACTGCCTGGAGATTACGCCACCATCTTCAGAAAAGCTGGTCTCAGTAATGCGATTAAGTGACCTCTCTACAGAGGATGACGACTCGGGTCACTGTAAAATGAACCATTATGATAAGAAGATTGACAGTCTAATGAACGCAGTCGGTTGTCTCAAATCTGAGGTGAGGGGTGTGGGAGGCTGGGACAGCTAGAACCCTGAGGTGGTGTGGGACTTCCCAGGTGTGTTCCTGGTGGGCACTTCCTTCCGGCTGCCTCTCTGCAGGCCACCCACGCAGTTCTGCCCAGAACTTCGGGTGCCCCTGACATTGGAATCGGGGACCTGGGATCCCTCTCCATCGAACACTTAGCCCACTTAGCCCGGCCGCCCTGACCGGCCTGGTGCTCTGTGTGGATGGCGGCCTCTAATGCCACCGAGGAACCTGGAGTAGCCGTGTCCCTTTTTGGGAAATGAAGTGAAGGGAGATTGTCCTCCGCTGCTGGACGGTGTCTGGGTGGAATGCGGCAATGGGAACGGAAACAACCTGGAAGACCACGGCCCCCAACTAGGAAGTTGGCGTTGCGGGTGTGAAACCCAGGCCTCCACTGCTACTGTGGCCTGTGCCTCTAACCCCCCCGGCCCCCCCCACTCGGGGCCCTGGGCCCTCCGGGAGAACCTGGGCGGGTGGCCTGGCAACAGTCCCTCCTTCCGCCGTAGCCACAGCACAGGGGCCTCTGTCACACCTCCCTCCAGCGGACCCACGGCTGATAGCCTGGCCCTTTCCCCACCCAGCAGGCCACTCGGGCTGACTGTACTCGGTCTCCTCAGTAATGAGGGAATGAGAGGAATAGTGTCTTCCCTGAGTCTTTGTGACAACGAGCTAAGATTTCACCCGATGCACTGAGTACCTGTGTAGCTGTCACTAGGTGGGCCTCACATCTGGCAGGAAGGAGGGGCCGTCCCTCAGTGGCCCCACCTGCTGCCCATGGACAGGTC
>NW_006294400.1:1026100-1027099 GCF_000327345.1 Myotis davidii | reverse complement strand
AGGAGGAGCTGGAGGAGGTGGCCCACGAGCTGGCTGAGACCGAGCACGAGAACACAGTGCTGAGGCACAACATCGAGCGCATCAAGGAGGAGAAGGACTTCACCATGTAAGGCCCTGCCTGGACTCCGGCCCTCCTCAGGGAGAGGGACCCTTTGGGAAAAGGGACATTTAAGGGGAGGCCTGTAGGTGGCGAGGAGTTAGGCAGGGGGATGCTGGGGAACATCTGTGACTGAGAGAGGGAAAGCAGGCCGAGTGAGGAAGGTGGGTGGGCAGAGGGCAAGGGGGTGCCATGGAGGTCGTCAGGGGCTGGCTCTTAGCAGCCACTTGGGGGAGTTTGCATTGAGGGCAATAGGGAGCCATGGAAGGGTTTTCAAAGCAGGAAATGGTGTAAGCAGATTTGACTCCAGTGTGGAGAGTGGATGGGAGGGCTCAAAAGCTAATCTGAAGATGGTTAAGAGGCCAGAGCAGTGACCAGGGGCAGGACAAGTAGGTGGCACCATGTGACCTGATGTGGAAGCCCTGCTTTGGTGCCCAGGTGTCTTTCTAGGCCACTTGGACCAGAGGGCTACCCCTTCCCCCTCCCCCACCGTTCCTTGACTAGGAGATGAGGCTCACAGGGCATTGTGAGGCGAGCCTCAGAGCTCCGGGGGCTGGGGCTTGAGAGGCTCAGAGTCCTCCTTTCTGGCCCCAGGCTTCAGAAGAAACACCTCCAGCAGGAGAAGGAGTGCCTCATGTCCAAGCTGGTGGAGGCGGAAATGGATGGGGCTGCCGCAGCCAAGCAAGTCATGGCCCTGAAGGATACCATCGGGAAGCTGAAGACGGTGGGTGGTAGGCAGAGCAACCTAGCCCTGCGACTGGGCCCCGAGAGGGGGCAGCCACAAGCGAGGGTGGGGGCTTTACGCAGTCATCAGGCTGACTTTATGACATCTCCAGGCGGGGGAAGGGCACATTGAACTCCTCAGTTCCCATCCCCCACCCTCAGGCCCAGGGCCAGACACC
>NW_006294400.1:1022119-1024398 GCF_000327345.1 Myotis davidii | reverse complement strand
TTAACGCATTGTTTGCGGGTAGTTTTTATCGCGTGCTAACAGGTGGCACGGGCCATTTTTGCTAATTTTTTGCGCAAATGGCAACGTTCAGTAAAATTACGATAATTTTACGTATTTATACTTACCCGCATTCTACCGCTAGTCTATAAAAAACGTATTAATATGTGTCCCGCGCTCTACTACCAGTCAACGTAAAACGTATAAATACGTTTCCCGCATACAATGTGTTAAATGGGTGATTTGTATGGTATCTAAATTTATATCTTAATAAAACTATTTTAAAAAATCAAGGTGTAGCACAAAGCAGTATAATAACATTTTGGTAAAATTAATTTTTGCGCCAATGGCAACGTTCAGTAAAATTATAATAACTTTACGTATTTATAGTTACCCGCATTCTACTGCTAGTCTATAAAAATCGTATTAATATGTGTCCCGCGCTCTACTACCAGTCAACGTAAAACGTATAAATACGTTTCCCGCATACAATGTGTTAAATGGGTGATTTGTATGGTATCTGAATTTATATCTTAATAAAACTATTTTAAAAAATGAAGGTGTAGCACAAAGCAGTATAATAACAGTTTGGTAAAATTACACATGAATTAGAGTGGAAGGGAAGGTAAAGGTAAGGAGAGAGAAACATCGATGTGTGAGAGACACATTGATTGATTAGCTTCCATAGGCACCCTGATTGGGGCCTGGGTTCAAACCTGTAACCCAGGTTCATGCCCTTGATGGGGAATTAAACCTGTGACCCTTCGGTGCACAGGCTGATGCTCTAACCACTGACCACCCAGCCATGGCAAAAGAAAACTTTTTAAAATTGATTTTGAGAAAGAGGGAGGGGCAGGAAAGGAGAAAGAGAAACATCAACTGCACAGGCTGATGCTCTAACCACTGAGCACCCAGCCATGGCAAAAGAAAACTTTTTTAAATTGATTTTGAGAAAGAGGGAGCGGCAGGAAAGAAGAAAGAGAAACATCAATTTGTTGTCCCACTTATTTATGCATTCATTGGTTGATCATTGCATTTACCCTGACCTGGGATAGAACTTACAACCTTGGCGTATAGGGAATTGAAATTATGGCTAAACTAGTGGCCTGGTGCATGAAATTTGTGCATGAGGGGGGTTCCCTCAGCCCAGCTTGCACCCTCTCCAATCAGGAACTCCTTGGGGGATGTCCAACTGCTGGTTTAGGACTGATCCTTGCCGGGCCTAAACCGGTGGTCGGACATACCCTGAGGGGTCCCAGATTTCTAGAGGGTGCAGGCTGAGCTGAGGTGCCCCCCCCACACACACACACACTCCCCTGTGCATGAATTTCATGCACCAGGCCTCTATTTAATAAATAATAATACAAGAATAAACTTTGTGTTTCGTGCGTACTCACAACTGTAAACCTACTTTTGCCCAAACCTGTATTTACATGAACTTTGCCTCTTCAGTGACTCATTGTGAAAATTCTAAGATCTCTGGATTCTGGCAAGGGGAATGAAAAAGTACCCATTGTGAAATACACTCATAGCATTCTGCATAACAAAGGTCTATGATCCAAGGAAAAGACTTTATCAGAGCTCTATGCATCCACCAAGGAGAAGGTTTTCTTGATAATATATACATGGATATGAGGTGATGAGAATGGCACTTCTCTAATTGGTCTTGCTCCCCAAAACCTATTATACTAATCAAATTGAAAGAAAGTCTAACAGCGTAAGGCAGCGGTTCTCAACCTGTGGGTCGCGACCCCTTTGGGGTTTGAATGACCCTTTCACAGTAAGCATACACTGACAAAAATAAAAAATATTATACAGACTCCCAACAGCAGACCAGAATAGCGCAAGAATCAAGTCAAAGATTTGAAATATGAAGAAGCAAAAAACACCCAACTGGAAAAGCAAAATGAAAAAAGAATCCAAAAATACGAAGATAGTGTAAGGAGCCTCTGGGACAGCTTCAAGCGTGCCAACATCCAAATTATAGGGGTGCCAGAAGAAGAGAGAGAGCAAGATATTGAAAACCTATTTGGGTTGGGCCTGGTTAGTACTTGGATGGAAGACCGCCTGGGAATACCAGGTGCTGTAGACAAAAAAAAGAAAAAAAAAGAAAACCTATTTGAAGAAATAATGACAGAAAACTTCCCCTTCCTGGTGAAAGAAATAGACTTACAAGTCCAGGAAGCACAGAGAACACCAAACAAAAGGAATCCAAAGAGGATCACACCAAGACACATCATAATTAAAATGCCAAGAGCAAAAGACAAAGAGAGAATCTTAAA
>NW_006294400.1:1021232-1021782 GCF_000327345.1 Myotis davidii | reverse complement strand
ATATTGAAAACCTATTTGGGTTGGGCCTGGTTAATACTTGGATGGAAGACCGCCTGGGAATAACAGGTGCTGTAGGCAAAAAAAAAGAAAACCTATTTGAAGAAATAATGACAGAAAACTTCCCCTACCTGGTGAAAGAAATAGACTTACAAGTCCTGGAACCACAGAGAACACCAAACAAAAGGAATCCAAAGAGGATCACACCAAGACACATCATAATTAAAATGCCAAGAGCAAAAGACAAAGAGAGAATCTTAAAAGCAGCAACAGAAAAACAGTCAGTTACCTACAAGGGAATACCCATACGACTGTCAGCAGATTTCTCAACAGAAACTATATAGGCCAGAAGGGAGTGGCAAGAAATATTCAAAGTGATGAATGCCAAGAACCTGCAACCAAGATTACTTTATCACGCAAAGCTATCATTCAGAATTGACGGTCAGATAAAGAGCTTCACAGATAAGAAAAAGCTAAAGGAGTTCATCACCACAAAACCAGTATTATATGAAATACTGAAAGGTATTTTTTAAGAAGCAGAAGAAAAAAAGGG
>NW_006294400.1:1013712-1020661 GCF_000327345.1 Myotis davidii | reverse complement strand
GAGGGACAGACCCTCCCCGCCTCCCCTGTGCACGAATTTTGTGCACTGGGCCTCTAGTATTTTAATATTGCTGTTTGCCTTTCATAATGGAAGTATCAGAGATGAAAGAAAATTAGTAAAATGTATATGAAAATTAAAAAAAATTACACATGAATCTTTCTATACCCCAAAAGATAATATATCTCTACGTGTCCTTAAATAAATGCAACCAGTATTGATGGGCGAGACACTCGTCAAACTAGTAACAGAACGGGGGTGAGGGGGACGAGCTTTATCTGCTCACTAATATTTCATAGTGAGAATATAATTTATTACTTTAATAACTAGAAGTGTAATTTTGGAAAAGAGAACCAATAGAATGTAGCCATCTGGGTTTATTGCTTAATGACTCTGCTTTCCCTTTGCCTTCCCTGGAAGGATTCCGGAAGGCTGATGGAGCAACAAGGAGCACTTCTGAAACGGCTGGCAGAGGCAGACTCTGAGAAAGCGGTACGTCAAGCCCCCTGCCTGCTCTAGTGGTCGCCTCGACAAAGCTGCCGGTGCTGAATGGAGGCAGGAAGGCTGCAGCCCCGCTCTGAGCTTCCTCTGGGTCTTAGTTTCATGATCTGTATAATGGGCTGATGTCCCCTCTCCTACCTGCTCCACTGGGCTTATCTAGTTGGTCAGTTGAGAGTTTGAGCCACCAAGCTGGACACCAACCTGAGAGCTGGTGGTGGTGATGGAATTACAAATCATGACCATCTGTCACCTAAATTTTCGTATTTGTATTACGGATTAAAAGCCATCAAAGGGGATGGGCTCTGTCTGGATCACACCCACGCCTTTCTTCCCTCTCAGGTGTGCATCTGACTTTTCTCTCCTAAAACTCTAAGGGCCACCAAAGGAGGAACCAGGGAGCAACGAGCAGCAGCAGCTCACCCTGCGTTTCCCACCTGAACCTTCCTCCGAGACCCCTTTTCTCTGCCTTCATGAGCTAACAGCAGCCCCACCTAGCTCACTTCTTGACTGTGACTTTTCCTTCTCAGTGATTCCACACTCCCACGTGGCCCACTTCTTCCCCAGAGGGCCAGAGCCGCACCGCGTCGTCTCTCTCGGTTTGCAGCTCTGTCCTAGATCTTCAGGGAGCTCTAGCAGTCCCACCTTGGCTCGCGTCTTTCCTGTAACATTTCTAGGGAGCCAGAGCAGACCACTGCCTATGCTTCTGCTCTTCCACCCTAAGCCCTGCCTTTGTTTCACTGGGGAAAAAGCCATCAAAAGGTATAGACCTTTTTTTTCCCAAACATGTCTTTATTGATTTTTAGAGAGAGGGGCAGGGAGAGGGAAAAGGGAGAAATAGAAACATGGGTGACAGAAAAACATTGATTGGCTGCCTCCGCATGGCCACTACTGGGGACTGAGCCTACAAACTGGGCATGTGCCCTGACCGGGAATTGAACCGTGACACCCGGTTCATAAGTAGACGCTCAACCACTGAGCCACGCTGGCTGGGCAGGTATAGACCTTTTGACTCAACAATTCCAATTCTAGGAATGCCTCCCAAGGCAGCATGTTCCAGAATTCATTCCATGGAACCCTCAGTTCCTCAAGGTGTTAAATGGGTGAATTTTACTAGTGACAGTGAAATTATTCTCTGTGAAATTATTGAAATAACTTTTATTTACAAAACAAAGTGGGGAGTGACTCAGACCCAAATTTATTTGAAGAACTGCCAACTGGCCTAAACAACAGGTACGTACGTGCAGCAGGTTTCTTAACTCGAGGACCTTTTGGAGCCTTTGATGTATTAGTGCCCAACGTGCTTCCCAAGGCATGGCCTTGGCCCTCAGTGCCTCCCTGAGCATCGCTGAGTTCAGCAGTGATGTTGAGCCTAAGCCTGCATTCCCAGCCTGAGAAACCTGGTCAAATTGTGAAACATTAGTAACTTGAAACATTAAGCTGCTGTTTCAGAAGCTGTGGAAGATTTAATTACATTATGGAAATGTGGGCGTGAAATTGACTGGACAGAAGAAGCATACGGCTTTTTTGTTGTTGTTAATCCTCATCTGACGATATTTTTTCCACTGATTTTTAGAGCATGTAGAAGGGAGAAAGGTGGGGGTGGGGAGAGAAACATTGATGTAAGAGAGACACATCGATTGGTTACCTCCCGCATGCACCCCCTGGGAGCTAGGGATTGAACCTGCAACCCAGGTATGCGCCCTTGACGGGGGATCGAACCTGGGATCTTTCAGTATGTGGGGTAATGCTCTACCACCGACTTACACCAGCCTGGGTAAAGCATATAACTTCTTTTTTGTTATTGTTTTGTTTTGTTTTGTTTTTTGGTGACGAAACACAGGACCATATAACTTCTTCCTCTTCCTCCTCCTCCTCTTGTTTTTCTTCTTCTTCTTCTCCTTGGGAGAGAGAGAGAGAAAGAAAGAAAGGGCAAGAGAGAGAGAGAGAGAGAGAGAGAGAGAAACATCAATGATGAGAGAGAAACATTGGTTGGCTGCCTCCTGCACGCCCCCTACTGGGGGGGATTGAGCCTGCAACCCGGGCATATGCCCTTGGCCGGAATCGAACCTGGAACCCTATAGTCCAGCCGTCTCCAAACTTTCGGACCTCACGGATCATCAGTGGTCCACGAACCTCCGGTTGGCGACTGCTGCTTTAGTCGCAGGCTGATGCCCTGTCCACTGAACCAAACTGGCTCTGGCGCATGTAACTTCTTTAATGTCTGTTAACAGTGTTCTCTGGGTTGGGGAGTATCGGGATTCTTTAGCATTTTTGTGTGTTTTTTAGTGTTTTCCACAATTAATGTTACTTTAGTTTAAATTACAAAATAAATACATGTTTATTGATCTGAATATTTAATACAGATGTTAGGTGCTTCCCACCAGGGTCTCTGACATGGGCCAATACATTTGGGACCTTGGGCCCTGGTGGCCAGGCACACAGTGAGTGTCTCTCCTCTCGGGGCTGGGCCTCCTTGCCGTTTCCAGGGAGCTCATGACTGTGTGTTCTCTCCAGCGGCTGCTGTTATTGCTGCAAGACAAGGACAAGGAGGTGGAAGAGCTCCTCCAGGAAATACAATGTGAGAAGGTACCATCCCAACAGCCGCTCCCTCTTACTGGCTAGTAGAGCTCAGTGGATACAGTGCGCCCTAGAATTGGAGACCTGGGTTCAAATTCTGGCTCTGTCTTTCTCCATCTGTCCAAAGGCTCAAGCAAAGACAGCATCCGAACTCTCCAAGTCCATGGAGTCCATGCGTGGGCATTTGCAGGCACAGCTTCGGAGCAAAGAGGCAGAGAACAGTCGCCTGTGTATGCAGATCAAGGTACCTGCTAGCCCCACCAGGGGTGGGGAGGGAAGTGGGGGCAGGTTCCTGGCAGTCCAGGGGCGGTTGCCTGGCCAAGCCTATCACACTCAGGAAGGTTTTGCCCCAAAGGATTATGGGGCAGCTGCTACCAAAGCACTTGTGCTTCAGGGAGACTCCAGGACAGTGGCAAGAGCAATGGACCTGGAGGTCTTGAGTGCCCTTCTCAGCAGTGACTGGGTTGATTTTCAGGCCCCCATGCCGATCACTTCATCCCTTAGGCCCTCAGTCCTCCTGACTGCCCATGGGGAGGAAGGATGGCCTCAATGCTGATTGCATCTGTGAACTGGGGACTTGCTAAGTCACAGACGCGCTGAGTGTCAGGGAGAACCCCGACTGCTGTGCTGGGAGTTCAAGGAAAGATCCCAGAGGCTCTAACCTAAGACCTGAGGGCTCAGCGACCCAGGGAGGTGCTGTGGCGAGCCTGCGACGGGCCCTCGTCTCCGGGCTGTGTTAGGGGAGCCCTAGCCCCCTGCAGTTTGTGACTCATTCTGACTCCCTCTCCCCCCTTCCTGCTTTTCACTAGTTCCCTTTTCTCCCTCTCTCCCTTTGACTCTTGCTCACCTCGTCCCTCCCCTCCCAGAACCTGGAACGCAGTGGGAACCAGCACAAGGCGGAAGTGGAGGCCATCATGGAGCAGTTGAAGGAATTGAAGCAAAAGGGAGATCGAGACAAAGAGTCTTTAAAGAAGGCCATCCGAGCCCAGAAGGAACGAGCCGAGAAGAGCGAGGAGTATGCCGAGCAGCTGCACGTGCAACTTGCCGACAAGGTGCCGGCTTCGCTGGGGGCCGCCGGAGGCGGAGGCGGGGTGGTGAGACCGGTGGGTAGTGGGTGGTGGATGGAGGAGGAAAAGCTGGAGAGAGCGGCTGGGTGGGTGAGTAGAGGGAAAACGGCACTGAGTGGGCGAATGAGCTGATAGGGTGGCTAGCTGGGTGGAGGGGGAGGTAGAGGAGGATTAAATGGGTAAAAGGGTAATAAAGGGTTGGAAGGCTGGCTGGAGATGACTGGACAGTTTAGCCACTTGGATGTTGTGGGTAGGAAAGATGACTAAGGAAGATTAGCAAACAGGGTGCATGAGATTGTTGGAAATCTAAAAGCAGCAGCTGGCCTCCCGGCTCTCGGTGCTGTCTAGAGAGGGATTGCGGAGGGAGGGTTCGGGGTCGGCCAGGGTGACCCAGCCCCCGGCTCCCTCGGCCTGAGCACGCACACCAGGCTGACGGGCCCTGCTGTCCCGTGTTCCAGGATCTCTATGTTGCCGAAGCTTTATCCACTCTCGAGTCATGGAGGACCCGCTACAACCAAGTTGTGAAAGACAAGGGGGACCTCGAGCTGGAAATTATTGTCCTGAATGAGTACGTCTGTGTTGGGAGGGGGAGCGCAGGCCGACTGAAGGAGGGGGGTGTGCGGGTGGGAGGAGCCGGCGACCCGAGGCGGTCACATCGCTCACAGGGCTGACACTTGGGCTCCTCCGGTCAAGGGCTGCATTGGACCGAGATGTGGGCAGCCCTGAGGTGGGCTTTCTGGTTGGACCCCAGGTCCTGGTTCCAGCCCCAGTACCCACGGTCCTGCCCCCCAAGCAGTCCTGGGGCCGGGCTTCTCTGCTGACAGAGGCTTGGGCCTGATCTGCACAGGAAGTGGGCACGGGCCCACCGGTCACCTCATTCCTGTTCTTGGGGATGGGATGGCCGGTAATCCCTGCGTCTCTGCTATTTTGCCAGCCAGTCAGTATGTCAGAATTATGGCCTCACTGTGCACTCTCCAATGATGATTCTGTCATTCTCAGTCTCAGCTATATTCGTGTGTTCACTCAGTTAAAAACATTGAGCATCTCCTATATCCCAGGCTATGTGCTGGCCTTTAGGGTTACAGCAGTGGAAACAACAGATGCATTCTCTGCTCTCATGGAGGTTCCACTCAGATGGAGGCGATGGGGCTGCAGAGACCTGGACTCTCTGGGCTGAGAACAGGTCACAGGGGACTGACTGAGTCTCCAGGTCAGGAAAGTCTTCCCTGAGGAAGTGTCTTTTGTTGTATTCAACTCAAGTTAGCAAACATTTCTTGAGAACCTGCTATGTGCCAGGCCCTATGCCAAGTGCTACCCTCAGAAAGTTCTCCATCTAATGCAGCCGTGGGCAAACTACGGCCCGCGGGCCAGATCCGGCCCGTTTGAAATGAATAAAACTAAAAAAAAAAAAGACCGTATCCTTTTATGTAATGATGTTTACTTTGAATTTATATTAGTTCACACAAACACTCCATCCATGCTTTTATTCCGGCCGTCCGGTCCAGTTTAAGAATCCTGCCCACCCCTGAATGGGAGGAAACAGATCATTTAGAAGGATGTGCCGTAACCGGTTTGGCTCAGTGGATAGAGTGTCGGCCTGCAGACTGAAAGGTCCCAGGTTCGATTCCGGTCAGGGGCATGTACCTGGGTTGCGGGCACGTCCCCAGTAGGGGGTGTGCAGGAGGCAGAAGATCGATGTTTCTCTCTCATCGATGTTTCTGTCTATCCCTCTCCCTTCCTCTCTGTAAAAAATCAATTAAAAAAAAAAGATAGAAGGATGTATGGTACAGGGGCGAGATGCCCTGAGGAAGGAGATCTGAACTGGGTTCTTAAGGGTGAGTAGGAGTTTGCCAGGGAAAACAACATGATGTGCTTGCTTGGGCCTAGTCAGTGCTGACTGAACCATAATTGATCGATACTGAGAACATAAGGCATAGAAAGGTTCTGTACTGGGTCTGTGGTCAAGATGGACGAGGAACATCTGTGAGGGCCAGTGCTGCTCTGAGGTTTGGATGATTGCCCTGCTCAATGACTGAGGGGAAGGCGAAGGGCTCGAGCGCAGGTGGGCAGCTGCCTGCCGAGTGGACTGCTTTCATATCCATTCATTGCCATTCTTGCCTGAGCTGGGTGAGTGCTCACACGTGAATAAGCCTATCATGACACCTGTCCTTGCCCGGGAGCCTGAACCCCAGTGTGATGTGTGCCTGAGGGACGAGCATGCCTAGAGTGTGGTATCCCTGACCTCCCAGCCAGGAGTTCTGTCCTAACTTTAAGGCCTGATTGCCTGAGAGACGCAGGGGAGGCTGTGGGAGCTGGTCCTTGTCTTCAGGAAGTGTCTCGGCCTCATGGGAAGTCAGAATGGAGAAGGCTTTAGAGGGTTTGGTATGGGAGACAAATCTCAAAGGTGGTTATCAGAAGTGGGATCCAGGGGAATGCCACAGGCAGCAATGCCAGGGCAGGACACACAGCTGCTTCTCAGAGTGGAGATTGGGGGAGCAGGCAGGGGGCCAAAAGGGGGGACACGGCCTGAGTAGGAACACTTGACCCTCTCCTCACAAAGACTGGGCTCCTCAGAACCTGTGGAATTGATTCTCCCGTCTGCTTTCACTTTGTGACCTTCCAGCCGAGTGACAGATCTCGTGAACCAACAGCAAACCTTGGAGGAGAAGATGCGGGAAGACCGGGACAGCCTGGTGGAGAGACTTCACCGGCAGACTGCCGAGTATTCTGCATTTAAACTAGAGAATGAGCGGCTGAAGGTCTGTATTGGGAGCTGGGGGCTGGGTCAGATAGGGAACAGCAGAGAG
>NW_006294400.1:991913-1013693 GCF_000327345.1 Myotis davidii | reverse complement strand
GTCCCCAGAGAGGGCCTGGAGGGAGCAGAGGGATTAGGAGCTCTGGAGTCGGAGCGTGGATGAATGGCCACACGAGGGTTTTACTGTCTACTACTTTTACTTATTTATTTATTTTTAAAAATCTATTTTCTTGATTTTTTACAGAAAAGAAGGGAGAGGGATAGAGAGTTAGAAACCGGTTAGGGCAGAAATAAATTATTTTTAACTGAGTTAGTAATTTAGGTTGGGGTGACCTCGGAATATAAAACAACTTTCTGCCCTAACCAGTTTGGTTAAGTGGATAGAGCGTCGGCCTGCAGACTAAAGGCTGCCCCGTTCGATTCCAGTCAAGGGCACATGTCTGTGTTAGGGCTCGATCCCCAGTAGGGGGTGTGCAGGAGGCAGCCAATCAATGATTCTCTCTCATCCTCTCTGAAATCAATTTTTTAAAAAATTAAAAAAGTAAAAGCAATGTCCGAGAGATTTAAATTAAGACCTACTGCCCAGATTCAAGTCCTGCCTCTGCCTCTTACCAGCTATGGGACCTGGGTGAGAGATCTCATCCTCGGTTGCTGCAAGAAATGAGGTGCTAGCCCTGACGTTTGGCTCAGTAGATAGAGCGTCGGTCTGTGGACTGAAGGGTCCCAGGTTCGATTCTGGTCAAGGGCATGTACCTTGGTTTTGGGCACATACCCAGTAGGGACTGTGCTGGAAGCAGCTGAATCGGTTTCTCTCTCATCGATGTTTCTAACTCTCTATCCCTCTCCCTTCCTCTCTGTGAAAAATCAATAAAATATATTTAAAAAAAAGAAAAAAGAAATGAGGTGCTTGTGAGAATGACATGACACTCAGCCAATCACGTGCAGTAGACTTGACTTTGAGGTTAATTAACACTGACTCTCCTGGGGGACCCTCCACATGAATTCATTTGCACTTCAATCTTCCAATAATGTGATCACTGTCTCTATAGAATAAGGAAATTGAGGCTTGGAGAAAAGTCAAGTTTCTTGCCAAGATTTTTACCCTTGGGGGAAAAAAAAGATTTTACCCTTGGAGGTGTTGGAGTTGGGATTTGAACCTGAGTCTGGGTCTGGAGCTCTCGCTCATAACAACTTGCCATATATCCTCCTCTCCTGCCAGGGGCAAGAGGCACCAGAATAGAGGGTGACATTTCAGAGCCAGGTTTGGTTTCCATTGATCTGGACAGTAGTATCTAGGCTTATTTATTTTAAAATATTTTTCTTGATTTCAGAGAGAGAGGGAGAGAGAGATAGAAACATCAATGATGAGAGATAACATTGATCAGTTGCCTCCTGCACGCCCACTACTGGGGATCGAACCCACAACCGGGCATATGCCCTGCCTGGGAATTGAACCGTGACCTGGTTCATAGGTCAATGCTCAACCACTGAGCTACACCAGTTGGGCTAGGTTTATTTTTTTAGTCATGTTTTCTGTTTGTTAAGAATGATTTTAAGTAAGTACACCATACCAAAATGAACACACTATGTCCATATCAGTCACCCTGATTGGACGTTATTAGCACCCCTATGACATTGTCTGGTTACAAACTCCCCCTCAAAAGGTAACCATTATCCTGATTTCTGTCATCACAAATTAGTTTGCCTGTTTTTGAACTTGGTGCCTAGCTTTGTGAAAGTTATCCATGTTGTGTGTGGCATTTTATTCATTCTCAATGCTATACAGTATGGCTGCACCATAATTTATTCATCCTACTGGGGATGGACATTTGGGATATAGAACATCTTTTTATGTGCATATTTCATGTGTTTTTACAGGTTGTTTTTTTAATATATATTTTTATTGATTTCAGAGAGGAAGGAAAAGGGAGAGACAGACAGAAACATCAATGATAAGAGAGAACCATTAATTGGCTGCCCTCTGCAAGCCCCCTACTGGGGATCAAGCCCACATCCTGGGCATGTGCCCCTGACCAGAATCGAACCCGGGACCCTTTAGTCCGCAGGCCGGCGCTCTATCCACTGAGCCAAATCAGCCAGGGCTATTTTTACAGGTTTTATACCTTGAAATAGAATTGCCAGGTCATCTGATGGTGTGCATAAGTTTGGCTTTGGTAGATATTACTATACAAGAAACTAATTGTGCAAATTTACACTCCCATCAGGGACATGTGAGAACCAGTTGCTCCATGTCTCCTCGTCAACACAACACATTAGACTTTGTTGGAGTGCAGGTATTGCAATGCAAATTAAAGACGGCCTCGCCCTACCTGGTTTGGCTCAGTGGAATAGAGTGTCAGCCTGCGGACCAAAGGGTCCCAGGTTCGATTCCATTCAGTGGCTCGTACCTTGGTTGCAGGATCCTCCCCGGCCCAGGCCGTGGTTCATGCAGGAGGTAACTAATTGATGTGTTTCTCTCTCATCAGTGTTTCTCTCTGTCTTTCCCTCCCTTTTCCACTCTCCCTAAAAATCAATGGAAAAATATCTTGGGTGAGGATTAACAACAACAAAAAAAAGACAGCCGCCAAGTCTAACAATTAGTTGAGTTACTCACAGGATGATATATCTGTGTAAGGTAATGTAGTGTGGCCATTCAGTGATATTTGTAGAAGTGTATTTTCTTAGATATTATAATTACAAAGGAAAAACCTGCTCATAGTAAAAATGTAAAACATTACAGAAATGTGATATAGAAGTAAAGGTCTGTTAACTGTGGATTGTGTTTTTCCAGGGCCCCTCCCCCACACACTGACATACATACTCAAACACATACACACGCACTCATCCATTCTTCTGCAGCTTGCTTTCCTCATCAACAATATCTCATGGAGGTCTTTTTTTTAAAGCTTTATCTCTTCTAATGACTGCTTATTATTTTATCATATCGCGATACATGGTTTGTTTTGTCCCATCTGCTAAGGTGAGTATTTGGGTTGCAGGAGGACATTTATTGACCTCAGAAGTAGTTCATAACATAATTGCTGAAAAAACATGTTGCAAAGCAGTAAGTATGGTATAGCTCCATTCTTGTTGAATTCAAACTGCTACCCAACCGTTAACATATAGCCATAAACCCAGGTATCATGCATCCTGATTCATTTTCTCTTGGCCTTATCTCCATTGTCTTACTGCTTATTACTGCTTTTGTAATGAGAACAAGAAAACACGTGTCCCTTAATTGTATTTGTATTCACTCGAGCACCGTGGGACTCTTGCCCTGGTGCCTGGGGAGAGCCCCTGGTGTGGGTTTGAACAGAGGGGCTTCCGTCTGCTGGCCCCTGGGAGTAGGGACTGGGGGTGGGATGATCACCGGCTCGGAACCTTCTTGTTGGTGACTTAAGGGGCCACCTCTTCTAGGCAAGCTTCGCTCCAATGGAGGACAAACTCAATCAGGCGCACCTCGAGGTCCAGCAGCTGAAGGCATCGGCTAAGAATTATGAGGGGATGATTGACAACTATAAGAGTCAGGTAGGTCTCTCTCAAGTGCCCCTGCCCTGTAAGGGCCGCACCGCTCAGCTGCTGGGAGATTGACCAGGAGGCCTTTCCTGGGAGGGGTTTGGTGTGGAAGGTTTTTTTCACCAAAACTTGGCTCTGCCCAAGACCACCTGATGCTTTGTTGGTCCCTAGGTGTTGAAGACCAGATTAGAGGCCGATGAAGTAGCTGCCCAGCTGGAACGCTGCGACAAAGAGAACAAGATCCTTAAAGATGAGATGAACAAAGAGATTGAAGCGGTACCGCTCCCCTTCCTTGCTTTCTTCCTCCACCCAATTCTGTGTCCATCAGTCTGTCTCTCATTTGCCTTTGATCTTCCCTGGTGTGGACAACAAAGCTGAACAAATTTCCTTATTGCTGGGCTGGTCTTCTCTACATTCTCTCATCTCTTCTCGCTTATACTTCTTTTTCTCCTTTTCTCTCCTGATTTTTTCGTTCTTCCAACTTCCTTAAAAAAAATCTCCTGCTTGGAGCATCCAAGTGGATTCAAATCCAGAGATATGCCATGTGTTAGGCATGCCTATTTCGTTCTGCGTGTTGTTTTTTTGTTGTGCCATCCAAAAATTGTGCCTCCTGTACTGTTCCCCAAAGAGCCTTATTCGTCTAGAGTTGGCCTGGCTGTCTAGAAGCAAACAATCATTTTAGTAATAACCTCAGAGATGGGCTGAGTCCAGGCTCAGCCACTGACTTGTTGTGTAACCGTGGGCAAGTCACTGCCCTTCTCTAGTCCTCAGTCTCCTTGTTCATTTATACAAGGGGGGACTGAGATCAGGTAGTTCTTACCCTTCCGTCTGACCTGCAGCTTTGTGGTTGCCTTTTTAGGGGCTTGGGAGTTAAACTAGGCTCTGATCTTGGCTCTAGCTCAATGGCCATTGGCAAATGAGCCTTTGATCCTTAAGGTCCATATATGGGGAAAACAACACCTACTTTACAGGTTGTATGAATTAAATGAGTTAATTCATAGAGCCTTTGGGACAATGCCTGGGTGCTGGTGGTGGTATTTGATGATGACTGGACACGCTCAGTGGCCTGCAGGAGGGCAGGCTGCACTTCTTGACCCTTCAGCAGCTGGGCCCTTCCCAACAGTGGGCTTTTCCTCCCCGACCCCAGGCACGTAGGCAATTCCAGTCCCAGCTGGCTGACCTGCAGCAGCTGCCTGACATCCTCAAGATCACAGAGTCTAAGCTTGCAGAGTGCCAAGACCAGCTGCAGGGCTACGAGAGGAAGAACATCGACCTCTCAGCCATCATATCAGATCTGCGCAGCCGGGTAAGGGACTGGCAGAAAGGGTCCCACGAACTGGCCCGAGCAGGGTCCCGCTTACCAAGATGAGCTGCACGCCCCCCAAGGGAGGACCACTTCTTTTTTCTTGGCTGCCGTTTCTGAAAGGAGTGAGCTATCATCAGTGCTGTGAAATAAAAGTCTGGTGTGCCAAATGCCTCGTGTTCGCACCAAGTGATTATAGTCATAGGAGCCGTCACTCACTGGAGTCGCTGGGCCCTCCTGTTGTTACCCCTCCTCCAGCGCTGCAAGTCTCCGCCTGCCTCTGCCCTTCCTGCTCTGCTGCTTCCTCAGCCTCGCACCCACAGGCAGCAAGCCACGGGCGTTCTTTTTTCCATTTTCTTGCTTTAGCTGCCTCCCCTGCTCAGCAGAGCCATTGCCTGAGATTCTGTCCTGAAAGAGGGCTCCCTTCCTCCCAGAAGCAGCCTGCCTCTGGGTAACGGGCGCCATGCCTACGATGCCTCAGAAATTACATGCCTCTCATCTGCAGGGTGACCTTGGGCAGGGCCCTTTCCCTCTCTGGACCTGCTTCACTAATAATAATAAAAGTAGCTACCGTCTCTAGAGCACATGCCCTGTGCTCCACCATCCTCCATTCTTCTAGGAACTTTGTAAGGTTTATTGCCCATTTTATAGCAAGCAGCCCAGGGCATAGAGGGAGAAGGAATTTCCTGAGGTCACCGAGCTGATACTTAATCAACAGGGATTGGGACCCAGCCAGCTCTGTCTGGTTCCCAAGCCCGTGTCCGCGGTATCTTCAATTACCTCGGCTCTTGAACCTGAGCATCTCAGGGCCTTGCAAGCCCAGATACCTGAGGTCTCTGTAGAGCATCCCTCTGGATAACTTCTCGCACTTGCCAGCCTGAACGAACTGACAGCTTTCCCCTTGCCTTGCCCGCACTTGTCCCCAATTAAGGGGAGAAGGAAGTCAGCACGACGACAAAGTGATTGGTAAAGAGCTCCCCGGTGTGTCCTGTGGGCCTGCCATCTGCTTCTGCTTCTCCTGTCGGCCCCGGATCCCACTGAGTGGCCTCTCCTGAAAGAACGCGTCGGCGTGGTTCTGCGGATCCAACCTGGCTCTGGGTGTGGGCAAGCCCAGCCAGGGAGCCGGCCCTCACCTGCCCCTGCTCTCCTCTCTCCTGCAGGTTGTGTGTGGAGACTTGGATGCCTGCTGAGGGCAGCATGCCTCTCCTGGGTGTGGACTACAGGTCAGGGAGAAGGCAGGGCCGTACCGGAAGTTCCTTCGTAAACCAGTCTGTTCCTGTCATTTTAGATCGAGCATCAGGGGGACAAGCTGGAGATGGCGAGAGAGAAACACCAGGCTTCCCAGAAGGAAAATAAACAGCTGAGTCTGAAGGTGGATGACCTGGAGAGGTTAGAGGCACTTGGTTCCAACTCTGTCCTCTTCCTAGGACCTGAGACTTTCAGCCGCTTAGCTGCTTTGGGCTTAGTGTGCTAGAAGGTGCTAGGCAGACCTCGGAGGAAAAGCTGCTCTCAGCGCAGTGGTAAGCATTGGGCGAGGAAGGTGGTCTCCTGCCAGGGGTGATGCCTCAGAAGACAGTGGTCAACCTCAGACCACCCATAGGACCACCCGCAGGGCCTGCAGGCTGCTGTGGGGCATCTCCCCCCCACTGCTCTGTGTTCCCCGTCATCCTGCCCACAAGCATTCTGATGCTTCTCCCGTGGACACAGGAGGCCGTCAGGGGTGAATACAACGCCTTTAGGAATCAGAAGCCCTGGCCTGGGGTCCGGTTATGTAATCCTTTTGAACCTCTGATTACTAATCTTGAGAAAGGGACCAAGACAGGGAAAATAGTGTAGCACGTGGGGTTATTGTGAGTCTTCAATGAGATGAGCTTCGAAGGGCTCAGCACATTACCTGGCAAACAAAACTGTACAGTATAGGTGGCATGTATTGGTATTATCCCCGTTTAAATGAGGAAACAGCTCCGGGAGAGTTCAGTGACTTGCCCAAGGTCACTCAGCTGGTACCTGGCAAAGCTGCAGTTTAGCCTCCGGTCTTCCTCCAGAGCTTCCAGCATCTGGGAAATGAGGGCTTGAGGTCCTGGGAGGCTGTGCCTGCTCGTGCAGCCTACAGGGAGAAACTTGGACCGGTTGGTCTCTTGGGCCCCCCTCACCTCTACTCTGCGTTGCTGGCCTCAAACATGCAGCTGGACGCGGCAGGACTCGCAGAGCTCCTTAACGTGGAGCATGTTCCACAAGTGCAGTGGCGACTGCGCTGGCACATCGGGATGGTCACTGCTGCCCGTGGCTGGTCACGCCAGGTACTGAGTGGTCCGGCTGAAGTCCCTTTGCTGGAGGAGGCAGCAGTGAACAGAAGTGAGGGCATGAGTTTTGGTGGCAGGCCTATCAGCTGGGTGACACTGGGCCAGTGACTTCACATCTCTGAGGCTGAGTGTCTTCATCTGAAGGGGGGAATAAGGGAACCCACCTTCCCGAGCTGCCCGTGGCTGTGTTACGTGAAGATGTGCACACTTAGCACACCCGCACTCGGTCTGCTTCCTTTTCCTGCCTTCACACCGTTCTCCAACCAGCTGCTCCAGTTGCCATTCCTTGCCGCCGGGCTGATCAGCACGCTCCTTTGGTTTATTCCTGTGGCTCCTTGGAGGTTCCCTGCGTGACGAGAGCCCTGGTCCAGGGTGGCTGCAGCCCCCTGGCAGGGTGAACAGGGCAGGTATGGAAATGAACAGGATCTGACTGAGTGCTTTCACCTAGGAAACTGGAGGCGACCAGTGCCCAGAATATCGAGTTCCTACAGGTGATTGCCAAGAGGGAGGAGGCAATCCACCAGTCCCAGCTGCGGCTGGAGGAGAAAACACGGGAATGTGGGTCCCTGGCAAGGCAGCTGGAGAGCGCCATTGAAGATGCTAGGAGGCAGGTCAGTGTCAATTCCATTACTAATCCTGTGACCGTGGCCCAACCACATAACCTCTCTGAGCGTATTTTCCCACCTGAAACATGGGCCTAGAGTAGCACCTGCCTCGTGAATTCACCATAAGGATCAAATGAGCAATTTGTGAAGGACCTGACCCCTGACTCATGATTGCTCATTTAATTGTTGCCTGCATGGGCTCAGACAGGCTTGTCACATCTTAGGTGACGAGGACTCGGGGTGTTGGGAAAGGGCCGGTAAAGATGGTTGCTGAGGTAGTCCCCATAGTCAGCTCCCACCCCGAGGCCCCAGACAACTGGCCATGGTGATGTGCAAGTGTGGTCCTTGAGACCAGACAGGGGAGTGGCCCAGGCTTCTCCTCGCGAGGTGCTCACCATCAGGTGGACACCTCCACCTCCGTTCCTGCCGGGCAGGTGGAGCAGACCAAGGAGCACGCGGTCTCCAAGGAACGAGCAGCCCAGAACAAAATCCTGGACCTTGAGACCCAGCTGAGCAGAACCAAAACTGAGCTCACCCAGCTGCGGCGGAGCCGTGACGACGTGAGTCAGGCTGGAGGGCAGCGGGCACAAGAGATGGGAGTGGATCGAACTTTGGGCTTCCTGGGACCGGCAGGGCAAGGTGTTTTGTTGTTTTATGAAAAGGACATGGTTTAATTTTTCTCTATCCCCAAAGGATACCCCTGGCAGATCCTTTGTATTTTTTTATTAACGGCTTTAAGATACCATTTTATATACCATGAAAATCACGTTTATGCAAATTTAAACTGCATCATTCAGTGGTTTTCAGTATATTCAGAGTTGTACAAGTATCATCACAATATGAGTTTAGGATATTTTTAAAAAGAGACTCTGTACCCATTAGCAGTCACTCCCCAATCCTCTCCCGGTCAGCCCCTGGGAACCCTAATAAAGTCTCTGTGTCGCTGTGGCCTTGTCTGTGCTGGGCACCTCACACACACCTGACCCAACTCTGCTCCTCTCGTAGGCTGAGCGCCGCTACCAGAGCCGGCTGCAAGACCTGAAAGACCGCCTGGAGCAGTCAGAGAGCACCAACCGCAGCATGCAGAACTACGTCCAGTTCCTCAAGTCCTCCTATGCCAACGTGTTTGGGGATAGTCCTTACACGACCTACCTGACCAGCTCTCCCATCCGCTCCAGGTCTCCTCCTGTCTGAGGCCCAGACAGGAGCCCAGACTGATGCCATGGGAACTGACAAGTTGCCAAGCCATACCTGGAAAGCCTGTTGCTTTTCCCTCTTCCGGTGACGAAGTGTGTGTTTAGGATCTTGTGCCTAGCTACTGGCTCCATGACAGTCCCGAGAGCGGCAGGGCATGGAGCAGCAGGAGCCACTCAGCTCTCTCTCTGCTGGAGTTGCCTGAAGGAAGTTTTTAAGTACCCTGCCAGGCCTTAAATCTACGACTATGAGGGAACCAGGTTTTAACTCACTGTGACCTAGCACATTCCTTTCCTGAGAGAATGTGTGGACTGGACTTTTTCCTCCAGTCCCCTTCAGCCCTCTTTCTAGAAATATATTTAATTCTTGGACCTGAGCCAGCAGAGGCCCTCCCCACCCCTCCTGGGTTGTGAGCACATTTACTCCCGCTTTTCCTTACGTCCTGGGTGCGGTGTTTTCCCACGCCCAATGGAAACCTCTCGAATCCGAGTTTCCTTAAGGCCACTTGCCCCACGCACTTCACAACAGACACTCAAGGGCTCGTGTCCAGTTGGCCTTTTAAAAGTGTGATCCCAAGATAATTAATTTTTGTTTCTCTTTGCCAGGTTTGTATCTATGGAATGCATTTATCCTTGAAATATTTGTGTTGCTTTACAAAAAGCTTTTATAATCAATATTTAAGACTCCGTGGATGAGTTCCTTTACCCACCCCCATCCCTCTTCTAAAAGTGATTAAGAATAATGCTTAATGGGAGCCAGTAACTATTTTTAAAGTACTTGGTGCATGGAACATTAGATCTTTCATTTCATTGTGGCCCAGCTAGTTTCTCCTGTGGGCGCTTTTTGTGAAATGACTGGAGGCATTGTTCATTGTTGGGGTGCAGACCACTTTAGCTGTTAGGAGAAAGAAAATGAGAGTGTATATATATGACTGTTTTTAAAATGTTAATTGGTTTCTGAATGATGTATTGCCTATTTTTGTTCTCTTCGCGTTTTTCCTGTATTTAAAAGAAAGAACAACAGCCCTTGCCAGTTTGGTTCAGTGGTTAGAGTATCGGCCCTCGGACTGAAGGGTCTCGGGTTCTATTCCAGTCAAGGGCACGTACCTCGGTTGCAGGCTCATCCCGCACCCCAGTCAGGGCATGTGCAGGAGGCAAACAATTGATGTGTGTCTCTCACATCGATGTTTTTCTTGTCTCTCCCCCTCCCTTCCACTCTTTCTAAATATCAATGGAAAAATACCCTCGGGTGAGGATTAACAACAACAACAAAAAGATTTTTAAATTGATTTGAGAGAGAGAGACAGCAAACATTGGTCAGTTGCCTCCCACACCACCCTGACCCAGGATTGAACCCACAACCCAGGTATGTGTTCCCTGAAGATGCTCCACCTGACTGAGCCACACCAGCCAAGGCGACAAATCTTTAGAGAGAACACATTCGGTACGGTGCTGAAACTTATTAGCTGGTTTAAGCCTTCTGCTTGACCCAGTCTTGTTCTCTCAGCCATTATAACCCAAGTCCAAAACTCCAGAGAATCCCCCTATGTCCTCAAAGGCAGTGGCCACACCCAGGCGTCAGGATTTCATGAACAGAAAACTCCCTCCCCCACCCCCAAATTTTGGTGACATCTGTCGTTTCCAGCTGTTAATTTTGCCAAGGAAGTTCTGACAAAACAACTACTAGCCACCATTGGCACAAAACCAAGCCTGTTTTCACACCCTTAACAAATGGACTTGAACTTACATGGACAATATATGAAAGACCTTCCCTAGAAAGGACAGTTGGCACTCACACCAATGTGCATACCTATTTATATAATTCATTCTTATTTTCATCAAACCAATGAACACCTCAGTGCAGCGCACAGGCATTTATAATGCTGGTGTGGGAAACACCTCTCCCAGTAATGTTCTATTTGGGTTTGCTTCCCGGCCAACGCACCAACTAATAATAATAATAATGATAATCTGTTTTTCTTTGTCCAGAGTTTGTAAAAAAAAAAAACAAACAAAAAAGTGAAAAATGTTTATATTCCATCAAACTCCAGAGAGAAGCCTTCTATCTCAAACTAATTCCATAAGACAGGAAAAAGAAGAGGCTAAACTTTAGACTCTAAAGTGAAAGGATCGGGTCTGGCCAGTGCTGTTCAGTGGTTGAGGGTCAATCGAGTCGGGGTCATCAAAGCCAGTCAGGGCATATACACCCCCCCCTACCCCACCTTGCGATCTCTGTGGCGGGGGGGGCGTGCAGGAGGCAGACAATGATTCTCATCATTGTTTCTATCTCTCCCTCTCCCTTCCTCTCTCTGAAATCAATAAAAACATTTTTAAAAAGTTACAGGGTCCGAATCAAAGCTGGCTCTGGGAAATAAAGTGTATAATTTAGTGGTTTTTAAGTGCATTCACAAAGTTGTGCAATCATCACAATGATCTAATTTTACATTTTCATCTCCCCCAAAAGAAAGCTTCATGCATTAGTAGCCACTCCCCTCCCCATTGCCCTACAGCCCCAGCCTCTGGCAGCCACTAGTAAGTCTTCATGTCTCTGTGGGTTTGTCATTCTGGACATTTCACATAAATGGAATTATGTAATATGTAACTTTGTGGCTGGCTTCTGTCACCTGGTATAATGTGTTCAAGGCCCATCACTGTTGTGTAGCACATACCTGTTCATGTATATCTGGGTTTAGACTTTTTAGCTATTCTGGGTAACGCTATTATGAACATTCAACAAGTCTTCGTATGGACGCACATTTAATTTCTCTTGGGTGTGTAGTAACTCTCACCTTTCTGAAGAAATGCCTGACTTCCACAGCAGCGGCCGCCGTTTAGGGTCCCGCCAGCAGTGTGGGGGTGAATCCAATTTCTTCACATCCTCATCAATACTACGTATTCCACTTTCTACCACAAGGAGGCTCCAGGCTTCTGAAGTTCCCCGCAGGCCCGGCCCTCCGGGTACGCAGGCGCGCTGGAGATCCGGCCCGGCACCGGAAGTGGGGCGTACCGCCTTCCGGAGGCGGTGTTGCTGTGTACAACTGAGTGCACGCCCCGGAAGCGGAAGCGAGCGCTCGTTAACCGGGCGGCTGATTCGAGGGGTTTGTTTTTCCACCCGCGGCATCTCGGAGGAGCGGGTGCAGCACAGGCCATGCCGTCCGAGAGTCGCTGCTGGGAGACCCTGCAGGCGCTGCGCAGCTCCGACAAAGGTCGCCTCTGCTATCACCGCGACTGGCTCCTGCGGGGCGAGGTGAGCAATGGATGCAGAGGCGGCCGTAGCCCTTCTGGCCGCTACGCCGCACCCCGTGCGTCCTTTCTAACCACGCGCGTTTGTTTCTCGACTCCTGTACGTGCACCACGCTGCCCTAGGGTTTCTGCTCTCCCCAGCCTATTCCAGTCGCTGGGACACCCCTTCAGAGGCGCTCCCCGCAGCCAGACTGGGCGCCTCCGTCTATGTTGTCAAAGCAACCCTGGCCTCAGGGTCAGTGAAGTTCCTGCATGTGTAGGAGGGGCAGATTTTGCAGTGAATGATTAATGTGACGTATTGCTGCAAGTGAAGAATCACACACAGACTTTTAAAAAATTATTTTTTAATATATTTTTACTGATTTCAGAGAGGAAGGAAGAGGGAGAGAGAGAAACATCAATGATAGAGAGAATCATGGATCGGCTGCCTCCTGCACGCCCCCGACTGGGGATCGAGGCCGCAACCCCGGCATGTGCCTCTGATCAGAATGGAACCTGGGACCCTTCAGTCCTCAAGCCGGCGCTCTATGCACCGGGCCAAAAGTTTGATCACACAGAGTTTTAGGTGACATTGGACGGACCTGTGAAGTTTAATGGGGGCGTGATCACTGTATTTGCATTGTTCTGTACTAGACTGCCAGGTGGAGGGGGCATGTAGGAACAGTTAAGGCATACCTCCTGGTCTGGAGTGTCTGGTAATCTAACTCCTGCCCTGTCTCTTTAGACTTTTATGTAAAACAATTCTAAAGCGTTCCCCTGTCTTTTATATCTTTGACAATTTTAAAAAACATACCTTACATTCTAGAGCAGGGGTGGGCAAACTTTTTGACTCGAGGGCCACAATGGGTTCTTAAACTGGACCGGAGGGCCGGAACAAAAGCATGGATGGAGTGTTTGTGTGAACTAATATAAATTCAAAGTAAACATCGTTACATAAAAGGGTACAGTCTTTTTTTTTTTAGTTCTATTCATTTCAAAGGGGCCGGATCCGGCCCACGGGCCGTAGTTTGCCCACGGCTGTTCTAGAGGCTGAGTCCCAGGATTGGTCTGTCTGGTGTATACTCAGGTTATTCATCCTTAACAGGAATACCGCAGAAATGAGGCTGCCTTCTCAGGAAGTGCTTCAGTCCATCTCAGTTGACATGCATGTTGAGCTTCACATCTTCTTCTTCTTCTCTAGGATGTTTTAGAAGAATGTGTATCCACTCCCCAGCTATCTTCCTATGCTGGATGGGTGGTAGATCATGTCCTACCTCACACACAAGAGAACCTGTCTCCCTCTGAGGCTTCAACATCCTCTAGATCCACTTCAGGCCTGGACCAACCTTCATTTGTGCCCAAGTCTCCCATCAGAAGCCTCGCCTTCTCACCAGCATCCCCAAGAACACCAGCAACACCAGGTGGGACCAAGGTAAGGTTTTCCATCAGCTGAGGACAGACGACAGGGGTGGTTGCAAAGTTGAGTTGTGTAATGTCATCACGTGACAATGCCTTTGCCCTGCATAAAGTCGTGGTTGTTTCTTGGTAGCTGTTTGTAGGGACAGTGTTGCCCGCATCACCCTGTGTTCGCCTTAGGAAGACCTAGAGAGAGAGATTCCCCTCTGTTTTAATACCGAGAGTAGTAACTAATGTCATGAGCAATCGGATTGTTTTCCACATGAAGCTTGCGTCTGTTTAACTGGTAAAATTTCCCTTTCTGTGCTGGCTGCTGGGGGCATAGAATAAAATTTAGCCTGTGCTTAGGATTTACATATCTTATCGTTAGTTCTGTCTGAGTTTTTACCTATTTTTCGCTCTATTTTGTCACTGCCTTTGTTTCTCTCACTTACAAAGTAAATTGTTATCCTGGCCAGTTTGCCTCAGTGGCTAGAGAGTCGTCGGCCTACGGACTGAAGGGCACATCCCCAGTAGAGGGCGTGCAGAATGCAATCCATGAATAATTCTTGCCCATCATTGCTGTTTCTGTCTCTCCTTCCCTCTCTGAAATCAATAAAAATACTTTAAGAAAACCCAGTACATTGTTATTGGTAATGGTCTTTTTTTGTGTTTTTGTTTTGTTTTGGTTTTTTTTTAGTGGTATGTTTTCAGAGTAGTTTGCCTGTATTCAGTAGTTCTCCCTTATCTGAGGTTTCGCTTTCCATGGTTTCAGTTACTGCGGTCAACTACAGTCCGAAAATATTAAATGGAAAAGTCCTGAAATAAACAATTCATACGATTTTTTAAAAATATATTTTATTGATTTTTTACAGAGAGGAAGGGAGAGAGATAGAGAGTTAGGAACATCGATGAGAGAGAAACATCGATCAGCTGCCTCCTGCATATCTCCCACTGGGGATGTGCCCGCAACCCAGGTACATGCCCTTGACCAGAATCGAACCTGGGACCTTTCAGTCCGCAGGCCAACGCTCTATCCACTGAGCCAAACCGGTTTCGGCAATTCATACGATTTTAAATTGTGCACCATTCTGAGTTACGTGATGAATGCTGTGCCTCCCGATCTGTCCTGCCTGGGACAGGAATCGTCCCTTTGTCCAGCATCTCCATGCTGTGTCCACTACCCGCCCATTAGTCACTTAGTAGCCGTCTTGGGTCAGATCTACTGTTGCAGTATTGTAGTGCTTATGTTCAAGTAACTCTTGTAATTGTAATGTTCAAGTAACTTAATAATGTCCCCAAAGTGCAGGAGTAGGGATGTTGGCAATTTGGATGTACCAATGAGAAGCCATAAAGTGCCTCCTTTAAGTCAAAAGGTGAAAGTTCTCAGCTTACTAAGGAAAGGGGGAAAATAATTGTATGTTGACATTTCTAAGATCTATGATCACAATGAATCTTCCATCCATTAAATTGTGAAGAAGGAAAAAGAAATTTGTGCAAGATTGGCCTGTTGCATCTGAAACGGCAAAAGTTAATGACCACAGTGCATGACAAGCGTTCGGCTAATTGGAAAAGGCATATAATTTGTGGGTGGATAACATGACCAGAAAGCTTGTTTGCTTGATGGCAATGTGTCTTTATGCCAGAAAGTATTGAGTCTATATGAAGACAACAGATAGTAAGCAAGGGATCCCCTAAAATGAGTGACACCGGGCTATTTACTGCATGTGAGGAATAGGTTTGGACCGAATAAGGGGGACTATAGATATACATGATTTATTTATCTATCTATCTATCTTTTTTTTTAATGTTTTGTTGATTTGAGAAGGAGAGAAACATTGATTTCTTGTTCTACTTACTTATGGATTCATTGGTTGATTCCTGTGTGTCTGTGTGTGCCCTGACCAGGGATCAAACCTGCAATCTTGGTGTATCAGGATGACGCTCCAAACAACTGAGCTACACAGCCAGGGCTACCATTCGACCGTTTTTTGTTTGTTTGTTTTGTGTATTTTTTTAAATTGATTTTTAGAGAGCAAGGAAGGGAGAGGGGCGGGAGCCACACTGGTCAGGGCAATGATGGTCTGTTTTCTGTATGTCTCTGCTTGACATTATTTCTGACTTGATCAGCTCTCAAACACACAGGGCTTTGCCTTTCCATCTCTCGATTCTGCCCAACACTTTTGGGTTCACTTTTCAGGAAGACTCAGTGTGACAAGATGGCTGTTGGTAGCGCTAGACACACACCCTGGTAGGTTAGAGAAGGCCGCCTAGATCGCTTCATCAGAGAAATTCAGAGATGACCCCTGGCCTCGCTTGGCTCTGAGCCTCGTTGCTGAATTGGATACTGGCTACAGGAGGCAAGGGGACTTTGCTAGCTGGTCACCTGCTTGCCCCTGAGGCCAGGAAGGTGAAAGAACTGAGGATGTGGATTGGGGTTGCTCCACCCAAACCATCCTGGCACGAATGGACACTGTCAGAAAAAAGGGGGGACATGTGCTGGGCAGATCAAAACCAGCAGAAAAGACGTTGTTGTCCTTGTGGTGTGTGTGTGTGTGTGTAAGGAAAACAGAGAGAACAAGATCAGTATCACGAAAAGCTCACTAGTTCTAACCTTTGTTTTGTTTTTATTGTTGTTTATAAGTAGGAATGTGGGTTTTGTGTTGAAGGGATAACAGCAACTATACCACCTTAAAAGCTTAATTTTCCCATTTTCTGTCTGTCAGGGCAAACGTGAGTCCCAGCACGCAGAACCCATGTTACTTCAGTCCTCCAGGGGCATCAAGGTGGAAGGCTGCATCCGGATGTATGAGCTGGTGCACAGAATGAAAGGAGCAGTAAGTGACCCGCAGTTAGGTGCAGTTCCGCGGGGTGTATGAAAGGCCACTGTGTGCTGATCATCGTGCCCTGCTGAGTGCTAGCAGCTGCTGACTCGTTTGTGGAGGAAGTGTAATGTAGCAGTCAAGTGTAAGCTCTCGAAATGAATAAAACTATTGGAAAAAAAAAAAAGAGTAAGCTCTCAAGTCAAATCCAGTTTCAAATCCTCTTCTGTTTTCATGTAACTTCAGGAAAACTGCATTGGCTTTCCTGGATTCCATTTATTTCTCCAAAATTGGAAGATGACCTGGGGTTTTAAGATAAGGTTATACTGAGAAGGTGGACCTTAGGCATAAGTGGATGTGGGGGGAAATCTAGGCAGAGATAAGGACACGAGGAAAGGATTGAGGTAGAAATGTACCTAGCAAGTTTAGGATATTGGGATAAGGATTTTGATAGATTGCTGCTGAGTTTAAAGATCGGCCCAAGGAGAGAGGTGACTGAGCAGAGGTTCGGAGACGTACGCAGATGATAGCATGTCCCGGGACATCTGCTGGAGTTAGGGACTGATGGGAGGGTATCCACAGGGTAAGGGAGCGAGGTGGTAGTGCAGCTCCGGCGAGCAGGGCTGTCCTTTGCAGGAGGGCCTGAGGCTGTGGCAGGAGGAGCAGGAGAGGAAGGTGCGAGCGCTCTCTGAGATGGCATCCGAACAGCTGAAGCGTTTTGATGAACGGAAGGAACTGAAGCATCATAAAGAATTCCAGGACTTGAGGGAAATGATGGAGAAGAGGTGAGTCCTGAAGTAGGACTGGAGATGTCGGGAGGGTCAGCTGGAACTGACAGTTGTAGGAAGAGAGAAGACGGTTTTAGGCAGCATCCCTGACTGACCCTCCCTGCCATTCCTCACGCAGCTCCAGAGAAGCCCTGGGGCAGCAAGAGAAGCTGAAAGCTGAGCATCGCCACAGAGCGAAGGTCAGAGCCGGGAGGACCCGTGTGGGGGTTTCGGGGTCTGGCTGTAACCTCCCGAGGAGTCAGTTCTGGCAAACGGTCATGTAGGACCTGGCCCCGTTCTTGCCTCTGTGTGACTGACCCTGGGCAGCCCTCTCCTGCTCTGGGTCCGGCTGTGAAAATATGTGGCCCGCCTAGAGCTGGAGGATGTAGAAAGAGAAGGCCAGGGGCCCCTCAGAGAGGTAACTCGGCAGCCTTTTCTGTAGATTCTCAACCTGAAGCTGTGGGAGGCCGAGCAGCAGCGCCTGAAGCAGGTGGAGCAGGAGCGGCTGCGGAGGGAGGAAGGCCAGGTCCGCCTGCGGAGCCTCTATGCCCTGCAGGAGGAGCTGCTGCACCTCAACCAGCAGCTGGACTCCGTGGGCCAGCACAGAGACCTGAAGGTGGACCTGCTGGCCCTGCGGAGCCGAGGCAACCAGCTGTGCGGCCTCATCTCGGGCATCATTCGGACCACTTCAGAGGTGAGGGCGCTGCAGGGGACTCTGTTCTGACTGCAGAGTGTGTGCGTGTGCGTCATCCCCGTCCCACATGAGGCTCATAGAGTCTCTCATCTTAGGTTTAAAAAGTGTGTGTTTTCTGATTGCAAAATACTTTACCTCGTTCATTCAGGAATGTATATTGAATGCCTGCTATACTTATGATCAATATTAAAAACTTACAGAAATTTTTATTGCTTTTTTCAGTTAATATATTTTGAACACATAATTACTCTAATTACTAAAATATCCATGTTTTTAAGGCACTATTAAAACATGCCAGTATTGCCTTAACACATAGTATGTAGTTAATAAGTATTGGATGGATAGATGAAATTGGATGTTTCCATCATATAACCAGACCAAAATGCATTGAAAAAAGCATGTCTGTACTTACCTGGCAGGGGAGATACCTGCTCACGAAGGTGGTTTTCCCAGGGCGAGGCTTACCCGTTGTATTCCGGATGTGCTGGCCCCTGTGATCCCCCCCACCCCCAAAAAAAGAATAAAGGCATGTCTATTGGTGGACATTTAAGTTTCTATATTTACACTATTGTGCATAACACTGCAGTGACACCATTTTATTTATTTAAATGTTTAAATTTTTTTTATTGATTTCAGAGAGGAAGGGAGGAGAGAGAGGGAAACATCAGTGATGAGAATCATTGATCGTCTGCCTTCACCCCCCCTACTGGGGATCGAGCCTGCAACATGTGGCCTTTACTGGAATCAAACCTGGGACCCTTCAATCTGCAGGCCAACGCTCTATCCACTGAGCCAAACCAGCAAGGGCCTGAGAATTGTAATGTAAACACTTGTAAAATTAATATAAACCTAAATAGCAACACATGGCTACCTTATTGGACAGCACAGATCTAGGAGCTTGCTTGGATCTGTGTTTGATTGTTGTGGGCACACAAGAACTTCATAGGGAGTAGTGTGTATGTACCTGTGTCTGCACCATGCCAAAGGCATGTTCTATCTGATGGCCTTTTCACTTGTGATACTCAGGTCAGCCCATAGCTTCAGATACTGTCAGCCTTATCTCCCACCGTGAAGATCCCTGCGTGCCTTTAGCTAGTGGCTCAGTGGCCACTGCTGACCATTTTCATTAGGGGTGGTAGGTTTTACATTTTTCTAAGTTTATCGTTCTTTCTGGAATTCAGCTACAAGAAGAAACGCTCCCCATAAACTATTATCTCGAGGTGCAGCCATTAGAGGAAGGAAAGGGTAAATATTGGAGTCTTTCCCTCATCAGTTCCCAGCATAATGAGCTGCTTTCCCAGTATTCCACAGCGACTTAAGAGGGCTTTTCTTTTTAAATTATTATTAGGAACTTAGGAATTTAGGGGGAAAAAGATAAATCACTCTACCTCCATCCCACTAATGGAAAGATGAACAAAGGACAGAACAATGCATAAAAGCACAAATATAATTGTCTAACAGATTTGAAAATAAATTCAAAATCACCATTAATACATGGAATGCAAATGAAAACACCGTATCATTTTTGTGTAGACTATTGTCACAAATGCTTGAAAAGCTTTTCCGCCCAGTGTTGGTGAGTGGTGTTGATGGTATATTGGTGTTACCTTTATGAGAACAGGAAAGCAGTAGGTATCGCCACGTTGATGAATGGTAAGACATTAATACAACAGTTGTAATTCTAGAAATACGTTGGCTTGTGTAAGGTATGACTCAGCCCCACAGGCTGCCGAGGGCATAACCACAAAGCTCTGCCTCTCACCCTGACAGAATGGCTTTCCCACGGCAGAGGACCAAGCCGTGGCCGAGAGCGCGCTGCAAGAAATGCGGGACCTCCTGACGGACGCCAGGGCGTGTGAAGACAAGAGGAGGCAGGATGAAGAGGAGGCCCAGGTGAAGCGGCAAGAGGCACAGATGCAGCAGAAGCCAGAGGTCCGCAAAGAGTGCCCCGCTCCCAGCCAGGGCCCGGGAGGGAAACGGAGTGAAGGTGAGTGTCATGGGGTACGATCCTTGTAAGTTTCAGCACATGCGAGGGAGCAAGAAGATGTTTGAATATCGGCTGATGTGGAGCCCGACTTCAGACTCCAGCACTCGCTATGAGGACTTGAAATTCTGTATCATTCTGATAGATACATTATTCCAAGTATTGCTGCTACCGAGTATTTTCAATAAATATGTACAAAATACATGCTTGTTAGAACATAAGAGAATCACTGTAGTGTGATGGTTGAGAATGCTGGCTTTGGAGCCAGATCAGTGGGAATCTAGTTTTACTGCTTCCTAGCAATGTGACCTGGGCAAATTGGTTAACCTTTCCTCGTCTGTTTCTGTATAAAATGAAGATAATAATAGTATCTGCTTCACGGATTAGACAGTAAAAGCAGTTGTGCATGAGGTGATTAGAACAGTGTCTGGTTCGTATTAAGTGTTCAGTAAATACTAGCTATTGTTAAGAGAGCCTGTCTTTTACTCCTCAGACCTCCAGGTGAAGGTACAAGACAGTACAATGCAGTGGTACCAGCAGCTGCAGGAGGCCTCCCGTCAGTGTGTGCTGGCCTTTGAGGGACTGACCAGCAGCAAAGACAGCCAGGTAGGAAGGGGTGGAAGCGGGGTTCTCTGGGCCTCAGAGTTCTCTGATCAGCCTTGTGCCCCAAAGGTACATAGCTAGCGTGTGACGTTTCCTAATGCAGCTCTTCAGAAAGCGATCCGTCTCCTCCCGGTTCTCTCCCGGCAGGTCAAAAAGATAAAGATGGACCTCCAGAAGGCAGCCACCATCCCCGTGAGCCAGATCTCCACCATCGCAGGTTGGTCACAGAGTCAGGAACACGGCCCGTCACTTGGTCTTATTACTTTTTAAGACTCCAAATCCACTTATCTGTAAGGTGCCCACGGACAGCACGTTGCTACATGTGGACAGTTGGATCAGGCATATGGAAGGCATATGCCTCCTATTTTGCTCTCCTTTGTTTCCTCTTCGGCACATGGAAGGTGATAATTGTGTTTGGTGGCTCATTTTTAGAAAATAAGCTGTAGCTCTAGCCCATTTGACTCAGTGGCTAGAGCAGTGATGGCGAACCTTTTGAGCTCAGGTGTCAGCATTTTGAAAAACCCTAACTTAACTCTGGTGCTGTGTCACATATAGAAATTTTTTGATATTTGCAACCATAGTAAAACAAAGACATATATTTAATATTTTTGATATTTATTTTATATATTTAAATGCCATTTAACAAAGAAAAATCAACCAAAAAAATGAGTTCGTGTGTCACCTCTGACACGCGTGTCATAGGTTCGCCATCACTGGGCTAGAGCAATGGGTGATGGGCCAAAGGGTCCCGGGTTCGATTCTGGTGAATGGTAAATACCTTGATTGCAGGCCCTGGTCGGGGCAAGTGCAGGAGGCAACCAATCAATATGTTTCTCTTACATCGATGTTTCTCTCTCTTCCACTTCCCTAAAAATCAGTGGAAGAATATCCTTGAGTGAGGATTAACCAAAAATAAATAAGTAATAAGCTGCATGTTAATAGTGAATTATTTAGAGTGGCTCTGACCTAAAATTGGACGTTGCTGCAGAAAATATTGCTAAGGGGACCTAGGGCATGACTCAGATTCTTGGCTTTTGTCCTGCACCAGCTTTTCCAGGCTCGAAGCCGGCCCTGCTAGCACTTCAGGCTCCTTCCTTCTCTCTCTGGAGACTGAGATGAGAGAGTAGGAACCAGACAGGAAAGACCGTCTTCCTTTCTCCTTTAGAAACAGCTTTATGTTTTATGGCAAGCGCTCTGGTGGCGGAGCCTCCACATGACAGGCCTGCCACTGAGTGGCGGGGCACACGGACAGCTGGGACTCCCGGGTCCCCTGGTGGACTGGGCGCCTGCAAAGCGGAGGAAGGTTGCTGTTTCTGCCCTTGAGATGGTATATGGTGGGGCTTACTGTCACATCGCTGCCTGAAATTCTCTCTGGAACAGGGCAAGGTATAAATAAATAAATACGTATCACTTTCTGGAATTTAAAGTGCCTTGACCTTTGATACAAGCAGCGGGGAGAGGTGGCTCGATAGC
>NW_006294400.1:976239-991872 GCF_000327345.1 Myotis davidii | reverse complement strand
CGCAGCCTTTACTCCTAAGCCAACCGACGGCCTTGCCTCCTCTTTCATCAGGAAATCGAGACGACAGGTGTGCGAGCCTCCATGCCGCCCGCACCTGTGCACAGCTGTACTTACCTCCCAGGCTCCTGTTTCAGAGGAGGCGTGTCCTGGACCATGCTGCCCCTGCCTCTGCCTTCATGCCCCTCCCCTCCCATCGCCTTCAAGGCTTGGCAGCATCGTTCACGGCCTCCCCTCCTGTTTGATGCGAAATGACTCCCTTGTTACAGGCTCCTTTTCTTTTAAACATGCATGAGTCACTCACATCCTAAAATACATTTCCTTTGATGCTACACCTTTGAGGATTTTCTGGTCTTCCTCGCGGTTCCGTTTGGCGCCGTTGATTTTCCCTTTGTGGAACACGACTCCTTTGGCTGCCATGGAGCGTCAGTTTCCAGGCGCTCCTTCTGCCTCTCGCCTTCGGTTCCTTGGTCTCCTGCCCTCACCTCAGTGGTAGGTGTTCCCTAGGGGTCTGCTCTCACCCCTCACCTCTCCTACATCCCTCCCTGGCTTCCCCCATTACTACCTGTGTGCTGACGACTGACTCCCAGTCTGCCTCCGACTCACCCAGTGCCTCTGAGCTTCAGATTCTCTAGGACCAGCTGCCGCGGGACGTCTGTGCGTGGATGGCTCTCAGAGACCTCGGGTGCAGTGTGAGGTCTGAGCTTGTCATTTCCTTCCGCCTGTTTTTCTCCTCTGCGCTGAGTAATCAGCACCATTGTCTATTCGGTCACCTTAGCTGGAACCTGGAAGGCACCCCTCTGACTGCCTCCTCTGTTTCATTCTCCACATCTAATAAGGGGAACATTCTTAAAGTAATTAGGACCATGGCAGGGTATTTCTAAGCTGGTGATGCCGTGCTGATTTAATCCTCACCCGAGGATATTTTTCCATTGATTTTTAGAGAGAGGAAAAGACAGAAATATCGATGTGAGAGAAAAAAACATCAATTGGTTGCCTCCTGCACGAGCCCCAACCAGGGCTCAGGCCAGGGAGGAGTCTGCAACTGAAGTACATGCCCTTAACTGGAATCGAACCCAGGACCCTTTAGTCCACAGGCCGACCCTTTATCCACTGAGCCAAACCAGCTAGGGCAGGGGTGGGCAAACTTTTTGACTCGAGGCCATGGGCCATAGTTTGCCCACGGCTGAGCTAGGGCAACGCTGTGCTAATTTAAACTTTGCTTGCACGTGTTGGAGGACCTCATGGCGGGAATGAAGCTAGGTCTCAGGCTAGAGACTTCAGGACCCTGTTCTCTCTCCTCTCGTCTCCCTCTGTGCATCTCTATGCGTAGTTTGTAGACGGCTGTTCTTCGGTCCACGTGGCAGTTGCAAGGTCCCACTGCTTACGAGTGTACGTGTTGCTGGGGCACGTCTCGGAATGGACTCTGGCAGTTGGCTGATCGGCTCAGCTAGACAAACTCTACCTGTAGCCCATGTCGGGGTTGGGGCACACAGGCTCTTTTGTACGAACACAGCTACTAGGAACCCACTTTGTGTCTGAGGATGGAGGAAGGTGGGTCTCGGAGAAGCGGGAGGATTGTGAGCTGGGGAGATGCTCTGGAAGGTTTTCCCTCGAGATGCAGTGGCTCCTGTAGGCACGTCAACCACAGGCGGTGGGATCTGTAACAGCTCAACCCTTATCTCCATAGTTTATCCCTCTGTCTGATGTGTCGGTTTCAGAATCAGTCCATTCCCAAATGAGGGATCCTATGAACAGTATGTCCTGTGCCCTTTTTGCATTCCCCCACATGTGTATTTGATTGTCACGCATTTTTCTGCATCCGTATTTTGTCCGTAGGCTCTGAACTTCTATAGGGCTGCACAGCTGGGTTTACGTAGATTCCTTCTAAAAAATAGGCTGATTTAAGTCACTTTCTCTCTTTCATACCCAGGCTCCAAGCTGAAGGAGATCTTTGACAAGATCCACAACCTGCTCTCTGGAAAACCTGTTCAATCTGGTGGGCGCTCTGTGTCCGTCACACTGAACCCACAGGGCCTGGACTTTGTCCAGTACAAACTGGCAGAGAAGTTTGTGGTGAGAAACCTACTGCCCGAGGTCCGGGAAGATGAGGCAGGTGCGCAGCACGCAGCCATTGGCGATATTAACGCCGTCCCCATCTCTCTTGCCAGAAACAAGGAGAGGAGGAGGTGGCCTCTCACCATGAAGCTGCGTTCCCCATCGCCGTGGTGGCGTCCGGGATCTGGGAGCTGCACCCGAGGGTGGGGGACCTCATCCTGGCTCATCTGCACAAGAATTGTCCGTATTCTGTCCCTTTCTACCCGGCCTTCAGGGAGGGGATGGCTTTGGAAGACTATCAGAGGTGAGGCCGGTCTCCTGCCTAGCCCTAGCGCGATTCGTGAAGTAGAAACACATGTAGAATTTATATTCCTCCTCACAGCTTTTGTGTGTCTTGAATGTTATATCAGAAAATACAGTGTTTTTCAGGCAAACTGGACCGTTACTGGGATTTGTAGATTTAGGTGCCAATAATCAATATAGTTTAGTGGAAAGAATAATGGATCTAGAGTCCAGGAGTTTTGGAATTTTATCCCTGCTTTGTCATTGAATAACTTTGCAAAATGGGTAAATAATTTTACCTCTTTGGGTGTCATTTTCCTTATTTGTAAATGATATGATGACCTGTGAGTTCACCTCACAGGACTTACATGATGCACAGATTTGATGTGGCTGTGAGTGCTTTGTAAACAACTTCTTCTACAGATGCATTAACGTGCAATAATGTATTAATAATATGTTGTTGCTTTTAGCCATGAAACGTAACCTCTTCTCTGTCACTCTCATTTTGACCTTGTCACACTGAATTTTTTCCTCCCACTTAGAATGCTTGGCTACCAAGTGAAGGATTCCAAGGTGGAGCAGCAGGACAACTTCCTGAAACGCATGTCCGGGATGATGCGTCTCTATGCTGCCATCATCCAGCTCCGGTGGCCGTATGGAACTCGACAAGAGGTAGGAGGAAAGGTTACTGCCGAGAATGCGAGGTCGGCCCTTAGTCGGTGTTCTGTCTGCAGGACATACTGGCCTTCAGAGAGGGCCTCCAGTCACGTGCTGAGTTCAAGTATACTGCCGCTTCATGTGTCTTCTTTAGAGAAGTTGGTGTTGATTGTTAGGTAACAGTTCATAAAAGAGTCAACCACCCCTGGCTGGTGTGGCTCAGTCGGTTGGTGTCATTATTGAGCATTGTCCCACGCACCGGAAAGTCACTGATTTGATTACCGGTCAGGGCACATACCCAGGTTGCAGGTTCAATCTCTGGTTGGGGTGTGTATTGGAGGCAACCAATCGATGTCTCTCTCTCTCTCTCTCTCTCTCCTCCTCCCCCTCCCCCTTTCCTTTCCTCTCTCTCTGAAATCAATAAAAACATATTTTTAAAAAAGAGTCTACCAGACAGTAGTCGGTTGTAAATTAAGCTTTATGGTTAGATTTAAATGGACCTTAGCAAGCCATGGTGATACACACTTGAGGACGACAGAGCCACAGCTGGGGTCCAAGGTTTGACCTGCCAGCTCAGTCTTTTTTGTGTGTGTTTTAATTTTAGAGAGAGAGGAAGGGAGAAAGAGAAAGAAACATCAGTTTGTTGCTCCGTGCGTTTATACAGTCATTGGTTGCTGCTTGCATGTGCCCTGACCCGGGATTAAACCTGCAGCCTTGATGTATCTGGACGACACTCGAGCCAGTTGAGCTGCCCAGCCAGTACCAGGGGCACGGAGTAGCAACATGGAGACGCCAATGGACTTGGGAACCTAAAGAGAAAAGAGATGTGGACTATATATGTAGACCAGTGATGGCAAACCTATGACACGCGTGTCAGAGGTGACACATGAGCTCATTTTTTTGGTTGCTTTTTCTTTGTTAAATGGCATTTAAAAATATAAAATACATATCAAAAATATAAGTCTTTGTTTTACTATGGTTGCAAATATCAAAACATTTCTATATGTGATGGCACCAGAGTTAAGTTAGGGTTTTTCAAAATGCTGACACGCTGAGCTCAAAAGGTTCTCCATCATAAGTGTCGATGCGGGTAACTGTTGGTCTATGGAATTCCTGAAATTGACGCTGACAGATGTGTATTAAAGGGATCCTGTAAAGAATGTGTGGGCTTCAGAGTGTTGGAACATTTAAAAACAGTTCAGCCCTAGCCGGCTTGGCTCAGTGGATAGAGCGTCAGCCTGTGGACTGAAGGGTCGCGGGTTTGATTCCGGTCAAGGGCACATGCCTGGATTTCGGGCTCGATCTCCAGTAGGGGGCATGCAGGATGCAGCTGATCAATGATTCTCTCTCATCATTGATGTTTCTATCTCTCTCTCCCGCTCCCTTCCTCTCTCAGATCAATATTTAAAAAAGCATATTAAACAAAACAAAACAGTTCATTTGGTTTTGGTGGTTTCTATCCTGCTGCATGTGCTTGGGTTAGAGATGTGAGGCTCATGTCCACTAGGTAATGGCTGGATGATAGCATTGGGAATGTAGCTCTGAATAAAGTGAGATCAAATCATGACCAAGCTTCTCTCCTCCCAGGCTCACCCTCATGGCTTAAACCATGGCTGGCGCTGGTTGGCACAGATACTAAACATGGAGCCCCTGTCGGACGTGACAGCCACCCTCCTCTTTGACTTCTTGGAGGTACACAGTGCAATTATCACAGTGGTTGAAGCAGCCTTGGGCCTCTGCGTGACCCGAGTGGGGAAGCAATGCAGACATGGGGTGATGGCGAGCATGGGGTCTAGTGTCAGGTTTTCCTTGAGGCCTATGACAAGCCTAGCTCTTGCTTTTTCTTCCCACTGTACTTGTCTTCTCATTGTAGGGAATGGAAACTGTACATCCCAGCATAAGTGAAAGGGGAATCTGTTTTAGGGGTAGAAAAGTGACTCCCAGGACCAAGGGCAGGATACCAGTGGTCGGCAAACTGCGGCTGGCGAGCCACATGCCGGCTCTTTGGCTCCTTGAGTGTGGCTCTTCCACAAAATACCACGTGCGGGCATGCAAGTACAGTGCGATTGAAACTTCGTGGCCCTTGCGCAGAAGTCGGTATTTTGTGGAAGAGCCACACTCAAGGGGCCAAAGAGCCGCATGTGGCTCGCGAGCCGCAGTTTGCCGACCACTGGGGTAGACAGTTGGAGCTCATGCGGGCCTTGCACCAGGAAATGGGATGTCACCAGGTACCGAGTTTCCCTCTGTGTCTTCCATATGAGCTCTTCCTGCCAGTCGCCTCGTGCTTGCTCTCCAGACCGACTTTCCCTAGTTCTCCGTACACAGTGGAGGGCTATATCCCTCGGTCTTGGTGTGGCCTCCCATCTGGGGGGACTGGCATCCCACCATTGTGATTCATAATTCTCAGCACAGAAAATGTCATTAAACAGCCTGAGTCAGGTGTCTCCCTCATCCAGAAGGCGAAAGGGAAGGGTTTCTGTTGAAAGGAGACACTGCTTAAAGAAAGAAGGCACGTGCCATAAACGTGGGGCTATTTGGCCTTCGCATGCCAATAGTTCCTAATCACCCTAAAGCTCCTGAAGTCACAGGACGTGAACAGTGACCTTGAATCATTGAGAGCACGGTGGGATTCTGTATTCTCTGCTTACCACGGGTGGGGGTACGCCAGCCCTGTAGACAGGCTTATTTTCAGCACAGTAAGTCAAAGAAGACTAGTTAGTGAGTTTGGTTCACATTAATACCTGGCAGCTGGTTAAATGCAGGTACTGCTTGCTACACAGAGAGACGCTTCAGGAGAAAGTTGTCTTTTTCCATTTATTCCCGTGGCTGCCAGCCCAGTGCCATTCTGGGCTGAGGTTCTGGACAGGAGAGAAAGGCCAGGGCCGATGGTGGTTCCGGATCTTGCGGGTGAGTGTGAGCTTTCATTCTCTGCCTGTCTTCCCCCAGGTGTGTGGGAACGCCCTCATGAAGCAGTATCAGGCCCAGTTCTGGAAGATGATGCTTCTCATCAAGGAGGACTACTTCCCCAGGTATTAGCCTTGTTGAGCAGACACCAGGGATTCGGAAGGTAGAACTGAGGACATCAGACCCTTGGGCGCTGTTACATGCTGGTTTGACTTGGTTAAAAACACCTCCATTAAGTGTGACATCCCTACTCCAATCCTCTTTAATATCTGAATAAACTTTTTTTTAAAGTATCTTTTTAGTGATTTCAGAGAGGAAGGGAGAGGGAGGGAGAGAGAGAAACATCAGTGATGAGAGCGAATCATTGATTGGCTGCCTCCTGCACACACACCCCCCCCCAATGGGGATCAAGCCTGCAACCCTGGCATGTGTCCTGACTGGGAATCGAACCGTGACCTCCTGGTTCATAGGTCGATATTCAACCACTGAGCCACACCAGCCGGGCTGAACTATTAATAAGAGTCTTGTTGCTAAATGAAAAACGAATAGGAAGACCTTTGATTCAGATACCTGACATTGTTTTAAACTCCATTCTTTTCCACCATTTTCCATCCCTTCCCCCCTCACCCCCTCCAGGTAATCTGGGATGGTGATTACGTGCAGTTTTTAATTAAACCAGGGAGTCAAATAAGTCAATAAGTCAGTTGTCAGTTTGCTTGACTCTGGCGTGGCGATCTACTTTAGGTTCCCTTCTCATTCCTCTCGCCTCATCAGCCCCATCCCACCCAATCACAACGGCCTTGGGAAGGAGGGGTGCTCTCTCTCCTTTACCCCCTTGTTTGAAAAGAAGGTTGAGACCATTTGGAAGAGCGACAGCATCCTTAGTCTAGAACAGTGGTCGCCAACCAGTGGTCCGCGAGGTCTGGAAGGTTGGTGACCGCTGTTGTAGAAGACATCTTCGTGAGTCATTTGATCGTGCCCTTCCCCTGGCCCCTTTCCAAGAAATGGGTGTCACTCACCACGTGTCTTCTTTCTGTTCCTGCAGGATTGAAGCCATTACAAGCTCGGGGCAGATGGGTTCCTTCATACGCCTCAAGCAGTTCTTGGAGGTGAGATGCCCTGAGCCCACATGTCCCAAACCGTTGTTGGCCTCGAATGAGCCTCTGCCTGACCGGTCCTGGGCCTCCAGGCTCTCTGACTGCAGTCTCTTCCTCTTGGTTTTTCCAAACTCTGCTTGTTTGTCCATAATTTCCCCAGAGCCTTGCAGACTGCCATTTCTCCTTCCTCCATGTCACTGTCCGTGCTGCCCATGGGGAAGCTACCCTAAGAGATGAATCAAACCTGTCTAACGAGTCTTGTCTCACCAGTACATTTTGGCATGTTGGCCAAGGTTCTTTTCTTTAAAAATTTTTTATTTTATTTCGGAGAGGAAGGGAGAGAGAGAGAGAGAGAGAGAGAGAGAGAGAGAGAGAGAGAGAGAAAGAGAAACATCAGTGATGAGAGAGAATCATTGATTGGCTGCCTCCGCACACCCCTGACTCCAGCCAAAACCTGGGCCTGTGCCCTGACCAGGAATTGAACCGTAACCTCCTGGTTCATAGGCCGATGCACAACCACTGAGCCACACCAGCCGGGCCCAGATTCAGGTCGGGGAAGATAGTGAGTGTGCTGCTCACTTTTCTCCACAAGAACAGACTGAACTTTCAGCCAGACTCCTCTCATGTTTCTAAGTGCCAGCATTTCTAAGCAGATAATGTTGACAGATAACTTAGAACTCTGGTAGGTCTGCCAACACAGCCTTCCAGTTTCCAGGAGCCCCGTTGGGAAACCAGTGATGTTGAAAGATGGGCCCGGCCACGGGAGACGAGAGGGACAGGCAGAGTAATCGCATAGCGTTTGTCCTGGGCGGCACTGCATTCAGAAGCGGAAGTCTACACAACCCAGTCCTGTGCCTTCTCCTTCTTTGAGCTCCGTTCTGTGGGACCTGAGCTTCCTGTCCCTCAGAGTTCCTTCTAGTTACGTGTTGGAAGCAGTGTTGTCAGAAAGTCATTCTGTTTTCTTCATCTTTCCCTGACCAGAAATGTTTGCAGCGCAAGGAGATTCCTGTCCCCAAGGGCTTTCTGACTTCCTCCTTCTGGCGTTCCTGATGCCACTCGTCACCCACCGTCACCGTTTTGTTGCAGAGGCGCAATAATAAAGCAACTGAACACAGCTGTGTTTGAGAGAGCACTGTCAGATGTAGAAACGTACCAGTATGTATTTTTATGTATTTATGCCCTGTGACTAGGAAAGGTTTTCATGGGCCACTGATGCCTCCTCAAGGATCCACGTGACAGAAGAAGTGGATTTGGCCTTCTCACTTTTGCAAACACTTTGAGGTGTTTAGCACTTGATGCGACTGTTTTATTACCTTTCTGTCTCGAATCTTTCAGAAAGTAGGTGATACCTAAGCATTTCGCTCTGAGCTCAAGTGAGCCCACCACTTTCAAGAGTCCTGTAGTAGTTGAGGCCCGAATCCTTACCTATGAGTCTGAGTTGTGGCTGCTTTGCCTTCCTCGGCTTGTGAAGTAATTAGAAATTCAGAGGAAATGCCTGATGTAGGGATGGACTTTGTCCTAAATGGCATCGCGGACAGCCTAGCATCTAGGATGAGGCCCTGCCATGTGTTGTATTGAACCTAGAAGCACTGTTTGCCCTCTCGATTGGATCCAGTGCCTGGGTGACAAGGGATGCATGAGCCAGGGCAGGTGCCTTCTGGGTGTGTCTGGTTTTCAGTTTGAATGAAGATGGACCGAGATAGAGCTGGCCACAGTGTGCATGAGCTGAGCACCCACAAGCAATGACGGGGGTTAAACAGAGATGTTAGGAATTGAGAACTGCTTTATTATTGTTATTATTATTATTATTATTATTGCTTGTTCTGACTAATGAATGATGACACATTTGCCTGATTAAACCCACTACAAAAACCCAAAGCCTGGCTTTTCAGGTGAGAGTCGAGATTTGAAAGGTTTACTGCCTTTTGTACTGAGAGGCAGCGGCCGCGGTCTCTTCCTCCTTAAATGTCACGTGTGGGGAAAGGGGTGTTTGAGGAGGTTCCCTGGTACTGTTGAAGTGACCCCTCTATGAATTATTTACTGTGGTGCCAAAAAATAATAAAACGTGAATTTTAAAAACCCGCTGGTATCTGGTTGGTTCAATATGGTCACCTTTCCTGTGCCTTGAGCTGTTCGATCGCCGGGACGTGGAAGTGCCAAGTCTAGGTACAGAGAAGCACACATTCTTCCCTTCTTTGCCTTCTTGACCTTTACCTTGGGAAAATGCCCTTTTTAAAAAATTATATAGCAGTACCTGATCCTGTTTTATCCAGCAGAAATGGGAAAATTATTAAAGATTTGCAACGTGGACGCAATAGAATAAACAGTGGGAGACTTGGGCTCCGTTCACTTCTAGGTTTTGTGGCCTTGGGTAGGTCCCTCACCCTCTCTCAACCTCACGTCCCCCTCCTGCAAAACACAAGTGGACTCGTCAGTACATCAGTAGGTTTCAAGTTTTATTCCACAGCAGCGTCTCAGCAGTGCTTCCCAGCCTGTGTGTCAGGGCCACTGACTCAGCCGGCCTGCAGCCCCAGGGCCAGGTGCCTTTGCACTTCCTCTCTTTACCCGAACGTTAGAATTAGCAGCATCTTCTACGCATCAGGGCAGGGAACAGGTTGGGAAGCACGGACTTCGGGGTGTTGCGTGGATGGAGCTCGGCCCTGTAGTCAGCACATGGGGGCTTTTATGCAGCGTTTCAAAGGGCATCCCTTTCTTTAAGATCCCACTGCCGTCTGCTGGAAAATTGTCCTGTTCATAACTGAAAATCTGTGACACTGGCCGGCGAACGTGCCGGCTGGAGTTCTTCATGCAGCTCACAGTTTGCACCTCTTCGTGGGGCCCTAATGGGGCTCCGGGGTCCTCTCTGCCACAGCCTTTTTGCTTTCTGTGCTAGATGTGTTGGGGCTCTCTGCAAGGCTATGTGTGGAAAAGTTCCTCTACCAAACTTGAAATGTGAAAACGCAGTGGACAACCTGATTCACAAAGGTCTCTGCTACTTTGAATTTGCACCACTCCAGAGAGAACACTTCCGATATCTGAGTGTTCTGCCTCTAGCCGTGTTTAACATGTTGCACATGTCATGCAGTGCGTGGTATTCCTAATGGGTTCTTGATGGAAAACCAAGAAGAGGGCATTTGGGAGGACAGGTTTTTGGTCCTCCCCGATGGTGTCACCTTCAGAGATAGTGACTGCCCATAGATGCAACTCCTGATGGGGAGTAGCAGCAGATTCCTTACTGTAGAGCACTGAGGACTGCATTCTGTTGTTAAATTCAAGTCCTCACTTGCCTGCTTGCTTCCTTTCAGGGTTGACCTCATTTCTCAGGCAGAGTGCCATGTTGTGGGCATATCATTGTCCTCCATCATTTTAAAGCAAATGTGATGATGAACTGAAAATTCAAAACCCTACACATCCCTGAAATAGAGGAATGGAATTCTGGGGGTCTTCACCCAGGCACCGAGAGCTTCCCCCCACTTCTCAAGCTTCCTCTGAAGATAGCGGTGACATAATGAGGTTTGGGTGTCTTCTATCTCAGTGCTGGGAAACCCCCAAGAGCCCCAGAGCTTCACACGGGTGCCTTATCGGGCCTGCAAATGCATCCCCTTTTGTCTGTTCCACCTAATGAACTTCTGATACTGATTTCCTGTAGTCTTCAGGCCATTGCTGAATTGACAAAAACACCAATTTTAAAGGAACTTCTCCTCTAGGTTACAGCCAGGCTTCCTTTCTAAAAACAATTACTTTATACAGATGGCGTATTCAAGAAGCATTTTTTCTTAGCTCCTTCAGGACAATTACACTAAATGTACTATGCGATCCTGGACCAGAAAAAGTATCTTCTTGTGTGTTTGTCTTATAAAGGACATTGGGACAATGGCAAAACTTGAATAAGGTCTATATATGTTAAGTAATAATATTGTGTCAACATGAACTTCCTGACTTCTATTATCGTACTCTGCTTATAAAAATGAATGTTTTCTTCAGAAATAAACATGAAGTACTTGAGGTAAATGGGCATGATATCTGCAACTTTTCTCAAATCATTTGGGGCAGGAGGTGAATAAATGCCTAGGCACGTGTGTGTGCACGTGCACGCGCGTGTGTACACGTAAGTATGTAATGCATAGAATAATAAAGTACAGGTGGTCAAATGTTAACAAATGGGGGAATCTGGGTGTAGGGTATGAGATTTCATGTTGTTATTTCTGTAACTTTTCTGTAACTGTGAAGTTACTTCAAAGTTTAAAGAGAATCTTCCCCCACCCCGCCAAAACAAACGAAAAGCCGGCTGACAGTCTAATGAGGTGAGGGAGTCCAGCTCTGGGATCCACAGTGAAGGTTACCTTGAAGCTATCATCGCCCCGTGAAGCGTTGACTGCAAACAGGTTTTACAAGGTGCTTCCTATGTAAAGTGAAATAGGTGACTTGGAGAATGGAATGTTAATTCCATGGAGACTGATTTCTGGACATTCAGGGCCCGATGGTCTGCTGGGAGATAAAAGTGATGGGAGCTCAGAAGACAGATCCGTTTCACTAAGGGCAGCTTTTCCCAGAGAATTTTTCTGCAGGATCCTAAAAAAAGAGTTCAGTGGTCAAAGAAGTTTGGGAACTATGTACTGTGTTCAAGGTCAACGAGGTGAAGTAATAGATGAAATAAGAAGGGCAGAGTTGATAATTGTTGAAGGTGGTGATGGGCATATGGAGGTTCACTGTACTGTTGTTATACATCTTCCACAATAAAATGTTTTCATTCTAAATAAAAGGAAAAAGTACTTTTTTCTTGCAAGATTTTTTGGTGCCTTAACTGTTGCTTTGAATTGTTAACCACCAAGAGTTTGCAGTGTGACTGCACATGAAACTCCTATTCCCATAGCTTCTCTTGGGCCTAGTATTTCTGGGAATACACTTTTTGAACCGCTTTACTTAGAGGGTATGGTGGGCGAGAAAGTATCTTGAAGAGAGTATTTGATCCAGATACTTAAAAATATTCAAAAAATTTAAAAGGACAAAAAAGTCCAAAAATCCTTTTATTCTAGGACTCTCTGTGAACATCTCTGTGCACACCTGCAAATACACAGATATACGAATACAGCTCTTTTGTCGACCCAGTTCCCATGTTGTTCTATCACCTGCTATCTTTCAGTGGTATGTATCTCAAATAGTTTTCAAGTCAATCAATATGAACCATATCACCAATATAGTCTTGAACTTAAGAATCATAATGAACCACTTTTTCAGTTGGTGACCAGTTGCTAAATTTTTTAATAAAAATTAAAAAAATTAAGGAGAGAGAGAGAAACACCGATGTGAGAGAGACACATTGATTGGTTGCCTCCCACCCAGGTAACATGCCCTTGACATGCCTTTGGTCCACAGGCTGATGCTCTAACCACTTAGAAACACTGGCCAGGGATATCTATATCTATATCTATATATATCTTGTCCTACTTCCTTAGGGTAAATTCCTAGATGTAACATTATTTGGTGTCAAATAACATGCAAATTTATATTGTTTCATATTGCCAAATTGCTCTTCCAGAAAGTTTCTTCTTGACATGGGTAAGATCTGTCAGGCAGAAATGAGGTGTGGGTGTGGGGAAAAAGGACATTCTAATTGGAAGCAAAAGCATGTAGCCCTGTTTGGTTTGGCTCAGTGGATGGAGCACTGGCCTGTGGAGTGAGGGGTCCCGAGTTCGATTCCGCTCAGGGGCGCATTCCTGAGTTGCGGACTTGGTTCCTGGTGGTGGGTGGTGAGTGTGCGGGATCAATGAATCTCTCATCATTGATGTTTCTATCTCCCTCTCCTTTCCTTTCTGAATTCAATAAAAATATATTTTTTAAAAAAGCATGTAGTTGGAAAATTTTAAAAACCTGTTTAGGAAGTGGTTAAGCTCAGGTCTGGAGAAAAGCATTAAGAAATGGCCCTGGAAAGTAAGTTGGAAGGAGTTTGTGGGTGCTCCACAATCTCTGTTTAGTTCGTTCAGGCGACTCTACTGAAACTACTAAATGAAAACTACTGAAGTTTTTTGAGAAGGTCTGACATGGTTTGAAGGCCAGAACATGTGGGGGGAAAAAATCATTACGTTTAGCGCATTTCCCAATGGTTGACCTCTTGAACAACTTGAAAAGGTATTGGGACTACGGAGATGCCTAAGCTTAGGGCTGATATCAACTCTTCAGGGAACAGCTGAAATAGAAAAAGGAGCTTAAAATTCAGCCCTACTCCCTGCTTTTCAGGAGGCCAGGAACTGTGACTAAGGACATGGAGTTGATTGATTACGCTCCTACTGTCCTGTGGTGGTGTTTTTGGTGTGTTTTTTTCTGAATGAGTGTCTCTCAGACAACAAAGACCGCCATTATCTGCTTTGTCATCTCCCTCTTCCCACACCTAGCAGGGTTAGGCATATGGTGAAATTGGTGGGAGGCAGACAATAGAACAGAGAAGAAAGGTTTCTTTAAAATGCTTATGTCAGTGCCAAATGCTGACTGGGGTGGGTGGGTGAGTGGGAGGTGGAGAGGGCTGGAGATAATGTTTTTGGCCAGGTCTCAGATCAAAGGATCAATTAATCAGATCTTAATTTCTGTATCAATACAGTAGCTCTCTCTAAGGCCTCCAGTCTGTTTTGCAGCTGGCAAAAACAGCAAAACCTCCCTTTCACTATGAGGCAAGAATGGTTTAAAAGAAAAATCCTCCTGCCCTGGCCTATGTGCTAAGTGGTTAGAGCGTCAGCCCTAGCACCAAAGGGTCTCGGGTCTGATTCCTGATCAAGGGCACATACCTGGGTTTTGGGTTCTGGGGCTCATGCAGGAGGCAACCAATTGATGTGTCTCTTACATACTTGTTTCTCTCTCCTTCCCTCCCTCCCTTCCACTCTCTCTGTAAAAGCAATGGAAAAAATATCCTCGGGTGAGGATTAACAAAAAGAAAAAGAAAAAAAAAAACCCAAAAAACAGCAAAACCTCCATTTCACTATGAGGCAAGAATGGTTTAAAAGAAAAATCCTCCTGCCCTGGCCTATGTGCTAAGTGGTTAGAGCGTCAGCCCTAGCACCAAAGGGTCTCGGGTCTGATTCCTGATCAAGGGCACATACCTGGGTTTTGGGTTCTGGGGCTCATGCAGGAGGCAACCAATTGATGTGTCTCTTACATACTTGTTTCTCTCTCCTTCCCTCCCTCCCTTCCACTCTCTCTGTAAAAGCAATGGAAAAAATATCCTCGGGTGAGGATTAACAAAAAGAAAAAGAAAAAAAAAACCCAAAACCCTCCCTTTTATAGCTTCTGCCCGTGGCCTTGAGACCTGTTCTTTCGGTGGAGCAGGTCTTGGAAGGTTGGAGAGCTCCGATTGTGTTAGCCATTTTGCACCCAGAGCTGAGTATTTTTGTGCTGCTACCCGCTGAAGGAGAGGCTGTGAATGCCATCAGCGGCCCAGGGAGGACTCACTTGGTCCTGTTTTCTCCATAGAGAAGATTGCAGGAAATGCCTCCGAGTTCCTACGTTTTTCCTCCGGATTCTGTAAGGCGGCTGCCTGGGTGTGGTCTCTCCTTTTCTTTCCTCTCCGCTCCGATGGAGTATGAGAATAGGATTTTTCCTCACTATCATGGCTACAGCCAGGGCTACTTAGAAACCAGATTGCGGATCCCAGGCACAGGGGAAGAAGCCAGACTGCAGAGGACCAGGAAGCTCAGGGCCGGGCCTGAGCCCAAGTTCTGGTGCTGTGCCCGGTGCCTTTATATTTATTTAAAGAGGAGGGCTGCTTGGTAACTGGGAGGCTTCGGTCGTCCTGAGCTGCAGAGCTCCCGGTCTGCTTGACTGCACAGGAAGAGACGCTACTCCCAAGGGCTGCGGCCCGCTGTCACGCAGTGGGGGTGGGGGCGTCCTAAGCCAGGGCTCTGGCTAGTCTGGCCCTCAAACTGCCAAGACTGTAAAGAACAGAAATTCCAGAAATCCTCTGATTTTTCTTGTCTCCACACCCCAGCATCCACCATCACAAGGCCCCCCTTTCCTGTGGGAAGGCAGTATCGAACGCAGACTGTGCAAGATTAGGTTCTGCCTCTTGATTCAAATCAGCTTTTCCTCTTGCTAGCTGCCTGACCCACCTGCCTGGCCGAGGGTGAGACACCTGCGTGCTCATTTGTAAAATGGTGGAAATAATACCGACCTCATAAAATTACTGCAAAGATTTAAAGAAAGTAAGGGGACACATGCAACGCTTAGCATAGTGTCGGTACATGAAGAACGTTCAATTAATAGTGGCAGGAAGAACCTTAATGCCTTGTTTAGAAAATACGACTAAATGCATCCTGTCCTACTGGTGACCTGCGAGAAAGCTTTTTATGTGAAAATATAATAAATTGTAAACGCTCCAAATCCTGGAATGACAGACTTTAATTCCAAATTAGTCAACTTTATGTTTTAGTGTCGGATTTGGCCTTTTCTTACCACCTCCTCAAGCCCGGAGCCCCCACAATCATCCTCCGTCTCTGACCCCAGACCCCAGCAGCATCGGTTTGACTTGAGTCCGCGGCCCCAGACGTCGCCTGGGACCGCGGGCAGGAGGAGGAGGAGCGCACGGTGATCTCACCCTCCGGGGCTGGGCGTCTTTCCGGCCGGGGCGCGCAGCATCCCCAGCCAGACTGCG
>NW_006294400.1:961853-975566 GCF_000327345.1 Myotis davidii | reverse complement strand
TTCCTGCCGCGGCGGGGACCGACCTCTGCGGCCCCTTTTCCCAAATCCCGACAAGCAGTGCCGGCCGCCCGTGGACGGAGGAGGAGCCGAGCGTCGGGTGAAGGGCTCCGCGATGTGAATTTCGCCCTGTTGGGCAGCCCTTGGCCTTCCCGACGCAGGAAGGTTCGAGGCTGGCCGCCTCTTGTCTGCCTTTGTAATAAACACTTCTTTCCTACCCGGTTGTGATGTGCTTGTAGGTAACAGCGGCGGCTCTTGCTTTGTGCGAGGCCCAAATCAACTGATTTCATAGCTTAGAGTTTCGTTCTGTCCAGTATATTATTGGTCAGAAATCCCACAGCCATGCCGGTGGTGAGTGACAGAGCAGCCTTTTGTTTGAAAGTCGTCCCTGAATTTGATGTTTCCCAAAGAAAATTGCCTTTAAAAGTCTCTCTGATGTGCTGGGTCCAATGCATTTTAAATCAAGGGCTTGTTCAGGTTGAGGGGTGAATGTGTTTTAAATTAAAAGCCTGAGTAGAAAAGAAAAGCTGGGTGGAGATGATGCTTGAACCGCTGCCATACCTTCTTGCATCTCTTTTATATAAGAGATCCTGAAACCTGAAGGCCCTTTGTTCTGTCTTCATCGTGGTATTTTAGAAAAACTTACCGTCATGGCTGTTAGGGAAGAATGGAAGAGAGACCTTATGAAGTATTTTCATAATGTGTTGAGAAATTGCGTCGTCATAGAGATTGCACTTTACTAAAACAGAATCTGTCAAAGATGGAAGGGTGGCGGTGGCTTAAGAATAGCAGAGGGAACACTCGGCTGCAGGAAGCCAGGGAGCCCAGGTTCCAGCTCTGCAAACCGGTCATTTATTTTCCCTTTTGTTGCAGCTAAATGTCTTAGATTTTGAAAGGTCACATTGAAGTCAAAGTTTAAAAAATGTGCTGCAGTGAAAGCCTCTGAGCTGGAAATTAACAATAAGCCCTTTTTAGTAACGGGGCCAATAATTACTCAAAGGACCTTCAAAGTGTGTTAGCTGTTATCCAGGGACCTAGATGGAGACACGGGGCTCGAAAGGAGGAATTAATTGCTCTGTGCTGGACAGGTGTGAAGCGGTTAGAGTTAGCCATCAGCTGAGGAGCAATCTCTGACGGGCTTCAGGTCTGTGGCAGTGTGTTTTGTAGTCATCTAATAATGGGAGAAATCTGAACTGTCACTGGCTCCAATATGAGCTCATCGAGCAGTCTGGTGAGCAGGTTTATTGAGGTGGTTTTCTCTCCTTTTCCTTACCTGCCTTCATCCCAAAGGGAGGGGCCCACTGCGGATCCTAAGTGGACGTCCTTGCTGAACCTGCACCTAAGGCCAGCCTGTAGTCTGTCCTCTGTGGGCCAGTGGAGGACTCCACTGGTTATGCAGCAGCGCTGCTGCAGCTTATCAGCTGTGGCCTATCAGCTGTGGTGGGAGTAGGCAGAAGAATGCAGCGCCCTGGTAGCAAGTGCTGACTCCAGGAATGCAGGAGGGACACGCATAGCTGGTCACTTGGAGCCAGTGGACTAGAGCAACTGTTCTTTTTGTTGTTAATCCTCACCCGAGGATATTTTTCCATTGATTTTTTTTTTTTTTTTTTTTTTTTTTTTTTTTTTGGGTGGATGGGAAGAGGGGAGAGCGCACAGGAAAGCAGTGACATTCTACATGAGCCAAAATAGCCAACACATCAATTGGTTACCCCTCCCCCTCCCCATGAGACTGGGCCTAGGAGGGCCAGGGAGGAGCCTGCAACCAAGGTGTGCCCTTGACTGGAATAGAACCTGGGGTCCTTTGGTCCGCAGGCCAACACTCTATCCACTGAGCCAAACCAGCTAGGGCTAGAGCAACTGTTCTTCTACCTCCCTTCCACCTTTTTTGCATATTCCTCTTGTACTTGTTTTCAACAGGAAATAGTATTTTGCAGAGGAAGTGGACCAGTGCATTAGGCCCAAGTCAGATCTTTGCAGCTTGAGTTCTTTCTTGTTTCTGACGATGTCGTGAAGTTATGCTATTTCGTCATTGAATGGAAGGGGATTTAGGAATCACCTAGTCCTAGGAGTTTCAATTCATTGGAACTTTTAGTGTTAAACAGTATATTCGGGAAACTGAGGTCTGAAAGGGGGTATGGCCTAGGCACGGCATCACATTTAGATAGATAGGAACTGCTAAGACCAGATAGCTGTGGTTCTTTTATTTTATATTTTATTGATTTTTTTTACAGAGAGGAAGGGAGAGAGATAGAGAGTTAGAAACATCTATGAGAGAGAAACATCGATCAGCTGCCTCCTGCATATACCCTACTGGGGATATGCCCGCAACCAAGGTACATGCCCTTGACCGGAATCGAACCTGGGACCTTTCAGTCCGCAGGCCGAAGCTCTATCCACTGAGCCAAGCCGGTCTCGGCAACTGTGGTTCTTTTTCCACGTATTAAATCCCTGGTGGGGTTTAGAAGGCACTGGAAAAAAATCTGAAATTTTATTTTAACCTGTATTCATGTGTTTTTAAGGATCTGTTTTCTTTAGTTTGAAATGATTTTGTTCCGTTTGCCCTTAGCAGCTTGTTATCTCGCTCTTCCCCCGCCCTTTTTAGACTCCACATTCCTCCATCATGTTGTCATCGTTTCGTAAGCGCAGAGTCCAGGTATTTGACCAGCATGCAGGAAATGCGTTGCCTTTTCGGTTTTGCCTGATTTGCAGTGAAGACACGTTTGTGTCTAAGCGGTTGAATGATCCAAAGAGAGTGGGGGAAACTGCTTGCATGAGTTTTCTGTTAAAGGTTTTGTTTTGTTTTTTAGGGGTGTTATGTAAACAGAAGTCTTAGTAAATTTATTCTAAAATTTCCAGAGCCTCCTGTTTAAGGCATGAAGATATTATTTCTTATACTAGAGTTTGCATGTAGTGTTTGCTGGTTTGTTTTTTTGATGGGTACTTGGTTCTTAAGAACCAAGAGGCTAAACAGATTATCTTAGATATTTGCAAAAAATAATCTGGAAACATGTAGTAAAAATAATATCTTTACATTTGATAAATATTGTAAACTTGGGTTTGTTTCCTGTTCCCATTGACTCTTCTTTTTAAAAAATATATTTTTATTTCGGAGAGGAAATGAGAGGGAGAGAGGAATAGAAACATCAATGATGACAGAAAATCATTGATTGGCTGCCTCCTGCATACCCCCTACTGGGGATGGAGCCTGAAACTCGGTCTTGTGCCCTTGACCTGTCTTGTGCCCTTGACCGGAATCGAACCTGGGACCCTTCAGTCCCCAATCTGATGCTCTATCCACTGAGCCAAACTGGCTAGGACCCCATTGACTTATTTCTTCTGCTACAATCCTTGTAATGAAATGGAGCTTGCATTTTCTTTTTTTTCTTTTTAAAGCTCACTATATATCTGTTGTGTTTGTGTATTGTTTTTTGAGTGTTTGCTAAATTGGACCTTTTTCAAAGAGAAAAATGCTTAAATTGTCTTGATATCCCATAAGGAGAAATACAGTTTTTGCAAGTGTCTAGTGATTATGGGTGATAAATCCAAGGCAAGCCTTTTTATAAATCAGACTGGTTGATTATTTAAATGAGGTTTATAAAAATGGGCCACATTATAAATTCCTCCTGTTTTGAGTCTCAGTAACAATATTTTGCACTTAAGTACTTCTCATCTGAATTTTACAGATTAACCGGTAAGTAGCAACAAGGTAATATTTGGGGGGCATGCAAAAGTAAGTTTTTGCAACCTTGCTCTGCGTTTCTGGGTTTTGATGCAATGCAGTATGAAATTTGCTTTCTTAAAGCTAAAGTTCCTGCTCACCTCTGCTGAATCCAGCTAATGAGTTGAAATGAATTAATCAATTTGAAGGCTGACATGCTGGTCCACAATTGGATGAAATGTGGTTTAAACAAAGATTTTTTTTTCATGGTTAAAACTCTTAATTTATGTAATATTTACCCCTCTCTGCTTACCATCAGATCTGCCACTAAAATCTGCAGCTGAGCTGGTTTTTTGGGCCAATTCATTTGCTCTGAGAATTAATTGGTATAAAATTGTTAATGGGTGCTAACCAGTTCTTTGGTAGTTTGTTCTGGGGTAGCCCTTCCTTCCACATCCGTGGGTATCAAGTTCTCTGGCTCTGGAAATGTAAAATTTGATAAGAAGCTGGCTTTATAAGCCATAGGAAAAGGGCATTGTTGGTTCTGCACCTTTGAGCTCTGACTAAGCAACAAAAACAAAGCTGATGAATGGTTTCTGTGACCTTTTGCTTTGGGTAATGTTTATGAATTTTTCCGTGGAGCCAAATGCTCTCTTAATCCTGTTAGTTCCTATAATCGCTTTCCTTGCAAAACCATATATCTCGTCGTGTCCTGCCTGCAGTCGGAATTCATTTTGTAGTGTTCCAAAGGCCTCTTACATCCGGCACATTGAGCCTGTTGAAATGTCGGCAGTCCCAACACTGTTTTAAAGAGCGACTCCTTTCCTCATCACTACAATTTTATGTCCTTCTGAGGTTCCATAGAGAAACTGGCACTGAGTTCTCCCCCTCTCCCAGATCGGGGTGAGGGTGTCCTACACCACTCACTACAGGTGCCAAGTATGCAGAGGCCAAAGCATTTGGCCTTTGGTTCGAAAATTTTTGTATCTGCAATCTCTTTTGTTGCTTAATACAGTGTCCGTCCCACCACTGCTTCCCCCCTCCAAAGACATCCTTCCCCTGCACAGTGGGGCATTTGCTTCTGCACATTAGGTTAGAGTTTAAAAATTCTCTAAGCACCAAAAACTGCCCCAAATAGTGTCCCTTGGCATTTGTCAAAAGGACAAAGGTATTAATTAATGGCTAGGCTCTTTCGTAGAACTCCGTGGCAATGTGTATAAATTTGTTTGATCGGAGGAGCCATTCTTAGGCATGTTGTGTCTTTGGGTTAAACTAGAACATCCAAGCCCAGACTCATATCGTCACACCCCTCTCTCCCCAGAGATCTAGCAGTTTTGTAAGAACGCTGACAGGTTGTTTTTTTTTTATTGATCACAATAGAGGACATGGTTGTAATTCCTGTTTTATCCCCTGAGATCAATTCACATGACTTGCTGAATGATGCAGCCAGCGTTTTGACTGCTGCATTGCAGCATTGATAACTAGCCTGCATCTTCAGCCTTGCCTAACAATATTTGCAAAAACATGACCTTTTCTGCCGTAACGGTTTGGCTAAGTGGATAGAGCGTCGGCCTGCGGACTGAAGGGTCCCAGGTTCGATTCCGGTCAAGGGCATGTACCTTGGTTGCGAGCACATCCCCAGTAGGGGGTGTGAAGGAGGCAGCTGATCGATGTTTCTCTCTCACTGGTGTTTCTAACTCTATCCCTCTTCCTTCCTCTCTGTAAAAAATCAATAAAATATATATATTTTTAAAAAATGACCTTTTCTTCAGTTACGGTAAATGGGAAGCTGTCCTTAAACACACAGACTACATCTAGCACTTCATTTCCCTCCCTTGTTCTCCGTGTACATGGTCTTGACTGGCAAAATCAAAGCTGATCTGCTGCTGTGAGATAAGCAGTCAGTTGACTGCAGTCCTAGGAAGTCGACTGTTGCGGGTTTTTGTACTGTCAGTGGAATAGGTAGGTAGGCTGGTATGGTTGCAGATTGTTCTTTAATGGCACTTTCCCAAAGTCTTCCATTCTAGCTCTTTAGAGGCGCAGGCGTTAATCCCATTAGGGCTGGGAACAGCCTGAAACGGTCTCTGTGGAGTCTGCCTTATCAGTCGGCTGCATATTTCGGGGCAGGGGGGGAGTTCCTGAGCAGCCTCAGTCATGAAGGGAATGTGGTGCACGCCGGCACAGCCCCAGGAATTCCGCTCTCTCACGTAGTCTTGGGTGAGAGGTTATATGGCTGGCCCCTTTGGGTGGCAATAGTTTCTTGATGATATGAAAATTTTCCTGTGTTTAATATATTCTCTAGCAGTATCCTTTTAGAAGTAAAAAGAAACAGGGAACTTGTGTAGATAAACTAGAGACAGCTCCCTGTCAGGTTAAGGGTGGGGGGAGATTCCCATTAACCTGTAATCATAGGCTCCTGTGATCACACAGATGCACATTTGGAAGGCCGACAGCAGTGGGAGAGCAGTGATGACTTTCAGATGCCCAGCTCCCCAGCGAGGGCCAGTGCGGCTTGGCAGAGCTCCCACCTCCCACATCAGCTGATCTACTGTAGGAAAGAAAAGTCCATTATTGCCTGACCAAAGCACTTGCTATAGAATTGACTCGTTCTACTTCACTGGGGTGACAAAGAGGGCCTTTTAGGTTGGTTAATTTCAACAGGGCCTCGTTGGACTGTCTCCCTGGATTGGTAGGGCCAGATCAGCAAGCTGGACCCAAGCAGAGGGACTGCTCAGGTGGGACCTGTGCAGTTATGTTGGGGATTCTTTTATTCATCAGAAAATCCCCAATGTGATTTCTTGGAAATTTCTGTAGCAGCTAAAGGACTGTAGAAATGCAGTGAATCATGCAATGTGAAGAGGCCCCATAGACATTAATCTGAAGACCTAGACCCCAGGAAGCAGCTCAAGTGCAGTGTAGTGATTGCGATTCTTGTCAGGAATCTAGCTCTTTCCTGGATAAAATTCCCGTTTTGACCATGTGGAAAATGAAACTTGGTTAGACTATTGAGCTCTCTCCTTGCTCTTTACAAATGAATTGGGGACTGCGCACGCTCTTGATCATTCTTCAACAAACACTCTTAATGATCCTTGTGTGCTAGAAATGGGGCAGATCTTGCAGTCTAGTTGTACAGTGGGAAGTATATACAGGCGCTTTGTAAACCTACAGAAAAGTGTGATTACATCTGAGGAGGGAGGAAGGGGCAGTGTGGACAGCCTGGTAAGGAGGCAGTATCCTGCAGCCTAATCGCTTCAGCTGGGGGATGAGATCCAAATGGGAGTTTTCCAGGCCCAGGAGGGGCAGAGACATGCTAGGCAAAGGGAGCCTGTGCAGGTGGCTTGGAGTCTTTACAGAGAATTGTGTGTTTGGGAGGAGAGACAGTATTTCTACACGCCAAGAGAATAGGGGGCCTGGGTGAGAGAGACCAGTCAGGGATGCTGGGCCAGATCGAAGGCCTCCACAGAGGGGTGGATTCTTCCTCTCTCAGAAGGAAGTCAGAAAGGTTTTAAGGCCTGGGTGTGCCATGGCAAAGAATAGGTTTCTTTTTATAGTAAAATAAATAAATAAATTGGACTTTATGAGAGAAAAACAATACAACAAAAATAACTGGTTAATTAATAGCTGGAGAATCAGTTAGAAGGAGCGGTGACAGGCTAACATCACCTGGTGGTCTCTTTCTCAGGAAGGCTCTCTTCATAGGAAGGTGGTCCTCAGAGTTGACCAGTGCAGACCTCTTGGAGCTGCTTTAATCCCTGAAGAGCTGAAGCGTGGACCTTGCCCAGATCTCACCAATCTTGTTTACTTCCTGCTGGGGGTGGGGGTGGGGGCCTCTCACCAGCTTCCATGCCTAATCCTTAGCCTGCTTATCCTTTCCCAGGAGCAGGCCAGTCAGGAAGGGCTCTCCAGTGTTTCCCTGGTAACAAGTTCAGACCTCGTGTAAATACAGAGTGAGAGCTGGAGAGACCATTAGGGTTTTCTGGTTGGCTTCTTTACCAGATCTCAGGTCTTCTCTGTAAAGTATAATTTTAACATTAGGAAGATCTTGGGACCATCTCGTTTTCACCTGCCATTTTTAGTCATTCTAGGAAATTGAGGCAGTGAGGGAAGGTGGACAGTGCAAGATCACGTGTTAACAGACTAATTTATGAAGCTCCTTGTCATTAATTTGTATCTGTTTCCTTCTGTGATGCTTCCTTGGTTAGAGGATAAAATGACTTTTTCCTGATAAGAGCAGGTAGCATATTCTGGGTTACTCCCCACAATAGGGCAGTTTTTCTTTTGGACACTGAAATTTGGTGATTGTCCAGAAATCTGAGGGTTTAAAGTTAGGGCAGACTGAGTGTTTATGGGAAGTGCCACCTACCCAGTTAGCCTGCATTTGTGATGAATTTGAGATGGATACTGCGTTAATGTAGTCTCCTTGCTTTCCCCAATAACAGGAAGGTGTAAAGCAGGATAAATATTGAACCACACTTGTTTTTTTGTTAATCCCCACCCAAGGATGTTTTCCCATGGATTTTTATTTTTTTTATTTTTTAGAGAGTGGAAGGGAGGGGAGGAGACAGAGAGAGACATCGATTGGTTGCCTCTCCTGCCCGTGCCCCAACCAGTGGCCTGGATCAGTCAGGATTGAGCTTGCAACCAAGGTACATGCCATTGTCTGAACTGAACCCAGGATCCTTCAGTCTGAGAGCTGACACTATCTACTGAGCCGAACCTGCTAGGACCACCTTGTTTTTTAAAGCCGTGGCCGCCACCTTTCAGACCTCACAGACGTCCGTGGTCTGTGGACCACTGGTTGGCGACTGCTGTTTTAAAGGATACACTGTGATTTTCTTTTAATTGTACACTTTCAGATGAAACTCGGCCTGTTCATTGCCCAGACTCTGGTAGCCTGAAGAAGACCTGTACAATTGACATTTTGGTGGGACTGAGAAATCTCCTTTGAATAGAAAAATTCTATTGGTTATTGATGTTAAGGACTCAGTTACTTCATAATCATTTCCTTTTCTCCATTGAATAAGAGGCTGAGATCTAGAAAGATAGAAAAACTGACTTAAGAATAGATTCTATCTAATCTCCACATAATGAAATACACAGACTAGAGGGAAGGATTTTTCTTTTTAATATATATTTTATTGATTTTTTACAGAGAGGAAGGGAGAGGGATAGAGAGCTAGAAACATTGATGAGAGAGAAACATCGACCAGCTGCCTCCTGCACACCCCCTACTGGGGATGTGCCCGCAACCAAGGTACATGCCCTTGACTGGAATCGAACCTGGGACCCTTCAGTCCGCAGGCCAGCGCTCTATCCACTGAGCCAAACCGGTCAGGGAGAGGGAAGGACTTTTGAATGGATTTCCTAATAATTCTTTGAGTACCAAAGTCAGCATTTCCTTTGAATTCTCAGAGCTCTTGTAGAATTGAAAGTGTAACCATAGTTCTGTTCATACTGTTTCCTGGTTTCCTTGCTGTGTTGGTTAGGCATCCCCTGAGGGACCTCTGCGGCAGGTGTTGCAGGGTGTGGACATTTTTTACAAAGGACTAGGATCAGCTTCGTTGTTATGTCCTGAGAAGGGGCTGCCTTCTCAATTCATTTGTCTGCTAGGGTGTCTGAATTTTGTTTTGTTTTTTTGGGTTTTTGTTGTTCCTTCGGAGAGGAGAGGCTCATTCCATTAAATATATTTAAATACATTTTGGTATCTTGTGCTTATCTCAGGGCATTCTATTCTGTCTTTTCAGAAAATGGACCCAAGTGGGGTCAAAGTGCTGGAAACAGCAGAGGACATCCAGGAGAGGCGGCAGCAGGTCCTAGACAGATACCACCGCTTCAAGGAGCTCTCAACCCTTCGGCGCCAGAAGCTTGAAGATTCCTATCGGTTCCAGTTTTTCCAAAGAGATGCTGAGGAGCTGGAAAAATGGATTCAAGAGAAACTCCAGATCGCATCTGATGAGAATTACAAAGACCCAACCAACTTGCAGGTGTGTGTCATCTCCATAAGATTTGTTCCAAAATTCAAGAGCGAACGTTTTGGCCTAAAAACTGTACCAAGAAAGCAAAAGTCTTTAAAAAGCATTGAATTGTACATAAAGCAAGGTTATTTTATGGTGTAAATTGTATCTCAAAACAGTAAGCCTGTTTTTTTTTTTAAAAAAAAAAAGCCTTCTCATTGATTTTTGGTGAAAGACTTTAGCAAATGGAGCAATAGTGGGCTCATGGCTACCGTGTCAAAGTCATCTAAGAAGAGACACTGGTTTACTACCGTGTCAAAGTCATCTAAGAAGAGATGCTGGTTTAGGTGCCTGGTTCAGTACTTAATTGAAAAGAGGTATTGAGAAATGGAATGTATCAAGTCAAATCCATCCAATAAGCTGAAAATATCATTGGTCTTGGCCAGAGTTGCTCAGTTGGTTAGAGTGTTGTCCGGATACACCAAGTCTGTGGTTTCGATCCTGGTCAGGGCACACAAGGATCTACCAGTGAACGCATAGAGTGGAATAATAGATGTTTCTTTCTTTTCCCCTCCCTTTCTCTCTCCCTCTTTTCCCCTCTCTCTAAAAATCAATATATAAAACATGTTTAAAAAATTAAATAAATATATCATAAGTGAATGTGGATGGATTATTCAAGGGTTAACACCACATTCTGAGAAGACTGTGAGTGTGGTTCTATATCTCTAGAAGGGATTGGATATCCACATAACGCCCCTTTCCTGATGACAATAACATCAGGATATTTGTAGCATCTTATTATCTGCAAAGTTGGTGGTCCTCAGTGGCCAAGCTTTCAGAGGTCCAGATAGATGCAGTCACAGTTTTTTGAGGAATTGAGCAGGTAGGGGGATGAGTGCAGTGCTGATGAGGTGGCCATAGTTAGAGGGAGTGGGACTCAGGAGGGGAGGAATTTCAGAGGGGAACACCAGAATGATGAGTGCTGAGTGGTTACATCTATGGCTCACTTCGTGGTCTACTAACAGGGCAAGCTACAGAAGCATCAAGCCTTTGAAGCGGAAGTGCAGGCCAACTCGGGAGCCATTGTTAAGCTGGACGAAACTGGAAACCTGATGATCTCAGAGGGCCATTTTGCATCTGAAACCATAAGGGTGAGTAAGAGCAGTGCCTGGTAGGGACGGGTGGCTTTCATCTGTCTGCTCGGTAGAGGAATGTGGATCAATGCTTACAAGTACATCTGGGTCCATAAAATGATAGACTTGTATAGCTTTTTTAAAAGAATTTGTGAAGTTCCCCAAACGCACCCTGCCTTTGTGATAGGATTCAGTATGGACACAAACAAGCGAGGAATACTCTTTTTGTAAAACAAATTAGAATGTGGTTATACTTCAAAGAAGTTTATGTAAATTAAACTGTTAACATTTACAGTTGATAATTAGATGGGAAGCATATTGGTGACTGGGGATTAGGACGCAGAAATAAATAGGATTAATCCCTGACACTGTAAAGAAGTTGTCTATTGGCAAGCTTGCTCTCAGGGCCTTGGGGGTTACTGAGGGCGAGTCAGCAAGACAAAGGTCCGGCTGTAAAGAACGCCCACGCGACGTGCCCGACTGCAGCAGGAGTCCCCAGACTCATGGTCAGGCTCGTTTTGGTGCCAGTTCATTGGAGTTGGGGCAGTAATTGATCTTTCTCTGCTTTAACCAGCCTCTTTAGGATGAGGTATGCACAGTTAGTTTGCTTTATCTCATATCTATCTTCACGTTTTGTCCTTTGTCACCCAAAGTCCCTTTCTGTTGAGGGACCAGCCTTTTCAGTTCTTTACCTGCCAAGGCCATCCTGAAAGTTTAGGTAGAAGCTTAGGCCCGGCAAGAACTGCTTCATCCTCCACGGTTCCTGTACCCGTCGTGCAGGTCTCATTTCCTTAGGTTCTGTCCAGTGGTTTTCAACAATGCATGCTTGTCTCTCTTACTCTGATATACTCTGCAGTCTCATAGCGAAGCCCTCAAGTTTTAGCCCTAAGCTTATTATTATTAAATAGCTATTAGTGGTAATGATTGTAAATAGGAAATAAAATAAAATTTTAAATGTGATGTGACAAATTATTTAATCACATTTAACCTATTTGGCTAATGTAATATGTGTCTGCAATTAAATACAAATATTTATCTGCCATTTTCTTACTACTTTGTGTACAGCTTATCGCAAATGAAATCAGCATGCCCGTTTCCTTGATAGAAGTTGTTTGCCCAGATGCAAGGGGCTACTCTGTAGTTGTACAACCAGACTGCAGAGGAGAACATGATCTGGGGAAGGGGAGGCCCAGCCCAACCTCACTTCATTCAGGTCTGTTAGGAAGTACCCTCTTCCCTGTTCAGTGATCTTATTAAAGCAACATTTAAAAGTGCTATTAGCCTCTATTTGTTGAGTTGCTATTAGTAGCTATTTATGTTCAAACATCTTGCTGGGAATTTTACATATGTGGTTTCTCATCTTTACTACAAGCTATCAAGGCAGCCATTATACCCATAGTATAGAGGGCCAGAAACTGAAGCTCGGACAAGCTGGAGTTGTCCTTATTCATACAGCTAATGGGTGACAGAACTGGAATTTCAGTCCATTCTCTTTCTCTAATCACAAGTATTTACTTTTTCAACCTGTATCTCGTTTCTGTAGACTTTCCTTAGTGTTTCCCCTTGATCTGTCTGTCCAGTTTCCCCTCTGTCACCTGGCTGTGCTACTGGGAGAACGGCCTCCGTCAGCTGCTCACTCGTGCCCCTCCCGAGAACGCCACCTGAGTCAGAACCAGGATTTCTCCTCCACGCTGTCAGCTTTCCGAGCGTTTCTGAAGTGCCCCTGCCTCTCTGCCCCCACACGCTCTCAAACCAAAGTAACTTGGGAAGCTGCACTCCCTCTGACCTGCAGTATTTACAAGCTCAGACACCAGCAATGGGAGTGTTGTTCCAGTCCTAGGACAGGAGGGCGTGAAAATGGAATTTGTGAGAAACTGATCATTGCCCTGGAGGATGAGGCTTTCTTTAGTTTTCTGTGGCTTGTTTTTAATTTGAGCAAAGGACTCTCCTTCCATTTCTCTCATCTTTGCTGTCACGCTCACAGTTCCCATGTTGGTCCTACTGGGTGATTTATCTGGTCCCGTAACTCAGTGACTTAGTTGGGCAGGCAGTGACAGAGGAGGTGGTGGAGTGTGGAGGCTGTATGTGTCCTGGATAACCTGTCTATCACTGGTTTAGACTTTCACACCGTACCGGACGGCTTGGCGCCCCATAGTCACCGCCACCCACATCGGGTCCCACATCCGCGTAGGTGGAGTATTGAGTTGCTGTGGGTTGCCTTTCCCCTGCCTTGGAATGCCTTTCACTTCCTTCCCAGTGATGGTTCGGGTTCTGACCATCCATGGTGGAAGTGACAGTAGTGATGGAGGTGAACTGTGTGAACATTATTTTATTCCTCACTGCTTTCTTTCTCCTTTCAAATGAAACATAATTTGTTTCTAAGAGAATCCACCCATGTTGACTCTCCCATGACTTTCAGGTTTGAGTTGGCTGGGAGTGGCCAACAGTGGGTGGATCCCAAACTTCTCTTCTGTTAGCATTCAAACCTTTTGTGTTGTTTACTTGTGTCTGTCAGTGTTACACTGACACTCCCAGTATCTTGGGTCGGCATAATCAATGCATTGAGATTGGATTAGAATATGAGAATGCATCACCTAAGCTTGAATTGATGATCGATTTCCCCCAGTTCTTGACAAGTCCTTACCGGGGCTGTGCTATGAGAACCCAAAGATGCTGGGAAGTGAATATGTTTGGGCCTGTGCTGCCACTTGGGTGAAATTTGAAATAAATCTAACCTGAGATGTATTGTACCACAAATTTTATCTCTTCAGAGAAGCTCCAAAACTTTTTCTGCCAAGAATCCTTTTTAATAGCTCATTATGTGTCAGAACCCCCTCTTTTCTACTTTCATACCAAGGTTGTCCTGGGCCTCATAATTATTACTTGGGCCTCATAATTACTTCTTTGCATTTATGTCTGTTGGACCTCTTGTTCTCCCTTCACCTTTATGAATTCAGAATACGTTCTTCAG
>NW_006294400.1:955494-961820 GCF_000327345.1 Myotis davidii | reverse complement strand
GGTTCCATGTTAAACCCTCCTCCTTCTTTCCCTGATAGTCTCCTGACCTAGGATCCCATTTAATAATTTAGTAATAACAACTAGTAACATTAATTACTTACAAATATAAAACCAATCTTTTTATTTTTTACTTTTTAAAGTACGTTTTATTGATTTTTTAGAGAGAGAGGGAGGGAGAGGGATAATGAAATAGAAACATCAATCAGCTGCCTCCTGCATACCCTGCAACCTGGGCATGTGCCCTGACCGGGAATGGAACCAGTGACCTCTTGGTTTATGAGTGGATGCTCAACCACTGAGCCATGCTGGCTTGGCTAAAATCAATAATTGATGACAATAATTAATAATTCCCTTGAAGTAAACTAGAATAAATGTACCTATAAAAGGTCAGTACTTTAAGACCCACCAAACCACTATGAAGTGTATACTTTTTTCTATTCTCACTTAAACTTACGATTTCCTCTCAGCTTATGGATTATCTTCTTAAAAGACTTGTTCGGAGCTCCGTGAGGTTTCTGACTTGGTGGAACTCTGAGAGAGCCATCTCCCATGGAAACGGTTGTAATGTGTAGGGTTGAATTTTCACCTCCAGACTCGTTTGCTGGAGTTGCACCGCCAGTGGGAGTTACTTTTGGAGAAGATGCGGGAGAAAGGAGTCAAACTGCTGCAGGCCCAGAAGCTGGTGCAGTATTTGCGGGAGTGTGAGGACGTGATGGACTGGATCAATGACAAGGTACGTTTTGAGAAGGAGGTTTGCTAAGTCAGTCTTGTGGAAAGAAAGGCAAGGGATTCCCCTGATCTGCATCCCAGGGCCAGGGTGAGCGGGAGGGGTGCTGTCTCCCCAGCTGCTGTCCCGTGTTCTCATCTGTAACTGAAACTTGGAGTCGCTGAGACGAAATGCTGTCCCCTCAATGTCGGAACCACAAACCTCATAGAAAACCGTCCGCCACAGCTAACAGGCCCAGCCCAGTGCGCCTGTTTCCTAAGTTCTGGGACTGCTGTTTCCAAGCACTGGTTGGTGACTCTGGCTCTGTTATGGTCTCTGAATAGGAAGCAATTGTGACTTCTGAGGAGCTGGGCCAGGACCTGGAGCACGTGGAGGTTTTACAGAAGAAATTTGAAGAGTTTCAAACAGATATGGCTGCCCATGAAGAAAGAGTTAATGAAGTGAACCAGTTTGCTGCCAAACTCATTCAGGTAAGAACTGTCTAATGTTTCGGAACATTATGATGGCCAGCCCCTGATTTCTGAGAGCAAGTTCTGGTACACATGACTAAGTTTTGTTCAGATCCAAGTGAGGCAGCAATATCTGCCACTCCTAAATTAGAGAATGGTTTTTAAGTTGTGGAGGTGGGCAGGAAGGGCAGAGTTCATTTGATCTGTTGCCTCCACCCACGTTCAAGGAGGGCTTGGGAAGCTTTTATGGGGCTGCTCTGGGCGGCGGGGTTTCTCAGGCGAGGGTGTGGCGGCGAGTGCTTCTTAGATTGGCAGGCGCCCACCGGTGCATGGTTGCTTTTCCCTGGGCTCCCTTGGGAGCCTGGGGACCTTGTACTGAGCAGGCTTTCCACCGGTAGCTGTGGCCGTTAGGGGAGTGGCGGCCTTCTCCAGTGCCTGCGTGTGCAGTCCTGCGAGCGGCCTCCTGTTCCCATCTTTCACTACAGGGGTCAGAGTGCTCCGAGGACATCAAGTAGTCGGAGCTAGGCCATTTTTGCTTTAGGGAATTTGATTTTGGGGGTACACGTTTTAAATGTATGGATCTGTGTCAGGCCTAGTACCTGTTCCCTTTCTAATTAGTGATGAAGTGAAAGAAGAGCCAGCATTCCTCAGACACACTCACCTTTCCAGGGACAGATGTGTTATCCCCGAACCCTGGCCAGCCCACAGCCGTGCTCAGAGGAGCAGTCAGGCCAAGCCCCATGGTCTCACATATGGACCCCAGAACCCTGAGATGCTTCACCTTATTACTTGACATATTATATTCATTAAAAAAAACTGTGGGTGGGGAAGGATACTTTTAGAGAAATATCTCCAGTCTGAAGTCAGGAACAAAGCCTGAAAGCCATGCTTATGGGCAGGTGCTGATCAGCCTCGTGCGCCTTTGAAACCATTCGACCAGGTGGGCGGGGACGGTGTGTGGATGAGGGTTCCCCTGAGTTGGAGCCACAGTGACTGTTCACATCCAGGCTCTGGTGCTGAGGCCCATAACCGCTTCATAGGCACAGCACCCTCCCAGGGAGAGAGCGGGCTCCCCTCACAGACGAGGGGTAGCAGCTCTTTCGGAATGAGCTTCACTTCATTCCACCCAGAAAACCAGAATTTCTTCAGAAGGATGAGGTTTGCTGAAGCAGATCCCTCAGGGAGCCGCCCTGGGGACTAGTTGGGGTGCCAGAGGCAGGGGGCCAAGGAGCTTCCTTGTTCTCTTCCTTGTTCAGGAGCAGCACCCGGAGGAGGAGCTGATCAAGACTAAGCAAGACGAGGTGAACGCAGCCTGGCAGCGGCTGAAGGGACTGGCTCTTCAGAGACAGGGGAAGCTGTTTGGGGCAGCTGAGGTTCAGCGCTTTAACAGGTACCACACCAGAGGGGGCTTCAGGGAACAGGCCTCTACTCGAAGGGGTCGGGTATATGGCATGTGCCATGAGAGGTCGGAGTGACGGGGTCTTGGCCCAGTGTCGCGTTCCCAGCTCTAGGCAGCCCTGCGTCAGGATTAACGGGGGGCTTTATTCTGCAGGGATGTGGATGAGACCATCAGCTGGATTAAGGAAAAGGAACAGTTAATGGCCTCTGATGATTTCGGCCGAGACCTGGCCAGTGTTCAGGCTCTACTTCGGAAACATGAGGGTTTGGAGAGAGACCTGGCCGCGTTAGAGGACAAGGTGGGTTTTAAAAGCAGCCGATTCTATAAATAAGTCACCAAGGGTCGGGAAGCAGTTCTGACAGAGGGTGTTTCTAGGTCAAAGCCCTGTGTGCTGAGGCTGACCGCCTGCAGCAGACCCACCCGCTGAGCGCCACTCAGATTCAAGTGAAGCGAGAAGAGCTGATCACAAACTGGGAGCAGATCCGCACTCTGGCGGCGGAGAGACACGCGCGGCTCAACGACTCGTACAGGTAGAAATACCTCCCAGTGCTCAGCATCGCGAACCGTGCAACTTCGGAAGAAGGGAAGAGAGGAGGGCAGGGTTCAGGGGCAGTTCACACAGGGCATCACTCCTGGGTGTCCTGTTTCCTCTACTAAGAAAACGCAGGTCACCTTTTCTACCTGCGTTGTATTTGTTTGGAGACTGACAGCTTTATCCAGTGTGTGTGAGTGTGTACACATACTACTTACAACTTCAGAAATACCTGTTTCCATCCTGTGTCACTGTGATCACCAGTAGTCTTTAGCAGTGTGAGCACCACATGAAATACCCTGTTAAAACTGAGTAAACAAGGTTGGAAACAGAAGGAATGCTTCTGACTTATTAAGCAGGGGTTGCACTTGGGAAAGACAAGGAAATTGAAATTAACGGACAAGACTGGGGAATTCTAGTGCTGGGCAGAGCCTAAGTTTCAGAGGACTGACTTTGGCCTTGCCTTGTGTTCCTTTGAATTCCATGTTTCCATGAAAGAATCCATGTTTCCCAGGACGAGGATTTGTATGGTGTGTGAGACTTTTGAGAGCATAGAACTCAAAACTGTGTTTTCCATCCTGGAGCTCTGCTGGACATACCTCATGACTGACCTTTGGTTTTCCCTAGGCTGCAGCGCTTCCTTGCTGACTTCCGGGACCTCACCAGCTGGGTGACTGAGATGAAAGCCCTCATTAATGCAGATGAACTTGCTAACGACGTGGCCGGGGCCGAGGCCCTTCTGGATAGACATCAGGAGCACAAGGTAAAGTCTCCAGGTTTTCCTGAAGTAAAGAAGTAAGCATATAGTGCATTGGTGTAGCACTTGTAGGCATTGCAGTTGAAACTTTGTTTATGGTAGCGCCCCCACCAGGTACCAAAGTCATGGTAAAAAAAAATGCATTTCGCATAAGGAGGACAAATAGACCAGTGGATCAGAAGACAGAGAGCTCAGGCCCTGTGACTGTATGGAAACTTGGCTTGAGAGCCAGGAGGAAAAGGACTTCTTAATAAGTGGTGCTCTCCTGTTTGAGGGCCCAGACTGGTCTTGGGAACCCTAGCCTATCTTCCATCCTCTTCTTCATTCCAGATGTGATATTCTGATTCGTAATAATTATTTGAAATTCAGCAACTTGTTTTTCTTTTACAAGATCTGGGCACAAATTGTGCTTTTGTCCTCTCTAGGGTGAAATTGATGCTCATGAAGACAGCTTTAAATCTGCAGATGAATCTGGACAGGCCCTGCTTGCTGCTGGTCATTACGCCTCTGATGAAGTGAGGGAGAAGGTAAGACCAGAAAAGGCTCCTAAAGGTCTCTTACCCATCCTTACATATCCGGACCTGGCATTGACCGTGGGGCGCGAGGAAACTTAGTCAGGGACTCACCTGGAAGTGAAATGTGCAGCTTCTTTACTGAAAAAGATGTGTACGCAGCAACGTGAATGAACAGAGAGAGTTTCATTTATTTGGGACACAATGTGACATATTTCCTACTTAAAGGAGACTTTGTAGAAACTTGAGTCCGCATTAGTAGCTAGAGCCAAGGGGGACACATTTTTATCATATCAATGGGTATATTTAATTCAAAGTGTCTTTGAGTATAGAGTTGTCTGAGGAACATTACATAATGGTAATTTTAAAATAATTATATAGAGACTAAGAAGAGAGATTTCAAAAACACTTTATTGTCATGCACTTTGGAGCCTAAAAATTATGCCTAGGGCACTCATGATTTATTTAACATATTTTATGGAGTCCCTACTCAATTGACATTTCTCAACTGAGAGTCCCTACTCCAGCGGTTCTCAACCTGTGGGTCGCGACCCCTTTGGCGGTCGAACGACCCTTTCACAGGGGTCGCCTAAGACCATCCTGCATATCAGATATTTACATGACGATTCATAACAGTAGCGACATGACAGTTATGAAGTAGCAACAAAAATAATTTTATGGTTGGCTCACAACATGAGGAACTGTATTTAAAGGACCAGAGGTTGAGAACCACTGCCCTCCATTTATACTGCCTCACTTTAATTTTTTGAATTTTTAAAAGTGACATCGATGAGAGAGAAACATCGATCAGCTGCCTCCTGCACATCCCTTACTGGGGATGTGCCCACAACCAAGGTACATGCCCTTGACTGGAATCGAACCTGGGACCCTTGATTCCGAAGGCCGACGCTCTATCCACTGAGCCAAACCGATTAAGGCCCTCCTGCCTCAATTTTAGATACATGCTCTTTTTCTTCTGCCTGGGAGTTTCCATAGCATTTTTACTAAAACTCATTTGTGACAATGTGGCAGTAAGTTAATTGTAGACTAGTTAGAACAGGACCATTCCTCTTCTGTTCAGCATAACATACAAGCTGCTCAGGGTTCATGTGATTTATTGTGACTTGCCTGGCACACACAGTGGATGTGATTCTCCTGAGTGGAGGGCGTCAGGACTGACTTCACCCCTCATCCCCTGTGTGCTCCTCCTTCCAGCTGGCCATTCTCTCTGAGGAGCGAACAGCCCTGCTGGAGCTGTGGGAGCTGCGCAGGCAGCAGTATGAGCAGTGCATGGACCTGCAGCTCTTTTACCGCGACACGGAGCAGGTGGACAACTGGATGAGCAAGCAAGAGGTAACATGTTAGCAGAGGAGACCTGGCCACCTGAGTGAGCAGGGAAGTCTTTGTTTCTGTTTGTCTACTCAGATAGCTTTTTTTTTTTAATGGTTAAAGTGTTAATAGCATATTGTCATTACAGGTTACTGTGGCCAGGACCTGTGCTAAATGCTTTCTGTGGATGATGGTTATTTTTTCCTCATTCCTGCCCCTCCTCAGACCATTAGCTTGTTTCTGTAGGAAATCGTTACCATTTCAGTTAGATTTTATTGAAGGGGGGCACTGAGCCCTCAGAAAGGCCCCACTTTTTCAGATGAGTGTGATGGTATGAAATTGTTTTTTATTAAGGGGGAGGTTTCCCTTTAGAACTTAACATTATGCGTAATCTAAAAAAATAAGTGTTCATAGAATGTGGGACAAGGATTTCATGCTGTCATTGGATCAATCTGGAAGGGCTCTGGGCTTCCCGGAACAGATCCCAGACGTTTATTCGCCCAAGAATCGCTTTCCTTCCTTCTGTATTTTGGCCAGAGTATCCTTGGCTTTCCAGCCGTAAGAGACGAAGGAACAGGGCGCTGTTCTGACACCTTGTTTGCTGTTGCAGGTTCCTGCTGC
>NW_006294400.1:953698-955471 GCF_000327345.1 Myotis davidii | reverse complement strand
TGAACGAGGACCTGGGGGATTCCTTGGACAGCGTGGAAGCGCTTCTCAAGAAGCATGAGGACTTTGAGAAATCCCTCAGTGCCCAGGAGGAAAAGATCACAGTAAGACCCTTCTTGTCCTCGGTGCCTCACTAGCCCTTGGAATAAGCCTGGAGGCCCCTGTTTGTCTGAAAGGCTCTGAACAGGTTGGATGAGGGATGTGAGGAAAGACACGCCTGTGGGTGCCGAAAATCTCAGGGCGGTGATGATACAACATCAGAGGGAGACTGCACAACTTGATCGAATGAAAGCTTTTTCCTGACATAAGCCTCCAGGTTGAGATTTACCTTTTACTAAAAGCAGTTAAGAACTAATACAAGGGGGGAAAGGTCAGAATGTCTTTACCTTTAGCAGCAGATTGTAGAAGTAGGAATTGGAAGGCCGTTAACTTGTATCGGATGCAGTCAGATCACCTCCAGCCTTGCAGGGAGCCAGCATTGCATTGTTACATCTGAGTAACAACATTAGGCACCAGCTCAGAAATTCGGGGATGAGTGTTGTCTGTGAAAACCTTGTCCTGTGTGAAGTGTTCTGTGACCTGTTCAGTGGTTACTTTTCTCTGGAGGCCAAGCTGTGGACTAGTCCCTTTACCAGTGAAGAACTCTTCTCCTTCCTTCCTAGGCACTAGATGAATTTGCAACCAAGCTCATTCAGAACAACCACTATGCCATGGAAGACGTGGCTACTCGCCGAGATGCTGTAAGTTCCTGGGTTCTTTATGCGCCGTCCTTTCCCTGCACGGATGTCCCTCTAGACAGATGCGTGTAGCCTCTCGGGCTGGGTATCTCTGGGGCGGTAAGAACTGAGCTTCACAAGGTCCTCTTCTTCCAGCTGTTGAGCCGCCGCAATGCCCTTCATGAGAGAGCCATGTATCGCCGGGCCCAGCTGGCCGATTCCTTCCACTTGCAGCAGTTTTTCCGTGATTCCGATGAGCTCAAGAGCTGGGTCAACGAGAAGATGAAAACTGCCACAGATGAAGCTTATAAAGTAATGTACTGTTAGCATTGCCATGTAGCACTTGGTTTGTGAGCTGAATTGAACACAGATTTACAAATAAATTGTAGTTAAAAGAAAGAGGGAGTTCTAAAACCAGCCCACACTATTTAATGTAAGCTGACCATTTTATACATCCTCTTCCAGAGACGCGTATGAAGCTAATGCAAGGTAATACACTCACGTTCAAGACAGAACCGCTTCTTTCTTCTATTGGCAGGACCCATCCAACCTACAGGGAAAAGTCCAGAAGCATCAGGCTTTTGAGGCTGAGCTCTCAGCAAACCAGAGCCGCATTGATGCCCTGGAGAAAGCAGGGCAGAAGCTGATTGACGTCAACCACTACGCCAAGGAGGAAGTGGCGGCTCGAATGAATGAGGTCATCAGTTTGTGGAAGAAACTGCTGGAGGCCACGGAACTGAAAGGTACAAGGATCACTAGGTTGTGGTAGGAAGGTTTGGGGAGTTGATTATTCCTTCCTAGTTAAATGTCTTAGGGACATACACCACCTGGGAAGGTGAGGTGGATGGCCCTGGGCGTTCGGGCTATTTCCCTGTAGGAGTGACTGCCTTGGACTCGCGATGCCTTGCTGATTTGGTAAATGTGGTTAAGCATGCTGGTTGGTGGGGAGCCTGAGTGAGAAGGGGATGATTGGCCAACCAGCCATGACTGAATTGGGCCTCATCACTAAAGATCAAAGTTCACCTGTGAGCCAAAGGAATTAATAATTTTCAGTCCTAAT
>NW_006294400.1:920821-953645 GCF_000327345.1 Myotis davidii | reverse complement strand
TCATGATATCAAATACTAGAAATAATATAATTATTAATAGTTCATAGCACAAGAATAAACTTTCCCATACTCACAACTGTAAGCCTACTTTTACCCACCCCTGTTGCTGGAAGGGTCATTAGGAAACCCACTTGCCTCTTTGACTAGGAATAAAGCTCCGCGAGGCTAACCAGCAGCAGCAGTTTAACCGCAACGTTGAGGACATTGAACTGTGGCTGTATGAAGTGGAAGGTCACTTGGCTTCCGACGATTATGGCAAAGACCTTACGAATGTCCAGAACCTGCAGAAGAAGCACGCCCTGCTGGAGGCTGACGTGGCCGCCCACCAGGTAGAGTGCGGGCGCTGCTGGGCCAGTGAACAGAGTCGGTAGGCGTGAGGGATGCAGTAATTCAGGACCAGCCTGCTTTGGGGAGGGATGAAATGTATTGATTTTCTTACGTGGCCCCCCACGTGCTGCATGTGCTCTGGCTCCAGTTCAGCCATCTCCCTCAGCTTTCTGGGAGCCCAACACGAGGGAAACAGATGGCAGAAGGAACGCTCGTGGGGTGGGAAGGAAATGCGTTCCCTTTTCTTTGTATCGTTCAAACCACACCTGAGGTAATAAAGCCAGCCTGGTAATACATAAAGTTGCCCAGCTCCGGTCCAGGCTTTCAAGACTGCCCTTTGCCATTCCCAGGATCGGATTGATGGCATCACCATTCAGGCCCGCCAGTTCCAGGACGCTGGCCATTTTGATGCTGAAAACATCAAGAAGAAGCAGGAAGCCCTCGTGGCTCGCTATGAGGCCCTCAAGGAACCCATGATCGCCCGGAAGCAGAAGCTGGCAGATTCTCTGCGTTTGCAGCAGCTCTTCCGTGATGTGGAGGATGAGGAGACGTGGATTCGAGAGAAGGAGCCCATTGCTGCATCCACCAACAGAGGTCAGTCTGCCTCCATCAGATAGGAGTCCAGCTGAGAAAGGGCTCTACCCTTACGGCCCAAAGGGGACGCTGGTCAAAATGAGCAAGGTCAAGTTAAAGTACATTGGGACAGGGGGGAAGCCACAAGTGACAGTTAATGCTGACTTTCTTTTTGATGGCTTGCATGACGGGAGGGTGATTTCTTCTGCTTTTAGGCAAAGATTTGATTGGAGTCCAGAATCTGCTAAAGAAACACCAAGCCCTACAAGCAGAAATTGCTGGACATGAACCCCGCATCAAAGCAGTTACACAGAAGGGGAATGCCATGGTGGAGGAAGGTGAGAGTTTTGCTTTTGTTCCCGTTTTAAAAAAATATATATAATTTTATGGATTTCATAGAGGAAGGGAGGGGGAGAGAGAGAAACATTATTGATGAGAGATCTCCCTACTGGGGATTGAGCCCACAATCCAGGCATGTGCCCTTGACGGGAATCGAACCTGGGACCCTTCAGTCCACAGGCTGACGCTCTATCCACTGAGCCAGACCAGCTAGAGCCTGCTTTTGTTCCTCTTATCCTCCCTCTCTGATGGTTCAGTGCCTGGATTTGAGTCAGCCTGAGCTGTGGGGTTGAAGACCGTCTCGATCCTTTTCTAACTATTTGACCTTGACTAGACCTTAACCTCTCTGAGCCGGGGTCTCAGTGACAGAACTATGGGAATGCTGTTATTTTCATTTCTTTATGAGGAGGCAAAAATGAGCAAACCTGTTAAAGGGTTGGAACCTGGGCTGCTCATGAGTTTGGAAATATGAAGAGGCCTGGCTCACCAACATGTAATGACAGAAAGTGAACACGCAGGCCTTTTTTGTCCTGCAGCATGTCAAATGCTTTTCCCCATCCTCCCTCCCCCTGCCTCCCCCCAGGCCATTTTGCTGCGGAAGACGTGAAGGCCAAGCTCAACGAACTGAACCAGAAGTGGGAGTCACTCAAATCCAAAGCTTCGCAGCGGCGGCAAGACCTGGAGGACTCGCTGCAAGCCCAGCAGTACTTTGCCGATGCCAATGAGGCCGAGTCCTGGATGCGGGAGAAGGAGCCCATTGTGGGCAGCACCGACTACGGGAAGGACGAGGACTCCGCTGAGGTGACCGGGTCGGGGATCATGGTGCTGCTGGGGATCCTGCCCCAGGGCTCGGGCTGGGAGGCTAGCGGGGAAAGTGACCAAGTTGGGAAGGTGCAGCGTCATGATTGATTGTGTTTCTAAGGCATCTAGGGTCTCTTTTTACTTTTTATGATGGGAATGCGGTCCTACTGAAAAGTAAGAGGACATTACCTGTCACCTTCGTTCACACTTTGCTGTTCTCGTGTCCTGTTGTCCCTCCACCATATGCATGTATACATTAACACAGTGTTTTGCTGGGCCTCTGTTTTTTGACTGAAACTCTTACATTTTATTCATAAAAGTCTAGGTGTAGTCCTTGAAGCTGTTTTCTTGCCAGTCATCACAAAAAAAACAAAATGTGTTGAGTATTGACATGGACTATATTTGGTTCTCCCAAAGATGGGAGAACTGAAAAGCTGAGAAAATGGTGGTGAGGAAAGCAGCACTGGCTGTGGCGAGTGGGGGAGGGCCGGGAATGCCCTCCAGGAGGGCGTGTCCCCAGCCAGCTGTCTGATTGGCAGTTTATTTCCTAAGATGGTGATGGGTTCAGTCGATACTGTTCTTTATGTCTCCTTATGCATTTCAGATATTGTATAACTAAATGTGTAAAGGCAGAGTGAAAAGATACTGTTAGGTCACAGGGAATATTTCCTCCAAATTAAATGTTTATTAAAAAGGGAGAGAAAGTGTGGAGCAGGAAGCGATCCAGTCATATCACTAAACAGGACTTCAGAGGGGGTGGCTCATTGGGTGATGCCATTGGAGGAGCCTCTGGCGCCTTCCACAGGGTCGGTGTGGTTTGGTTTCAGGCTCTCCTGAAGAAGCATGAAGCTTTGATGTCGGATCTCAGCGCCTACGGCAGCAGCATTCAGGCTCTGCGAGAGCAAGCACAGTCGTGCCGGGTGAGTGTGGCTTCCCCTTCAGCGGTGACACGTTGCCGGGTTAGCCCGGGGACAGGCAGGAACCAGCGTCTGCAGGTGTTACTGTCCTGGGCAACATTCTTGTGGCCTTACTCTAAGGCTTATGAGACCAAGGTTTGTAGATGGTTTAAAGTGAGATTTTTAAAGACACCAGAGAGCTAAAGTTCCTGAATTGGTTTTTATTGGTGGCATCCTAGAATGCTCATAAATGTGTGTTTGGTGAATTTGGTACGGCTGTCCAAGTTGAACTCTGTCATGTGCTTCCATAACATGTTATAAACGTCCTTGATTTAACCGTGTTTGCTTTTTAGCAACAAGTGGCCCCCATGGACGATGAGACGGGGAAGGAGCTGGTGTTGGCGCTGTATGACTATCAGGAGAAGAGCCCTCGAGAGGTCACCATGAAGAAGGGCGACATCCTCACCTTGCTCAACAGCACCAACAAGGCAAGGCAGCCTGGGCTTGCGTGTTGTTTCCATCAGCAGCACCAGTTTTGCTCAGGTTGGGTGTCTGGGTTACTGTGTCTTTGGAAAATGAGGCTGGTTTAGAATTTGGAGTTTCCTAGTCAGTCTGCTTTAATACAGGTTTCTCTTACCTGTGTTGTGCATCATCACAAAGGTAATCAGTCTGTCTTCTTAGATACCCACAGGCAGTACAGTGACTCACAGCTGCACACTCCACACGCTTTCTTTGGAGGCAGAGTCTGCTGTATACAACTGCAGGTCTATACCTTGTACCTGTTGGTTCTTAATCTCAGCTGTATGGCTAGAGTGGGTAGTCGCAGACAGCCGTGACGTCACCCCTTAGGCTCTGTCTTCTCACAGCTCCATGCTGCCTGGCTCTGTAGCCTTTCTTCCTAGACATTCTCTCTGACAGTGGCTTTGAAGTGAGGGGCATGATACTCCACATGTTATCTGACCCTCCCAAAGGCTGTCACCTCTCATCGTGGTCAGTGTGGACAAATGTCCCCAGCTGTTGCTAAGAACCTCCTTCTTCCCACACCCCAGTTTTCCCTAGTCAAGAATTTGAGAAAACCCAGGATTCTTACCTTTCTGTTGGCGCTAATTTAAACCTAAACCAACACCTTGGTCCCACCCTGGTTTCCTCAGGAGAAGCATTACCCAATAGGACTTTCTGTGGTGGGGGAAATCTAAGTGCTGGCTCTCCAGTAGTTACTACCACATGTGACTATTAAGCATTTCAAGTGTGACCAGTGCAACTGAAGTTTTTTATTTCATTCTAATTCATTGAAATTTACATAGCCACATGTGGCTCCCGGCTGTAGCGTGGCACAGCACAGTTCTGGGCTCTACGCCGAGGGAAGAATGGCCTTCATGTTGGGTGTCATTGCTACTTAACTCATGACCTTCTCCATGCTCGACAGGTCACGAGGGGACCAAAATTTCAGTCTTTGTGCCAAGTGCTTTTGACACTATCAGGAGATCCTCTTAATGGGATTAGAGTTCTCTGTGTGTGCATGTGAGCGAGCGTGCCGACACACACACACACACACACACACACACACACACACACACACACGTGTGCACGCACACAGGCCTTGGTTTCTCCCTCCCAAGGGAGGAACTTGCTGTCACCGCTCTCCCTCTCCCCTCAGGACTGGTGGAAAGTGGAGGTGAACGACCGCCAGGGCTTCGTGCCGGCCGCCTACGTGAAGAAACTGGACCCCGCGCAGTCGGCCTCCCGGGAGAACCTGCTGGAGGAGCAGGGCAGCATTGCGCTGCGGCAGGAGCAGATCGACAATCAGTAAGGACCACACAGGCGATTGCCGAGGTCCTGGTGTCACTCGGGGCCCAATCGTAGCCCCCAGGGGCCGAGGGCTAGGCAGCGTGCTGCGGCGTCCGGGCCAGTGTTCTGTTGCCCGTCAAACTCGGGGACACGCTCCTCCCCCTTACCCCATGTCGCTTCTTTACCCAAGAACCCTGTTCGAGCTGCAGATCCCTGACTGACGCCTTTATTTTCCGTTGTTTCTTTCTTCCCCACATTGTGAGCTGCTTTTAAAACAGCATTTTTCTGAGAATTAAGACCTGAACCTTCGTCCTCCAGTCCAGGAGCTCCTTTCTCACACTGCACGTTCACATGTTCTGCAGCTCGGCCCCGTTAAAAGGCCGTTACAGAGCTGCTCTCTCTGCGGTGGCTTATGTTCTGAGAGTGGGATTTACTTCGTGTTGGTTCTGTCCATTTTCCCAGAGCTGAGCACCAGTGACCTGTGCCCCTCCTTTGGGACATACCTAATTTCGCTAAGGATGTCAACAGCTTTGGACATTTGGCAGAGACCCAGGAAATATGTTGGCACTAGAGTGTAGAATAATAGAGCTTTTCTGACCCTGATGGTCCCTGAAAAGATCAGTTATTTGTACACTTACAGATGCTCTGTTAGAGTTAAGACAAGAATGGGCCTGTATCAAATATGAGAGCAGAAAAGTGGACCAAACAGATGACTGAAGTTGCATACTTAGCTTTCAGTAAAATCTGATCCCCCGGCCTTGCTCTGAAGTCGCTGGTGTTTCAGCACAGGAAAGCTGACTGCCGTAGCATGGCCGCCTTTCCAGGAAAGTGACGGCGAACTAACTCTGATTGAATCTCCCTGCTATTTCTAATTTACATGATTTTACTCATGGCCTGGCCTGTTTCCAAGAGCTTTTCAGTGACTCCCTAATTTTCCCCACTTGGTGCATCCACCATCCAGGCACCACTCGGAGCTGCCGCTTCTCACCCCTGGGGGTGAGCCCCACTAATCTGTGCATGCTTTTGCTGTGCCCCTTTGTGCAGGACACGCATAACTAAGGAGGCCGGCAGTGTATCCCTGCGTATGAAACAGGTGGAAGAACTGTGAGTAGGCGAAGCCTTGCTGAGCGCCTGTGTCCATGGCTATGCCTGCCCATCCCCTGCCGCTTCTTGTGAGGGCATTTGTTCATACAGAAAGACCAGGTGGAGGGCGGGACCGTGTCCGTGCCTCCGCTTCCGCTTGCACAGGTAGAGGTGTCGGTGAAGCTGTCAGTTGATGGCCGCTTAGCTCTTTGGTGGCTTCCTTGTGCAGGTGTATGTTCAGAGTGTTGTTGGGTCCCCCTCCTGTTGGCTTCTGTGGTGGGCCAGCAGCAGGCCTGACAGCCAGTCTGTCGTGATCCTTGGTAGCAAGAAGGAAATGTTGTGCCTCTTGTTAAAGTGTTCTGGTTCTTGGTAACTCGTTGCTTTTTTATTTCATTTTAGGAAGCTTAAATTTGAGAATGAGCCTAATTTTTGTCATTTTTTGTCATCAAAGATAATAGGAATTTAGCCTTTTGTGTATTAATTCCCAAGAGCTAGAATATTCTTGGGTTCATCTTAAGAAACTTTTCAACTAATCAGATGGTACAAATACTCTGTACTCTACCTGATTTTCCTTCTGAAGTTGCCAAAACTTCCTGAGAGGTAAATATATCATCTTAGAAATGTCCTTTTTCAGAGGCGCTAACATTCTGTATGAGGCTGTTTAAAGCCCATCTCCTTGGGGGCTGCTCAGAGAGTTGATTATAAGAGAGAAGAACTCTGTACATTCTACCCAGCAAACTCATCTCATCTCTCAGCTGTAGTTGCATGAACCCTGTGTCACTGTGCTGAACGCTGGGTTTCCGTCATTTGTGGTTATGATGTTGTCAGTGCAAAGTTGGCCCGCGGATGATGTGCCTGGCTGTTCTGGCCACCGGGAGTGAACAGAACATGGATGCTTATCCCAGAGGCTGTCGGGTCCTTAGGCTCTTCATCTGCGCCTGACACTTCATCATCAGGGCAGCCTCATTCCAAACTCATGGCCTTGGACCCACGTCTTGGAGACGCCTGGTGGTTTCCTTGATGTTAGGGACGTAGCCTCTGTAAGACGCTAACTGCCTTCCTTGCCCCTCTTGTCACCCTCTTGAATGACATCAGATACCGTTCTCTGCTCGAACTGGGTGAGAAGCGCAAAGGCATGCTGGAGAAGAGTTGCAAGAAGTTTATGTTGTTCCGTGAAGCGAATGAGCTGCAGCAGTGGATCAATGAGAAGGAAGCGGCCTTGACCAGCGAGGAGGTTGCCGCAGACTTGGAGCAGGTGGAGGTGCTGCAGAAGAAGTTCGATGACTTCCAGAAGGTACGGGAGGTCTTGCCGATGGGCCAAAAATGGTTTAAAGACTTGATGCTCTTGATGCTGCAGGTTATTAGAATGAAAATAACATGTTATGTCCTACCATCTGTGTAGCTATTTTTAAATGCCTTTAACCCAAACTTTTCTTGGATATGTTTAGTTCCAAGGACATACAATGCAGTTTTCTTTACATGTTGATTTAGGACTTTTCTAAACCCAAAATATAAAATGTATAAAAGTGGGTTTTTTGTTTTGTTTTGTTTTTATTGATTTCAGAGAGAAAGGGAGAGGGAGAGAGAGATAGAAACGTCAATGATGAGAGAGAATCATTGATTGGCTGCCTCCTGCACACCCTCTCCTAGGGACCGAGCCCATAGCCAGGGTATGTGCCCTTGACAGGAATTGAACCAGGAGCCTTCAGTCCGCAGGCCGACACTCTATCCACTGAGCCAAACCAGCTAGAACTGTCTTTGTTTTATATTTTTATTGATTTTAGAGAGAAAAAGAGAGAAAGAGAGAGAGAAACATCAGTGATGAGAGAGAATCATTGATTGGCTGCCTCCTGCATGCCCCCTACTGGGGATCGAGCCTGCAACCCAGGCATGTGCCCTTGACCAGAACCAAACCTGGGACCCTTCAGTCCACAGGCTGACACTCCATCCAGTGAGCCAAACAGCTAGGGCCTGTTTTTTAATTGGGGTAAAATTCACATAAGTAAACTGTTTTACTTATTTTTATTTACTTTTTAAATTTTTTAATCTTTATTGTAAGTATTACATATGTCTCCCTTTTCCCCCCTCATTGACCTCTTCTAGCCCCCCAGGCCATAAACCATTTTAAAGTGTATAATTTAGAAGCACTTGGTACATTCACAGTGTTGTACCACCATCACCTCTATCTAGCTCCAAAACATCTGTATCACTTCAAAAGGAAACCATGTACCCATTAAGTAGTTACTCCCCATCACTTCCCTGTCCGTGGCAACTCACAGATCGGCTTTTTTGTCTTTGGATTTACATATTCTGGACATTTTTTTTTTTTATTATTTTTTTTTTAAATATATTTTATTGATTTTTTACAGAGAGGAAGGGAGAGAGAATGAGAGTCAGAAACATCGATGAGAGAGAAACATCAATCAGCCGCCTCCTGCACATCCCCCACCGGGGATGTGCCCGCAACCCAGGTACATGCCCTTGACCGGAATCGAACCCGGGACCCTTCAGTCCGCAGGCCGACGCTCCATCCACTGAGCCCTGGACATTTAATATAAATGGAATCATATATAATGTGACTTTTTGTGACTGCTTTCACGGAGTGTAATGTTTTCAGGGCTCATCCTTATAGCAATATCAGTACGCCACTGCTTTTTATGGCTGGGTAATATTCCATTGTACCCACATGCCACATTTTGTTTATTCATTCTTCAGTTTAAAAGTATTCTTATAACCCATCAGAATAGCTGGGGGGTGGGGGGAGCAGTTCTATCTTAGTGGCTGGCATTAAAATGTCATCACATTTTTAAAACATTGTGTCCTCTCTCCCAAAGAGTTTTAAAAAAATTTCCATCCAATCAGAATAATGGTTGGTTAACTACAGTTTTTTACCTCCATTTAAGTGACAATCAGGGTTTCCTGATTTATGTCACTATCGAGAAATAGAAAAACCTATTTGTAGAAAGTCTATTAAACAGAAACTTACAGATGCAAAACTGTAGTTCCTGAATCTCTGTTGCCCTCCTTCTTTGAATTGCTCTCATGGGTCTTGGTTATTATGGCTTTTGCTTTAAAGGATCTAAAGGCCAACGAGTCACGACTGAAGGACATTAACAAGGTGGCTGAAGACCTGGAGTCTGAAGGTCTGATGGCCGAGGAGGTGCAGGCCGTGCAGCAGCAGGTGGGTGTGTGGGCCCTGCCCCGAGGGAGGCTCCAGGGACAGAAGAAAGCAGCTCAGTTCTCCCCTCTGTTTTCATAGCCCAACAAGCAGTGTTTTATAGAGTTGTGGCCAGGGTGCAGGCCAGGACCCTGTGTGACCGAACCATTTTGTTTCACTTCATGGCCAATATCTGTTACCTTCACCCCGTAGGGGAAACGCACCGCCCTCTCCTTATGCCCATTAAATATTGTGAAAGTTGTTCAAAGTTTTATGACCTTTAATAATAAGCTCCTATATTCCTTTAATTAAAGGGTTTTACGTATAAACACTTGAGCTCTAGTAAATTTTAAGAAGTTCTTCTGGCCAGGTGCACTGTCTGTTTTTTTGTGTGGGTTTTTAATTCTCTCCTGTGTCTCCGGGTTTGACAGGAACGAGTGTTACTGACTGAGAGATGTGTGTTCCTCTGATAACACTGGTTTCCCTTTTTCCTTGTAGGAGGTGTATGGCATGATGCCCAGGGTAAGTCCCAGGTGCTCCGTGTGGAAGTTGGACATGAGAAGGAATAGACCTGGGGAAGAATATAGAGTCAACAGCCTCTTAAATATTTCTGCTTCTGACCCTCCGAGATGCCTTTTGTGTGTGAAAATCTGGAAAAGAAATAGCAGACATTGGTTTCCCCTTGCCATTCTCCAAAAGACCAAAAAGTTTTTCTCTCTTTAGCTTTCTAAAAACGTTTTTTTTTAAGTATTTTTACGCTTATTACTCCCTTTTTGTAAAAAAAGTGTGTTTTTATTAATTTATATTTTTAGAGGGAGAGGGAGGGAGAGGGAAACATCAATCCGTTGCCTCTCGTATGTGCCCCAACTGGAGATGAAACACAAAACCTGGGTATGTGCCCTGACCAGGAATCAAACCAGCAGCCGTTTGGCGCATGGACAGCGCTCCAGCCAGCTGAGCCACGCTGTGCAGGGAGTACTGTCTCCTAAAAAAATCCTGGAAAAGAATTGTTGGTCGTTTTCAGATTAAATTCCCGCATTTCTTCTGCATTAAAAAACTAGAAGTTTTTCCCTTCCATTTGTTTGCTTCCTTTTCCTCAAGTAGCTTTGTGGTTTGCTACCAGCCAATGATAAGCTCTAAGTCACAGAGGAAAAGCTGTTTTGATTCATTTCTCTGTGGCCTCCCCACCATGAAAAAGCAAGTTGGGTGGTTTTGTGTCAGTTATGTGGCTGCCTAAACTCTTCCTTCTTCCTCTTCCTTCTTCCTTGAACAGGATGATACTGATTCCAAGACAGCCTCCCCCTGGAAGGTAAGAACTCCTTTGCAAATAATCGTTTCCAAAGGTTTTGTGGGAACAAAAACATTTGATGTATTTTTCTGGTGGGCCTGTTTCTGAGTATTCAGGCTGGTCTTGAGCTTTTAGTCATTTCTGGACTGTTTGGACTGGTTTCCTCCTGATTCTGGCATTACATTCTTTGAATATGTTCTCTCGCAATGTGATACTTCATAGACATTTGTAAATTGTTCCCGTGCAAGTACTCACGATTTCAGTTAGCTCAGTGGTTCTCAACCTTCTGGCCTTTAAATACAGTTCCTCATGTTGTGACCCAACCATAAAATTATTTTCGTTGCTACTTCATCACTGTAATGTTGCTACTGTTATGAATCGTAATGTAAATATCTGATATGCAGGATGGTCTTAGGCGACCCCTGTGAAAGGGTCGTTCGACCGCCAAAGGGGTCGCGACGCACAGGCTGAGAACCGCTGGTAGATGGTATTGATTACCGTGGCGCTGCCAGGATGGACTTTGCAGAGGTGTACCACGTAGTTAGGCATGCTCCCACGAGTAGGGATGCAGTGCAAGAGGGCATGACAGGAACCAGAAAGACTGAGGATGAGGAGGAGAGGAAGCACCTTCATCCTCTGCCTGCCTGCCCGCTTTCTCCTCCCAGCCCTGAGGGGAGATGGAAGGGGACGTTATTTCTGACTTGTTCGATGGCGCTTGCCCTGGAGTGCAGGGCAGAGCTTTGTTATGTGAGTGTTTGCAGCTGTGATTATGGGACCAGTGGCCTAGGTCTAGACCAGCCGTGGGCAAACTACGGCCCGCGGGCTGGATCCAGCCCGTTTGAAATGAATAAAACTAAAAAAAAAAAAGACCGTACCCTTTTATGTAATGATGTTTACTTTGAATTTATATTAGTTCACACAAACACTCCATCCATGCTTTTGTTCCGGCCCTCCGGTCCAGTTTAAGAACCTATTGTGGCCCTCGAGTGAAAAAGTTTGCCCACCCCTGCCATAGACCCGGAGCGTCTTTCGTCCCCCAGCTCTGCAGCCATCGGCAGTTGGCTTATGGGCTGGCATTAGATAAAGCGGGTTTCTACTTGGTGAAAGTGTGCCTTTCAGTGAGGAGGGTGTGGAAGCCTCAAAGCAAAAGGCTTCCCACCACCAGCAACCCCCCCCCACCCGCCCTGGGGGTGCTTGTCGCCTTGTCGGAGGGAGGGCTCGGTGAAGGGTGTGTTTCTCAGCCTTCCACCCTCTGGGCTCTGACTATCCTCATTAAATAGGTTCCAAACTGGGTGGGAGACATTTTCCCTTTAATTCCACTTCCTCCCCTTTTTTATATCTTCTTTAAATTATTTTGAAAGTACTTTAAATTATTTTTTAAAGTATGTTTTTATTTATTTTGGAGAGAGAGGAAGGGAGAGGGAGAGATAAAAACGTGGATAAGAGAGAAACATGGATCAGCTGGCTCCTACAGGCCCCCTACTGGGGATCCAGCCCGAAACCCTGGCATTTGCCCTGACCAGAAATCGAACCGGCGACCTCTTGGTGCACGGGTCGATGCTCAACCATTGATCATACTGGCTGGGCCAGTCCTAATTCTTACAGAGCACAGTTTGATCAGCGATGCCATGAGTGGGAACGACCTTATCAGTTGACCTGCAGGTAGTTTTTCTGCTGACAAGTATTCTTTCAGAAATGTACTTCAGATGGCTTTGTGAATAGCAAAGCTCTTATTTCTGAAAGGGCCGGAGACAGTGGTGTCTGCCTTCTGAATCCTGTGCACACCCACACTGGTTGAAAATGTCCCCTGGGCATATCATGGGGGCATTTGCGATCCTGAGTCCCTGCATCCAAGCTTGTCCTTACCCCACCAGCCCCTCCTCCAGTCTTACTTCCTGTAAGATTATGGGCATCACAGTGCAATGCCAAGGCAGTTTCTTTCAGGTAAAACTAGGGATCTCAGAACTAGGGATCTCTTTCTGAGATCCCAAGAGAAACATTCTTTTTAAGAAGTAGCTATGTTGACCGAAAGAAAGCTAATTCATTGGTTTACTTTCCCATCTCGTGAGGGCTGTTGCCCTTAAGTCAAGGGGACACATAAAAAGAACTGCAACCCAGTAACCATAATTAGAAATCAAATTATTCATCCGCTTGAATGTTAAAAACCGTCTCAGCTGCCAGCATTTGTTAAGTCGAGTATGTTTTCTGGGCTGTTCTGTAGTGTGGGCAAGAAAAAGACACTGGCCTTTAAACGGTTTTTCTCTCCAAACACTTGTTTTAATTGTAATTGTCACCATTTTCTTTTCACTCTTCATCAAGAAAAATTAATCACTGAGTTGGTCTGATTGTGCACTTGGGTCTTTCCATGGCTTTCTTGTGGTTGATACCTTTAATTAATGCCTCTGCTCAGAATTTTGACAGATTCCTTTAAGATCATTTTGGTTGACAATTGGGAACTAATGAATGGTACTTGAATCTCAGATTTCTGTCCCTTAATTGACAGACACTTGATTAGTTTTGCTCTTCTGCTTTCCTCCTCTACATAGTCTGCTCGCCTGATGGTTCACACCGTGGCCACCTTTAATTCCATCAAGGTAAGGAAGCACGCCAGCTCCCTGCCTCCCGCTCTCCTCTCCGCTTCCTTCTCTTGCACGCAGCTCGTGTCCTAACTAATGCGTGAGCTGTAGCACGCGTCACTCTCCTTGCTCTGAGGGTGTCCTGGCAAATATTAACTCTGCTTGTGCACCAAGGTTCACTTTTCACCAAAAACTCGCCAGGTCTTACCAGAGTCAGCCTTCCCGTAGGTTCCAGTGGGGCCTGGAGCTGCAAGGACGGCTGTGGCTGTCCCTCTGGCCTCCTCACAGCAGAGGTGGAGCCCCCCTTTCTGGACCCGAGGGTGGCTTGTCTCCGGCACACAAAGTCCGCAGCGCCGCCGCGCGTCTCGGGCCTGGTGACGGGACCGCGGGCTCCTGTGCAGGAGCCGGGGGCTCTGAGGCTTGTCTGCGAGGCAGTCACGTACGAAGCACTTGCTGTGTGTTGGGTGCTGGCCTGGGAGCTGACAGTGAGGATGAGCCAGCAGCATCTCCTGCTGTTGCCAAGTGATTCCAGATCAGGGATGGAGTGTTCACGCCGTCGGACGTGGCTAGCTGTGGCAAGGTTCTGGCCGCCTGGATTTTGCTGTAGTTCTGTACAAATGTTTTCAACTGGGAAGGTTGGAGAGAGAACATTCTCTGTGCCCCAGCCTTTCCTTCCACGTGAAACCACCAGTTTTTTGGCCCTTACCCCAGAGCCTGGGGAGGCCTGACAGAGAGGGGTTGCCAGAGAGCTGACGTGTCACTGTCCTGCAGGAGCTGAACGAGCGGTGGCGGTCCCTGCAGCAGCTGGCCGAGGAGCGCAGCCAGCTCTTGGGCAGCGCCCACGAGGTGCAGAGGTTCCACAGGTGAGCAGCAGCGCAGGGCTGGGCGGGGACCCTGCCACCGTCCCCACACCTGCTGCCGTTTCAGAGTAACAGCTGGAGCTGGTTGGCATGTGTGCTCTGGCCCCTGGGCCTGTGTGTGACGGGGCGCGTGCTTGGTAAATCCTGCTGAGGGAGTGAGTGTGTCTGCGCTTGGACTAGTGGTGGTGCCCCTGACAGCTGTCCCCGTACCGGCTAAGAATAGTCAAGGCAGCTGTCTCAGCACTGACTAACGTGACCGTGTGTCTCGCCTGTAGAGATGCCGACGAAACCAAAGAATGGATTGAGGAGAAGAACCAGGCTCTGAACACAGACAATTACGGCCACGATCTGGCCAGCGTCCAAGCCCTGCAGCGCAAGCACGAGGGCTTTGAGAGGGACCTCGCGGCTCTCGGAGACAAGGTAGGAGGCCGCAGAGTCCTCTTCTGCATTTGTGCCCGAGGCAGCTCTTAGGTTCCGTGGAGCAGAGCCCCTGAGTTCTTGCTTCCTCACGCTCTCCTCCCCCAGGTAAACTCGCTTGGGGACACAGCCGAGCGCCTGATCCAGTCCCACCCTGAGTCCGCAGAGGACCTGCAGGAGAAGTGCACCGAGTTAAACCAGGCCTGGAGCAGCCTGGGGAAGCGTGCGGACCAGCGCAAGGCCAAGCTGGGCGACTCCCACGACCTGCAGCGCTTCCTGAGCGACTTCCGGTAAAGCCCGCAGCGTTCACTCAGCTCCGGGGCAGGGGACCTCTCAGGGGTCATTTCCTTCAACCTGCTGACTGCCAGAAAGGCAGAAATCTGTCTCCTGTTCGCCAAGTGCGCGCGCAGAGGCACACACAGCCCCTCCCCTGCTACGCGCTGCTTCTTCCTTACACAGAGTTTTCACTTAATATGGATATGGCTTCGTCTTCTCCATTTTCCTTATTTAGAAACATTTCAAGTCCGCTGAGAAATGGAGAGAATTAACAGTGCACACCCAGGATACCCTTCACCTGTCCCTAACTTTTTGTGGCATTTGCTTTATCTCTAAATCTGTGCTTTGGTTCCTCTGAACCACATGACAGTAGGTTGCAGGTGCCTGGTGTTTACCTCCAGTCCTTCAGCGGGCAGCTCCTGGGAGCAAGGTCTCCTCCCACCGGCCTCCGTTTGGATGGCCACTAAGAAACCCCGCACTGAGACAGCAGGAGTTGGTTAGGCTCGTGCAGTTCCTTCCAGCCGTCTCAGGTCTGCCTCACAGGCAGGGCTTATGTTTTGATCGAGGATCCAGTTGTGAATTACTACCTGCATTTGGTGGCTGGTCTCCGTCATCTAGAGCAGTACCCCTCTGCCCTCGGTCACTGACCTTTTTGAAAGCCCAGGGCAGTCGTCTTGTGCAATGTCCCATCATCTGGGACCACAGTATTTTAAGGCTGCGTAGCCTTCTACTTGTTTAGCAGTACCGTTTAGGACAGACGTTTCTTTTGTGTGTCTGTGCTAACGGTGCTCGCACACGCTCCTGTCTGTGTGTGTTTGCCGGGGCGTGTCCTCTGCTGGGATGGGAGCGGGCCGTGTGCTCTTCGCCTCCGGGGCTCTGGTAGGAGGTCCCGGTTGTGTTTGTTTTCTGTGAAGTAAAAGTCATGAAACGGTCACTTCAGTGTATTCAGTGTCATGCAACCACCCACTGTAGTTTTGAAACTTTTCATCACCCTAGATCATGGGGTACATCCGGCCCGAGGGCCATATAAAGCCTGAGAAATTTGGTCTGGCCCTGCCAAGACATTAGGGGGTGAGTTAATTAAATGTTTGACCAAATATAGCAGGCTAATTTTTTTTTAGAGAGAGAGCATTTTTATTATTTTAAATATATTTACTGATTTCAGGGAGGGAGAAAGAGAAACATCAATGATGAGAGGAAATCATTGTCTGCCTCCTGCACGCCCCACACTGGGGATCTAGCCCACAACCCAAGCATGTGCCCTTGACCAGAATCGAACCCAGGACCCTTTAGTCTGCAGTCCGATGCTCTATCCACTGAGCCAAACCAGCCAGGGCTAGCAGGCTGATTTTAAGTTGATAATTTTGTATGGCCCAAGACTGATGTTACAAACATCCAGTGGGCCCTTGGCAGAGAAAAGATTCCCCACCCCTGGCCTAGAGCACCCAGACCCGTAAGCAGTCACTCCCCATTGACTCTGCCTCATGTTTCCGTGGACTTGCCTTTCTGGGCGTGTGAGGTAAAGGAAGCATATGGCGTGTGGCCTTACGCATAGATCTGTGTGCCCGTGTATGTCGACATCTGTGAGAAGCTGGATTGCATGCGTGCATGGACCCAGGACCTTTAAGGCTCAATCCTAAAGAAGGCGTTGTCATTGAAGCTGTAACCACAGCTGTTGTCTCTGTTAGAACCTATTACTCTGTAGGATGGAAAGGTTCTTAGTTATAAACCTATCCATTTTTCCTCGAAGGAATTTTTTATTTTTAAAAAATATGTCAATAACTTGAACGAGAGGCTTTGACATAACTTTGCTCAGAGATCTAGCCCCATTTGGTAGATTGACTGGATTCACCCCAAATAGCCTTCTGAGACAAGAGTTGCTAGTTCTCTCTTTCCTGGGCAGCAAGCCTGCTTGCCAGATAACGTAATGACTGCTCCTCTGTGGGTCTGGTTTCCAGGGATCTCATGTCTTGGATCAATGGGATACGAGGGTTGGTGTCCTCAGACGAGCTAGCCAAGGATGTCACCGGAGCCGAAGCTCTGCTGGAACGACACCAGGTGGGTGACCTGCCTGCTGAGGAGCGGAGACTTGGTTGCTCTGCTGGGCCGGGAAGACCTCAGCGCCCCCCCTGCCCCCGTCACCCTTTGTTGTGAGCTGGTGGTTGACATTAGAGTGAGCATCTTCTGCCGGTTACCTAATCCCTTCCCTCCTCTTGGCAGGAACACCGGACAGAAATTGATGCCAGGGCTGGCACTTTCCAGGCATTTGAGCAGTTTGGGCAGCAGCTGTTGGCCCATGGGCACTATGCCAGCCCAGAGATCAAGGAGAAACTAGATATTCTAGATCAGGAGCGTGCAGATCTGGAGAAGGCCTGGGCGCAGCGCAGGATGATGTTGGACCAGTGCCTGGAACTGCAGGTGAGTGCGCTGGGCAGTAGCTTCCTGTGTGCCATCGGCTTCGGGCCCGTTGTTTCCTTGCCAAAGGCTCTGCCTTCTCACTGTCTCGCCCTTCTTTAGCTGTTTCATCGGGACTGTGAGCAAGCAGAGAACTGGATGGCCGCCCGGGAGGCCTTTTTGAATACAGAAGACAAAGGGGACTCACTGGACAGTGTGGAGGCCCTGATCAAAAAGCATGAGGACTTTGACAAAGCCATTAATGTCCAGGTGAGGCCTTCGTACCTGAGTCTGAACTGGATTTTTCCCGATTGACATCTTTTTTGTTTGGTTGGTTTTTATTCTTTTTTATCATTATTGATTTTAGAGGGGGTGGGGGGAGAGAAACATCAATGTGAGAGAGCTACATTGATTCGGTATCAAACCGAAAACCTGGGTATTGTGCCCTGATTGGGAATCGAACCGTTGACCTTCTGGAATGACACTCCAACCACCTAAGTTACACCAAACAGGGCCCAATTGACTTTTTTTTTTTTAATAGCGGCTGGGAGAGAGAGAAACATCGATGGGAGAAACATCCATCGACTGCCTCCTGCACACCCCGTACTGGAAATTGAGCCCCCAACCTGGGCATGTGCCCTGACCAGGAATCGAACTGGCAGCTTCTTGGTGCATGGGACACTCAACCAACTGAGCCACACTGGCTGGGCCCAACTGACATCTTTGATGGCTTTTCCTCCTTTACTTTGTTCACAACTAGAATAAAAAGTAGTTATTGGTTTGATTAATTCAGCTAGAGAGCTCTGGCAGCTTCCTCAAATGACAGTGCTCAACACTGACTACATGAAGGAAGCAGTGTAGCCACCATTACATCTCCCAGGATCACCTGTGCAGCCCAGGAAATGAGTTACACCAGTAGTTTTCTTAACTTTACACCGATGTTCTGAGGTTTTGGTCATGGGGAAGCCACAGGGAAAAGGTTGTTGAGAGAGGGAAGAAGATAAAGCTGTGGGCCTGGCCATTGTGTCTCAGTTGGAGCGTCGACCATACGCCAAAGGGTCCTGAGTTTGATCCCAATCGGGGCACGTGCCTCGGTTACAGGTTCACTCCCCAGTGGGGCCCCTGTGGGGGGCATCCAGCTGGTGTGTCTCACATCGGGGTCTCTCACACATACACACTAGCGTCAGTAAACACCCTCAGGTGAGGATGGGGGGCGGGATTGAGGTTAAGGTTAGGGAACACACTGACAGAAATCAGAAAGAGATAAAATGCTTTGACTTATAAATCACTTTGTTGAAACTCTGACCACCTTTTGCACTTAAGCCTTGTTTTGTATGTGACATTTACTGGTGTCCTAGCCCCTGCCCCACCCCAGTGTGACCTGGAATCTTGAGTTAAACTCTACTCTAGTAATGATTGAAATCAAGCTTTCTTCTGGCTTTTTACACTCCTCCTTCTAAAGTGTCAGTGTATTCTGATCCTGCACCACTAGTTCTTGGTCACCCAAAATAACCGCGCTCTGCGGAGACCTGCAGTCCCGGGCGGGCAGAGCCGCCTCGCCCACCCTGACCTCCCGCCTCCGCTTGCCCGCAGGAGGAGAAGATTGCCGCTCTGCAGTCCTTTGCTGACCAGCTCATCGCTGCCGGCCACTATGCCAAAGGCGACATTTCTAGCCGGCGCAATGAGGTTTTGGACAGGTGGGTGCTCCATGGTGCTGACAGATCCCACCACACCTGTGGGAGAGCCCTGGCCAGTCCTGTTTGAGGGGTGCTCACATTGGGTCTCTGTTTCTCTTGCTCAGGTGGCGACGTCTTAAAGCCCAGATGATTGAAAAAAGGTCAAAGCTGGGAGAATCGCAAACCCTCCAGCAGTTCAGCCGGGACGTGGATGAGATCGAGGCTTGGATCAGCGAGAAATTACAGACCGCAAGCGATGAGTCCTACAAGGACCCCACGAACATCCAGGTGAGCTGGACCGGCTGGCTGTTGTCTCCAAAGTAGCCGAGGCCCTGGAGTAGGTTGTGTTAAATACGGCATCTGTGAGAGGGGGGACGCCTGTAAAACAAGCTCCTGGTGCCCATGGGGAAGCCATTGAAAATTGTCCTGATAAGTTGAGCTGGTGCGAAGTTGTCAACTGCTCCGTCTCTATTGAAATGGTCCGTATCTGCTAAAAAGTCTGTAGAGTCCCCTTCTGTTTGCTGTCCCCAAATGTTCAGCTTCCCAGGGGAAGTATGACAGCAAAATGAGTTTCTGTTTAATAGCTGATTTGTGTGTTCACATCAGTGTACTGAACTCTTGTTATTTCAATCTGTTTTTGTAGCTTTCCAAGCTGCTGGTAAGTTTTTTTGTCTCTCAAAGTTTTAGTTAAATGAGCTCCAGTATTTGTGTTCTTCTGTATAGATTCTTGTTATCATGGTCACATGCAGTCTGCTGGTGTCTCTTCACCCATCCTTTCATTTCTAATCATCCATCACGCTCCATTCAGGTGTCCCTGTGGGATGTGGCTTTCTCTGTTGTCATTAGCCTGCACCCCTTCATTCCCCGCCCCCTCTCCCAGTGTATCAGGTAGGCAAGTTCTGTGCAATGTTTGATTTGGGGGGCACTAGTTGACTGCTTTCTTTCCAGAGGGGCTGCTTTTATAAAATGAAATAACCAGCTTTTCTGTGTAGACGTGGGCTCGTGGCCCTCAGTGGCCTAGGGCCGTGGGTCTAGTGGGGGGTGAGAGTTTTGTGCTGGTCACAGGAGAGGGACAGTGCGGGATCCTCAGAGAGGCAGACGATCTGCTCCCAACCCTAAGAGGAGCCAGCAGGAGGGGCTGAGCAAAAAGTGGGCGTTACCCAAGGAATGGTGAAAGGGACGTTTCCATCCACATGGAGCTCGGAAGTTGCGTACGTGGATGGAAGAAATGAAGAAGTAGAATAGATGGGATTCGAAACCAAAGAGCGATCAGAACAAGAAGAAGGAAATTGGGCTTGGTCAGGACTTGGGGTACTTGAGACCTTGTTGCTCTTGTTCCGAGGCACAGGCACCTGGGGACACGGCAGGGCCACTTGGTGTCAGTGCTGTGCTCAGCCAGCCAGGTGGCTCCATCCTTTGACAGTTGCTGCCCCTGAAATGAAACATTTGATGCAGAATTCTTCCCCACCTGTACTGCTTTTTCTTTTAGTTCTTTCCCCCCCAAATAACATTCTCCATGAGACGCTGCGTTTCTCACCCAGAATTGTGCCACAGCTATGTCCTGCACTTGTCTTGTGTCCCCGTGCCTCCTGGTCCTTTGTGGTTTAAAGTGGAACACTGTTAGGCCCCAGGGTCAGGAGCCCATCCAGCATCAGGAGCCACCACTCCCAGCCCTCTCTTTCCTTAGCAAAGCGAAGTCCCTACCTGGACTCAAGCCTGGGTTTTTACAACATCCAGGTGCTCTGATAACGACAGCTACCAGATGAGAAGCCAGCAAGGCCAGTCTGCCCCAGGGTCAGCCGGCCCTCCACGCAGTGCTCCGCAGTGACGCTGCCGTGGATGATGAGCGATCTGTATGTGTGTCATTGTCGGCCTTCTGTCCACTAAGGAGAACGTCGTGGATGGAAATTGATGTTCAAGTAGATCCAATACTTCGATTGGCCATTGAGATCTTCAGCAAAGTGTTAGAAAGTATATAATTCCAGGACTTCACTCCCAAATAGCCAGTCCTGTATTTAAGAGCAGCTCAGCTCACTGTTCTGAGCTGGTGCCCTTGCTTTCGCTGCCCCAGCCCCTAAAACAGCCACAGGTTCTTCGGTTGCCTTCTCTCAAAATGTTGGCACTTGCCCCCAGATCTTTAAGTTTGCTGCCACTCCCTTCTGAGAGCCCCTTGCCCCTGGGGAGATGTGAGGACCAGGCTTTGAAAGGTGGTTTTGGTGTTTTTAGAGCAAGCACCAGAAGCACCAGGCCTTCGAAGCAGAGCTGCATGCCAATGCCGACCGGATCCGCGGCGTCATCGACACTGGCAACTCCCTGATTGAACGCGGGGCCTGTGCCGGCAGCGAGGATGCTGTGAAGGTAGGGGCCCCAGCTCCACGCAGGCTCAGGGACAAGAGGGGCTGGTTTCAGCGCATCAGAAGGCTTCGGGCTGCATACGATGGGGACACGAGTGAGATTGCTGCTCTGAGTGTCTCCCCTTCTCCTCTCAAGTGTGTCAAGTCGGCTTTAGCAGAGCAGGTCCTTCGTGCATTTCGCCATCTCTGAGGGCTCCTTCTCTTCCCCAGGCCCGTCTGGCTGCCTTAGCTGACCAGTGGCAGTTCCTGGTGCAGAAGTCAGCTGAAAAGAGCCAGAAGCTGAAAGAAGCCAACAAGCAGCAGAACTTTAACACCGGCATCAAGGACTTTGACTTCTGGCTCTCCGAGGTAATGCCGAGATGTCTGGTCATTTTGGATAGTGTTCAGTCAGCAAACGTAAAGCCGTGGAAAGTCAGGGCTCTCCCATCTCCCTTTCAGCAGAAATCTTCACTGTCAGATGAGAGCTGTGCAGGGCTGAGAAGTAGTGTGAAGGGATGCTTAGAGTAGAGTAAGCTTATTTTTGATGGGCCTTGGACTAGAGACCCCTCCTCCATAGGGAGTGCAGTGAGCAGGAAGCCAGAGTTAGCAGTGTGCTCTGTAGGAGAGTTGGAGAATACAGAAAGTGTAACAATAGCAATGTTTCGAGCCCACTGCGCTATCCATGTCTAGTCTGTACATATTCACTTGAATATTCGTGTGGCTGTATTTTTATATATAGTTGGGCTCACGATGTAATTTTTATTAGTATGTATTGGGAGTATTATCCCCAAGTCTCTAGTAATTCCTCCTAAACATTTGAATAGCTACCCAAGTCCAGGTTGTGCCATCATGTCATCATTCCCGTGTGGTTGGACAGTCAGGTCTTCCAGGTTTGGGGCACTGTATGTTGTGCTGCAGTGAGCTTCCCTGTGTAGTAATCTCTGCCCACGCTAAGCCTTTCCCTTGCAGAGTTTCCTTGAAGTGGGATTGCTCTGCATTTTGCCATCAAAACACTTTAAGGCTCAGTGACCCTGCCTTAAGCTGTAGCATTTAAACTCACAGGCGATTGAGGTTTTCATTGACAGAAAGAGAGAGCATCTTAGGCCGTGTGGGCTGATACAGGCTGAGCATAACAGTAACGTGTGATTGAGGGGTGTGCTGCCCTCCAAGCTAAGACCCGAATAACAGCTGAGCAGCCAGGTTTTCCAGAACTCGGCGTGCACCATACCGTAGCCTTCCCTTTTGTCTTTCACTGCCAGGTGGAGGCCCTTCTGGCGTCTGAAGATTACGGCAAAGATCTGGCTTCTGTAAACAACTTACTCAAAAAACATCAGCTGCTGGAGGCGGATATATCTGCCCACGAGGTGAGCAGAGGGGCGGTCAGGCCAGTGTTTGGACACGGTTGTGCATTTGGGACGGGAGAGGTGTGTCTGTCACTCCAAGCCGAGGGCCTCAAACATTGTAGTCTTGGGGCCACTTTATACTCTGAACGTTTTTGAGGGGCCCTGAGGAGTGTGTGGGCTTTATTTATCAATATTCATCATTATTAAAAGTAAGTAAATTTTAAAAGTTAAACTGTACTAATGCATATCAATGGGCTACATACTGTATGACTTCATTTATGTAACACTCTTGAAATGACAAGTTAGAGGCGGGGAACAAATTAGTGGCTACCAGGGGTTGGGAATGGGGAGGTGTGCAGCTGTAAGGTACAAGGAAGTTCATTCGTGCTAACAGAACCACGCCGGAGCCTTGGTTTTGGTGGTGATTACACACATCTACACATAAGATAAAATTGCATGGAACGACACGCACAAATGAATGCATGTAAAAAAGGGTGGAACCTGAGTAAGGTCGGTGGACCAATTCCACCAATGCAGTGGAAGGGCTGGTTTTGTTGCTGTGCTGTGGGAGACACCACAGTGGGGAGAGGACGCATAAACTGAGCTGTTTTTGCCACTTCCTGGGGAATCCGTAAATTTATTAATTAATTTAAAATAAGCCATTACAAGTTAACATTTTTATGAATTATAACTGAATTTTCCCAAAAACAAACAAAGCAAGAGTGGCATTGGTTGTATTTCTGCCAGTCTCTTTAATGCCCAGCTTCATAGAAGATGGCTGGCTTCCCAGAGCTGCTCCTGAACTCAGTCAGTTGTGGTGTGTCATCTGAAGATACAGCCTCACACAGGTAGTTCGAGAAGGGAGCCATATTTTAATTCAGAGAATTAATGTGAATATTTGCTACTACACCAGAATCACTAAGTGGTTGTTTCTTAAAGGTTAGTTGCAAAATGGACTCTTAAGCTTTACTGGGTTTTATACTGTTTTCTGTTAAAATGTACTGGTCCATGTTGGACTTTGAATGGATCTTCTTTTTTAAAAAATATATTTTTATTGAATTTTTACAGAGAGGAAGGGAGAAAGATAGAGTTGGAAACATCAATGAGAGAGAAACATAGATAGCTGCCTCCTACACGCCCCCTACTGGGGCTCAAGCCTGCAACCAAGGTACATGCCTTGACTGGAATTGAACCTGGGACCCTTTAGTCTGAGGACCAACACTCTATCCACTGAGCGAAACTGGTCAGGGCATTGAATGGATCTTTCACCCGTGCACGAGTTACAGAATCATTTGGAAAATACTGGTTCGCTGAGTTATGTAGATCTTCTAAACGTGGAAACATTTCATTGTATCATTGCTTTAGTTAACATCACAACCAGTCTCAACACAAAAGTCGTGCCTACTGGAAAGCTGACAAGCTCATAGAAGTAGACAAAAATTTTCCAAAATTATCATTTTCTCATGAAAATTTTATCAGCAACAAACTCAGGTGTCCTTAAAGTGACAGATTCACTTGGATTAATCTCAACACAGTATTTGTGAGATCCCAAAGTCTGAGTGGCCATAGTTTGTCTGTTGGTTACCTTTCAAGTGAAGTGGTGTCTGTGAAAATGTGGCTTGTGAGCTCGCACCACGTGCTTTCCCAGGACAGTCGTTGAACTTGAGTCTGCAGCAGAAGGGTGTGTGCTTTCCCTTTGTCACTCAGGCTTTTAAGTGACATGGACTCGGGGATATTTAGTACAGTTGATGGCTTTTGCTGCTTTCTAAAATATTTTTTATCATAAGTTTGTTTTAAAGAGGCATCTTATAATACATACAAAACATTTTCTAATGGTAGAAGTTTGATTATATCACAAAAGATATATAAGTCAGCCAGAAATCCTAAAATATTACTCCATAGTATCATATCCAAGTGTGCAAAAATGGATAATATTATTTTGATGAATTTTGAATTCAGTCAACTGCTAAGTCACAGGATACAAGATCTGGGTTGAACTTCTTCTTAAATAGTCTGCATAGGCAGGCCCTGTTTTGCTGGGCAGTTTCCTGTCTTGTCAAGTCCCTGGCGAGCAGGAAGCGGAGGGGTACCAAGCAGTGCCCATGTCCTCCGTGAACGGTGCGGATCCTGCTGCCTATGGCAGTGGCTCAGAAGCAGGCGGACAGTCAGGAGACGGGGAGGAAATCCCCACAACGGGCTGGCAGGAAACAGCCAGTGTGCTCTCTCCACGGGGACAGTAAAGGCAGAGAGGCCACCGAAATTCCTGAACCCAGAAGAAACCCTAACATAACTCTGAGTAATGCCCTCTTCATGAAACACTCCTCTGAGAGGAGAAAAACCCAAACTACCAGTTCTTAAATTCTCAATGGAAGGACAATAAAACCACAGATTGGAGCCATGGAGGTAAAATAAATTTTGCTGCTTTTTAAAGGGTGTCTGTGAGGCAGCCCTTTTTCCTGGGAGTGCAGGGCAGTGGAGAGTCAGCTTCTGTGTGCAGTGTGCCTGCCCTGCGCTAAGGCAGCAGCACCCCACGCCACTGCTGTCGCCCATCGGTGCACACACACAGCTGTATTGTTAGGAACATGGTTTTGACCTTGTAGGACCCAGGGGACCGCACACCACACTTTGAGAATATCCACACTCCACACCAAAGGTATCGTAAACCAGCCTTCGTCAGTGAGGACGTCCTGGGCTGTTACTTTCAAGCAGGTCTTCCTGGGGACCCAGCTTTCTGACCCCTCCGTGACGCCCCCTCCCCCAGGATCGCCTGAAGGACCTGAACAGCCAGGCAGACAGCCTGATGACCAGCAGCGCCTTCGACACCTCCCAAGTGAAGGACAAGAGGGACACCATCAACGGCCGTTTCCAGAAGATCAAGAGCATGGCAGCCTCCCGGCGGGCCAAGCTGAATGAGTCCCATCGCCTGCACCAGTTCTTCCGGGACATGGACGACGAGGAGTCCTGGATCAAGTACGTGCTCCCGGGCTTCGGGCTCGGGGCCTCTCGGACACCCCTGCAGCCTTGAGTGGCAGAGGAACCATGGGGCTGAGTGAGGCAGGTCCAGGCTATCTGGCCATGAGATTGGTCGCTCCTGGACTGTGTGGTGAGACAGGGAAGTGGCAGAAAGGGCCTGGCCTCCCAGCCAGGCTGTGCTGGGTCCCAGCTCCACCACCCACTGTGGAATGCCACGGTTCCTTCCCGTGTCCAGGTCAGCAGTGACAGTGGTCAGCGATGGCCTCCAAATGGTGGTGACACATGATGGTTACACTACACCTACCCTGAGATCGCTGGGGTACATCACTTCTTGAAGGAAGGAGAGGAGATTGTTTTTAATCCTCTCTCCCCCCCAAAAATTTTCGTCTACTTTTTCTAGTTGATGGCGCATATAAATGGACAATTTTAAGGAGGGGGGAATATCTTAATTCCTCACTTTAAAAATCATATCAATGTCTTTATAATTCCCGTGTATGGTATGTGGATGTTGGTAAAGTGGGGTTGAAGGGCAATGCCACAGCACCTTGTTCTCCAGTGCACCCCGGCCCTCTGCAGAGTCGGGCACAGTACTACGTGCTCCCACATGTGGGCATGGACGCTGTTCATTTGGGAAATAGAGGCTTTTGTTCTCCAGAAAACGGACTGTTTTCCTGGGGGAATTGATGGGTGTCGGGGAAGGATATCACGGGGGCTGTACATGTCACAGCAGTTTTGCCCGAACACCTCCAGTGGAAACATGGAGGTGCGGGGACTGACTGCCCACCCGTGTGTCCAGAGAGAAGAAGCTGCTGGTGAGCTCGGAGGACTATGGCCGGGACCTGACCGGCGTCCAGAACCTGCGGAAGAAGCACAAGCGGCTGGAGGCAGAGCTGGCTGCTCACGAGCCTGCGATCCAGGTGAGGGCCCCGCGGTCCCGGTGAGGGCCTGGCTGAGGGCAGGGGATTGAATGGGCCCGGGTGACGTACGAAGAAACCTTTGTTCTCACTCACCTCCCGGAGGCCGCTCCAGGGTCTGTAGCCCCCGATCCCGAACCGAACGGGGCGGGTTGTGAACTGGAGGCTGAGGCCTGGCCTGCCTCTCAGTAGCCGTGGCTGTTCATGTGCTCTTGGCCGCAGGGCGTCCTGGACACGGGGAAGAAGCTGTCCGACGACAACACCATCGGGAAGGAGGAGATCCAGCAGCGCCTGGCGCAGTTCGTGGAGCACTGGAAGGAGCTGAAGCAGCTGGCGACGGCCCGGTGGGTGTTTTTTCCCCCCGCCGCCTCCTGGCCCCTTCCCTGGGTGTGCGCGGCCACGGATGGCCGGCTCCAGAGCCACTCTGACCCCTGCTGAGCTGGTTCCCGTATGAGACTCGGATCCCAGCACATGTCCCAGAATTTCCCGTTTGCCCAGCACTGTCTCTGCTTGGTGTTTGCAGAGCTTGACTGACCCGCTTACCTCCCACACTGGTCAGTCTTTTTAAGCGTGTCAGCCGTTAGAGTCAACGTTGGAAGAACTGCTGGTTTTTCTGTCTGTGCACACAGGGGCCAGCGGCTGGAAGAGTCCTTGGAATACCAGCAGTTTGTAGCCAACGTGGAAGAGGAGGAAGCCTGGATCAACGAGAAGATGACCCTGGTGGCCAGTGAGGATTATGGAGACACCCTCGCTGCCATCCAGGTCGGAGAAGCCAAAGGCGCCGCCTGCTTCCTTAGCACTGCCTCTGGTCCCCATTTCCCCGCGGGTTTGTCAGGGCTGTGCTCTTCCCAGGGCACCACATAGCCAGCAGCCAAGGTCTCATTGGTTGAGTTTTGCCCTCAAGATCTTAGGCTGGAGATGTCCCTCTGTAGACAAAACTGGCATGACTTTGTGAGCCCCATGCATGGGGCCCTGTTGTCAGTTAAGCAGTATCATCACCACGATTACTGGTCCTCTGTTGCTTTCCTGTGGCCACCATGATAAAATCGCCAGCGGGGGGCTTTAAAACAACAGACGTGTATTGTCACAGTTCTGGAGGTCAGAAGCCTGAGATAAGGGGTCAACTGGACCTTGCTCTCTGAGACTTCCAGGGCAGGAACCCTCCAGGCCTTGCAGCTCCTGGTCGCCCCCAGCATTCCTTGGCTCGTGGCAGCATCACTCTAACCTCCGTCTCTGTGTTCAGTGGCTGTCTTCTCTCTGTGCCTGTCCTCCCATGGCATTCTCTCTGGATGTTTCTGGGTCCAGATTTCCCTTAAAAATCGGAGTAGGGCCCAGTCTAATGACCACATCTTAACTTGATCGCCTCTGCAGCAGCCTCACGTCCCCATTCACAGGTGCCAGGGCATAGGAATTCATCGTGTCTTTCAGGGGCACACAGTTCAACACACAACGTTGGTTAACTATCTCTCTGTAACCACCCTCAAAACAGCAGTTCTCATCTCCCTTTATCATATGAATGGGACATTCCCTCTGCTGCTTTCACTTGGGTCCCTCACGGCTGCGTTGAGACCGAGGGCAGCAGGCTGACATCCAGGATGGCGTCGCTCCTGAGGCTGGCAGCTGTCCCTCCACATGCCTCGGCCTCAGCAGCTGGACCGGCTTGGCTTCCATAGGCAGCGTTGGCGCAGCAGACAGAGTCTGCAAGGGCTCTTCAGGCCTCGTCTCAGACGTAACAGCATTGTCCTCGCAGCCTTCTGTTGGTCGCAGCAGTCACAAGGCCGCCCGGGGTCATGGGTGGAAGAATAGACTCCCCTCTTGATAGGAGGGGCTGCACATTCTGGTAGAATGTTCCTGAATGGGAGCCACCAACTGAGGAAGCAGAGTTTACATCCCGAGAAGCGGGGTAGCCCTGGGTCCCCCCTCACGATAGGGATCCTGAGCAGCTCCTCGGGGACCCGGGGTAGAGCTGACACGCAGCGAGGGCTTCCCTCCTGTGTGCTTGGGCCTGAAGCAGTCTCCAGTGCTTCGGTCCCTTAGGAGACGCGTCCAGTCACACCTCAGGATGGGCCTAGAGGGGAAGAGGCCGTGCTGATCGGCCCCTTCAGAAAGGCCTTCCCAAGGCCAGTCCCCTGCCGGTCACTCTCGCTGCAGCCGGGTTTTACACAACGGCTCATTTATTCTGTCCCCGTCGCCGTCTCGGTCCCCAGCTAGACTGGTGGTGTGAGGGCATGTGCCTTCCAGTCCGTGACCCTCTGTCGCGCAGCTGGTGCACTGGCACATGCCAGGCACTCAGAGCCACCTTGCTGCCTCCCCTGCAGGGCTTACTGAAGAAGCATGAAGCTTTCGAGACAGACTTCACTGTGCACAAGGATCGTGTGAATGACGTGTGCACCAATGGACAAGACCTCGTTAAGAAGGTGAGTCCTGCCCGCCGGGGAGACCTCAGTTGTCCCACACTCACCCCTGGGATGTCACCAAAGGTGTGCACCAGACCAGTTCCAAGTCCATTCCTGTGTTTCACAAAGAGGAAGATCGTGTGACCAGTGGCCATTCTCCCCAGTCTGAAGCCAGTGGTAGTGACTCTACAGCACTGACTGCCTGACGAAGCAGAGGAGCATCCCGAGGTCCTTCTGTGGCCCTGGCACTGCCTCCCACGTGGCTGTTCTTGTTTGTGTCTCAGTAATAAAGCCCTTCACAGAGAGAGTAGGATGCACGTGAGCAGGTCATAAATAGTCCCCACTGAGCCACCACCAGACCATGGCAAGGCCTTTGGCCCAGCCTTCCAGACGTTCTCTCCACACATACAGCTCCCCCAGGGTGAAGTGCTGCCTGATTGGCTCACACCACCTGTAAAGTTACCTGCGGCCTGGCTGTTACACAGGACGAGTTAGAAATGAATCTGTTAAAGGCTCGAGGTTTATTTTGCTCAGATGTCCCTTCGATAGAGGGAGGAAGGGTTGGGCACCCCCTTTACCCCCTCCATAGCAGGGGAGTCACCCCGTTGCAGTTCCAGGTGAGACCTGTCCCCACGCGTCAGGAGTGAGTCTCCACCAGTCGCTTAAATGACATATTTAGCGCCACAAGGCAAGCAGCTTTCACAGCAGTCATTTCCTGTCTCGAACAGTCAGTCAGTAAGCTGTCTTATCACAGGTCTTGGCCAGTAATCAGGCCTTGGAGAGGAGACTAGAGACTGGGTCCATAGGAGGTAACGACATAGTAAAAATGGGTTTCACTGGAGAGGGTTTTCCTGGCCCTGGCGGGCGAATTAACTGAAACGAGCTCTAGAGGCGGGTGTGCAGATGTAGGCGACACCTCTGCACAGCTCCCCGGCGGCAGCCCCCGGTGCTGCGCGCTGTTCTTCACACGGGACGGGACTGGTTTGTGGGCCTCCTTCGGCCTCTGAACAGCAGGCCAGTGCCTCTCGCCCTCAGCAGCCTTGGCCTCCCTGCGCTTCTCTTTAAACTTCCTGCTCCAGGGAGGATTGTTGTCAAATACAATTTTATTTTATTTTTTAAATATATTTTATTGATTTTTCACAGAGGAAGGGAGAGGGATAGAGAGTTAGAAACATTGATGAGAGAGAAACATCAATCAGCTGCCTCCTGCACACTCCCTACTGGGATATGCCCGCAACCAAGGTACATGCTCTTGACCGGAATCGAACCCGGGATCTCTCAGTCCGCAGGCAGACGCTCTGTCCACTGAGCCAAACCAGCCAGGGCTCAAATACGATTTTAACCAAGACTGAATCCAAGTGTTTGAGACTCTGCAGTTTCAGTCTCCACAGTGTCAAAGCACTTTCTGAGTCATTGTTTTCAGTGACTGTGGATAATAGCCATTCTTCGGATGTATAGTATTTTTTCTAAGTGGTAATTTGGGCTTTTCCCAGTTGTTTGCTATCAAAAATAATGTCGATACATCATTTGACTTAACATTCCAGTCTAGTCCTCATCATCCCTTTAGAACTTCCTTTAAATGGAACTGCAGTATCCCCCTTTTCAAGGCTTTCTCTGTTGCTCTCCCCCACGGTGGATGGCACACGTGGCGCATCTTCCAGAACTGGAGGCCTTCCCGCAGGGAGGGCCGGGCAGATCACTGCAGGGAGGTGAGGCTGACCAGAGCGTGCCTTCTCTCATGGCCTAGAACAATCACCACGAGGAGAACATCTCTTCCAAGATGAAGGGCTTAAACGGGAAAGTGTCCGACTTGGAGAAAGCTGCCGCCCAGAGGAAGGCGAAGCTTGACGAGAACTCGGCCTTCCTCCAGTTCAACTGGAAGGCGGACGTGGTGGAGTCGTGGATCGGTGAGCACGTTTCCCAGCCCCGCCGGCAGGGTTGCCCCGGGCCCACGGCGCCTCCACTCCCTTTGCAGTGGGTTTTCTTCTGCAGAGGAGCTGGTCACGTGGGCAGGGAGCCCGCCACCAGGCCACACCCCTGGCGGCAGCAGAAGGAGCCAGTGTCCTGACCCAGAGTCCCAGGGCCTCAGTGTCCAGCACTGGGCCACACACAGGTTCTCACACACACACAGGCCCTTGGCCAGTGAAAGAAGCAGGGAACGTCACAGCAGGAACACATGCGCACAGCAGCTTGCACCAGGCGGCATCAGCACTGCCCCTCGCTGCTGGGTCCAGGGTCTGATCAGCTTCCTTGAGAGGAGGAAGCAGCCTGGTTTTGGGACCAAGTGGCCTTAGCGGTTGTCATTTAAGTAGCGATTGAACCTACTCCTCATGGCGCAGATGGAGAACGGGGTCTGGGGTGCAGGAGCAGGCAGGTACCGTGGCTCAGACTGCTGTTGGTAGAGCTGGCATTTAACCGAGGAGGAGAGCTCTATTTCCCACGCTTGGTTTTCTAGGTGAAAAGGAGAACAGCTTGAAGACAGACGACTATGGCCGAGATCTGTCTTCTGTCCAAACGCTCCTTACCAAACAGGTCAGTGGTGGCCCCTGGTTGGTGGATCGAGAGTCACTCAAATAGTGTTTCCTGGCCGTAAATGAAGGTCGGCGTCTTTCACTGAGATATTTGACTCGTCTACGTTGGGCCCTAGGGACTCGGCAGTAACAAGATACAGTCCCGGTCCTCGGGAGCTTGCACACTGGGCGTGTGCGGTGGCCTCACGGGTGCTGACGGTGTGCGCAGCACGCACTGTGCTCACACTCAGTGTCTGACCTCAGTGCCTGCAGGGCAAGGGGGGCGGGGGGCGGGAAGGAGGCTGCTGTCAGAATCCGTGGTCTGAGGGACAAGCAGAAGAGGAGGCGGTGTGACCAGGGCAGGACAGGGAGGGGACTCCAGGCTGACAGTCTGGCTGAGGCACCAGACAGCGAGTGCGAGTCTCACTGTGGCCACTGCAGATGACTCGTGACTCCTGTTCCAGGAAACCTTTGACGCCGGTCTGCAGGCCTTCCAGCAGGAGGGCATCGCCAACATCACTGCCCTCAAAGACCAGCTGCTGGCCGCAAAGCACATTCAGTCCAAGGCCATCGAGGCCCGGCACGCCTCCCTCATGAAGAGGTGGAGCCAGCTTCTGGCCAACTCGGCCACCCGGAAGAAGAAGCTGCTGGAGGCTCAGAGTCACTTCCGCAAGGTGAGGGGGGCCGGCCAGGCCCAGCCGCCCAGCGCCAGGCCACGGGGACCCGTCTGCCACTTGCCAGGCTCTGTCCGTTTGGCACAGACGTTCTGCACAGGGCGTGGCGTCAGCTTCAGCCAGGCAGTGAGCGCCCTGCCATTCAGAAACCCCAGGCAGGCTGAATTCTCACACAAGGGTAAGGGGGGGCAGGGAAGACAGAAGTGGACGTGGGAGAAAGGTGCCAAGCCCGCCCCGTGCCGTCGCAACCCTGTGCCCGGGAACTCCCCGGCCTTTCCTGTCCCCACACCCGCCGCTCGTCCCGCGGGAGGTCCAGCCTGGTGGCTGTCCTGACTCCTCTCCTCTGCTTTCAGGTGGAGGACCTCTTCCTGACCTTCGCCAAAAAGGCTTCTGCCTTCAACAGCTGGTTTGAAAATGCCGAGGAGGATTTGACGGACCCTGTGCGCTGCAACTCCCTGGAAGAGATCAAGGCCTTGCGAGAGGCCCACGACGCCTTCCGCTCCTCCCTCAGCTCCGCCCAGGCCGACTTCAACCAGCTGGCCGAGCTCGACCGCCAGATCAAAAGCTTCCGCGTGGCCTCCAACCCCTACACCTGGTTCACCATGGAGGCCCTGGAGGAGACCTGGAGGAACCTGCAGAAGATCATTAAGGTGCCCTCCCACTGCTCCCTGCACCCTGTCCGGGCTGTCGGCCTGGGACCCCGGCCAGAGAAACCCCTTGAGCAGGAGAGCGATGAGATTCGGGCGGAGGAAGCAGGGTTTTGTTTATCAGAAGTTACCATGTCACCACAGCAACCCACCCTTACCTGTCACCAGTCAGTTCCACGGCACAGCTTGCCAGAGTTTTGGCAGGGGTTCGAGCAGCTAGAGAATTACTGAGTGCTCTGAGCTCATGCGTGTCTCCCAGACTTCCTCCTGTGTCTTTGGGTAAGGTTGACATCAATCCTTCCTGACCTCTAGAGCCAGTTTCTTGTGTTCGTGATCAGAAAACAACTTCCTACTCCTTCCCAACGTGAAGGCCAGCTGTCCCTTCCCAAGGGCAGAGCTGTCGCCATCCCGGGCCTGTCTGTGCCGGAGGGGCTGGGTGACAGGGCTCCTGCCTCCCTTTGGTCCTTAGGAGAGGGAGCTGGAGCTGCAGAAGGAGCAGCGCCGGCAGGAGGAGAATGACAAGCTGCGGCAGGAGTTTGCACAGCACGCCAACGCCTTCCACCAGTGGATCCAGGAGACCAGG
>NW_006294400.1:903539-920759 GCF_000327345.1 Myotis davidii | reverse complement strand
GTGCTGGTCCCGGGCTGAATACCTGGGCCTCCAGGTCGAGGGAAGCTTTGCATGAAAGCAGGAGGCATGCTGGGCATTAAGGAAAGGGTTAGGAGCGTGGGAACCAGAGGTGGGTGGCATTAGAACAGTGTTCTTGAAGTTACTTTTCCCAATTGGGGGGTGCGGGGGAGACAGTGCATGGCCCCTGGTCAGCCCTGAGTAACAGCTCAGTGCCAGAGGGGTGTGGGTGAATGCAGGGCGGGTACTGATGTTGGTTTTGGTTTTCTTTTCTTTCTCGTGTCTCCCTCTCCCGACGGCTGCTGTTTGGACACCACCTTGTCTCGCTGCTGCTTGGATCCCATCTCCACAGAACGTATCTCCTCGATGGGTTAATATTGTCTTATTTCTCCGGGCTCGTGGTGTGGTGGTGTCTCCTGTGCTTGTCCCTCTACCCTCTGTCCCCCTGTGGCCTGGCTTTCAGAGGACCCCAGGGTGGGCCTTCCTGCGCCTTCCTGCCCAGGGCAGGCTACACTTCCCCTGCCCCGTCCCTGTCATCTTACAAGGAGTGTGTGCCCTGCCCCACAGCCCACTGTCCCGAACACCTGCCGTCTGGGAGGGGAGCCACTCCCACCTTCCTGTTCCAATTGCAAGTGCTCTTGGGTAGGGAATGTGACCAGCCAGAAGGCCAGAGCCTCGGGGAGCCCCCATGCTGGTTCGTGCCCCTGCCTCATGTGTCCACTGGGACTGTTTAGTCCTGAGGAAGGCCGTGGCATAAAGCAGGATGCCCATGTTTAGGGGGCTCAGGCTGGCTCAGGAAGTCCCCAGCTGTGATCGCTCCCCCAGCAATCCCCATTTTCCCTGGGGGGTTGGGGGGTGGGGGTGCAGGTGTCATTTACGCTAATCGCAGGCAAAAGTGCCCCGTGTTTCTGAGTGACAGGGTTTGGAAGGAGGCCAGGAGGAGCAGGGCCAGCCGCCCAGTCCCAGGAGGAGCCTCTTCCCCCGGCTTGGCTGCTGGCTGGGTCGGTCACCTTTGCATTCTCTCCCAGGCCACTGTCAGGGCCAGGGTTGGTGGTGGCACCGTGTTTTAGACTCGCACTCCTCAGGCTCTGCACGGGGGACGGAGCAGTGGGAGACTGTGCCCACAGACCTGTCCCCACGTGCTGAGGGCAGAGTGGGTCAGCACTTAGAGATCAGTTTCTAGCTTGAGCTCGTAAGCAACCCTGGTGTCTGCTTTCCTCCCGGGCCCCGTGGCTGTGTCTGCTGGTCCTGGTCTTGTCTCCGTCAGGTGCTGTGCTCCCCTTACTGTGTGGCTCCTCCCGGCCCTGTCCAGTGTTGCCCAGCCCGTGTGCACTGCCCCGAGGCTGCCTGTCCCCCCAGGCCGGCCCTCAGCTCTCCCTCTGCCAGGTCCCTGCCTGGGCTCCAGGGTGCCCTGCCTGTGCACTGCCAGCTTGGGCCTGTGGTGTGTGTGTCTCGGTATTGCTCTCGCCTCCCCCTTCCTTTGGTGTATTCACTTGGTTTCTTTTCTTTAAATAGCATAGCATATCGTCGGGTCATTCGTGTCTATCAGTATGAAGTTGGGGATGATCTGTCTGGAAGGTTTTTCTCCTCTTATTTCTCTTCTTACCTCACTGTGGTTTACCAATGCACTCGGCTTCCCAGGCGGCTCCGCTTTCTCACTAACCCACTGCCCTCGGCCGCTTGGGACAGAGGGGTCTGTCCTCCTCCCCCTGCACCAGCACCCAGCCTCCCGTCCCCGGTCCTGGGGGGTGCTTGGCCCTGGGGGACATGGCATGACTGTGAGTCTCACCTGCTGGGGTAGGAGGAAGCCTGGTGCCTTGCCTTGCTAGACACTTGACCTTGGGAGGTCTCAGAGCTAACCCTGGCTCACTGGGTGTAAGAGGGAGGTTGGGGCAAATGTGGGTCTGGGGGAGGCTGGGCTAAAATCCCACTAAGGACACACACAGTGTGACTGTCTGCACGTGACCCAGCCTGATTGTCGTCTTTGTTCACTGGTAGCCTTCTGTGACCTGGCACTGTGTTACGGGAAGATGGAGGCTCCCACAGCCCCTGCTCTTCAGAGCTTGGCCCTGAAGGAGCCTCTGTGTTCCCATTCATGGGTCCTGAGTCTGGGGCTTAGTCACAGCCACCTCCCTCTTTTGGGCAGAATTAGAAACGTTTAAAACGTATGTCTAGTCGTGATCTCTTAGCACCCAGTTTCCGTGTCTGAGGGGTCAGCTGACAGCACCTCCCCCTAAGGTCAGTGGCCGGTTTATGGGGTGTGTCTCTGCAGAGGGGGGTGCGCTGTCAGTCAGGCCTGCAGACCGTCTCTGCTCCCTTAAAGTCTGTCCTGAGGTACGAGGGCCTCGCTTGGGTCCATCACCAAATCCCAGTGGGGCTGGGCCCGAAGAGCCCCCTGAGGAAGGGTCCTGTCCTGGGAGCAGGCGGCTGGCGCCCAGCCCTGGCCCACCAGCTGGCCTGGGCAGGGGGCTGGCCACATTGAGCGGCAGCTTTCCTCTGAAACAGGAAAACGATTGCCTGCCTGCCTGCTCGCGGGGCCGCTAGGAAGAGCTAGCCAATAGCAGATAGGCTGTTTCCTCAATAGAAGGAACGAGACCGCAGGCCCTGATTTACCTGAGACAGCTCCTGTAGAGCTCGCTCAGGTCCCTCCCGCCTCACGGTGCTTCCGTGTTTAGGTCCTGCATGGTGGAAGAATCCGGGACCCTTGAATCCCAGCTGGAAGCTACCAAAGTAAGTGCCCCAAGGGCTCCTGGCTCGGCTGAGACCCTTCCCGCACCCACCGCAGCAGGCCTGCCTGGTTCAAAGTCGGGCACAAGGTGGGCTGGTTGGGTACCGGGTTTCCCTTGGCTTACGGTAGCCTGGGTCCCGTCATTTTAAAGGAAGTCTTTGGGGATTGCTGCTTGGAGCCCTGTTTGAAAGGGGCAGGTTCCTCTGGTCCTTAGTGGACAGTTCCCCAGGCAGGTCTGCCCGCTGCCCTATGGCTCACATGGAAGTCTCTCCCTCTCCTGAGGCTGCTGGACTCCACCCCTTTCCCATTGCACACAGCCCTGCTGCTCTCGGACGGGGCGGGCCCGGGCCATCAGCCAGCTCCTGGGCTTGGCGACCAAGGTGAGAGCCCCTGTCCCGTACATCTCTGCCCCCGTCCCTGCAGCGCAAGCACCAGGAGATTCGAGCCATGAGAAGTCAGCTGAAGAAGATTGAGGACCTGGGCGCGGCCATGGAGGAAGCCCTGATCCTGGACAACAAGTACACGGAGCACAGCACGGTGGGCCTGGCCCAGCAGTGGGACCAGCTCGACCAGCTGGGCATGCGTATGCAGCATAACCTGGAGCAGCAGATCCAGGCCAGGTACTTGGCTGGCCCTGGGGGCTGTGGGAGGAAGTCTGAGCCGCCTGACCAGTCACCCAGCGTCAGCAGTCACGTGACTGCTGAGGGGGACTCGGGCCCAAATCCTGTCCTTTCTTCCAGGAACACAACAGGGGTGACGGAGGAGGCCCTCAAAGAGTTCAGCATGATGTTTAAGTGAGTACACCTGTACCCTGGGGTGGGGCCGGGGCTCAGCAGAGCCCGTGTGCTGAGCTGCCCTGGGCTTTGTGCTGCAGACACTTTGACAAGGACAAATCTGGCCGCCTGAACCACCAGGAGTTCAAGTCCTGCCTGCGCTCCCTGGGTTACGACCTGCCCATGGTGGAGGAAGGGGAGCCCGACCCTGAGTTCGAGGCGATTCTGGACACTGTGGATCCCAACAGGTGAGCCTCAGAGAATAGTGGAGGCGGCGGCCCTCACTACTCCCTCCTGCTCACTGCACTTGCCCCCCTCCCCCAGGGACGGCCATGTCTCCCTGCAAGAATACATGGCTTTCATGATCAGCCGTGAGACGGAGAACGTCAAGTCCAGTGAGGAGATTGAGAGCGCCTTCCGGGCCCTGAGCTCCGAGGGAAAGCCTTACGTGACCAAGGAGGAGCTGTACCAGGTCTGGGCCTCTCTCTGCTCCTGCTCCCGCCCTGGGGAGGGGGGTTAGGGGCAGAGCTGAGTCTGCAGTAGCAGGCCCCACCTTGGAGCCCCCCGCTGCTGGGTACAGGTGTTTCATGCTCACCTACAGGAAGCTCAGCCTAGGCCCAAGTCCTGTATCGGTTCCTAGAACTGGTTTTGGACTCTGGGCATTAACTTTTTGAAGTCCATCCAACCCTGCCTCTGTGTGGCTCATGGGTGCCATCTTCCCCTCCAGAACCTGACTCGGGAACAAGCCGACTACTGCGTCTCCCACATGAAGCCCTACGTGGACGGCAAGGGCCGTGAGCTCCCCACGGCGTTTGACTACGTCGAATTCACCCGCTCGCTCTTCGTGAATTGATCCTCTGCTCCTAGGTTAGCCCGGCCCGTGCTGCTTGCCCTGCTGTTGCCTTGCTGCATGCCAACTCCTCTCTGTGCTCTTAATATTCTAGACAATTACTTTCCAATGTAACCTTAAACCTGCTTAGCTTGGGATGAAACTTAGTAGAAAATGGTGCTTCGATGAACTGCTCCTGGTCCAGTCGCAGCCGCCATGTTGCAGTGGGGACCCAGATTCCTGTCCTGAAGCCGGCTGCCCCATTCCGACTCCAGAAAATCTAGGCAGCTGGCTGGTTTCCCTCTTGTTCTCCCTCCACCCAGTTTTGTTTTCATGTAAAAGACAAATAAATGACAACTCCCTGAAACAGTTGCCTGTCTTCATTCAGCTTCCATCAGAATTACAAAGCTCAGCACAGACATAGCCTCACACGCTGTATTTAGGGCCACAGCTTTGTCCTCAGGTGGCCACCTCCGCTGCCAGCTGCTCCAAGTCCTCTGTTTCTGAGGGCCCTTGTTCGGTGAACTCCGTGCTCAGCTGCCACACCTTCACGGTGCCCTTGGCATCGCCGGCAGCCAGGAGCTGAGTTTGCTGGCAGTTGAATTCAAGACAGTAGACAGGGCTTTCATCCTGGGTTTGCTTGATTGAAATGGTGGCTTTCTGGGAGCTTTTCTGGAGATCAAACAGCTGCACATCACCTTCCGGGAGAGAGATTGTGGGGTGAGAGGCCTGACCTCTTCCAAGTTCCCTGTGCACTTGGGAAGAGAAACTCCAGAGGCCACAGTTCAAAGATAGAATGTTGCCCAGTTCAGCTCCTAGGGGAGGCATCACCCATGTGCAGTCTATCCCTAGCCCAGAATTCCACGGCAGCCGGGCCCAGGGCACTTAACTGGATCCAACCTGGTGTCCACTGCCTACCTTCACCAGAAGCTGCCGCAAACACCAAGGGACGCACTGGGGACCAGCGCACAGCAAACAGGTACTTGTGGGACAGCTGCAGGGAGGTCAGGGGCTGGGCCTGCAGCATGGAGTACAGGTGGACGTGGCCATCGGTCCCTGCGCTCAGGAAGAGGTTCCTGGAGGGGATGCAGGGCAGAAAGCCAGGCAAGCGGATGAGTGCTGGGTGTCCGGTACGGCTGGGCCTTCCTGCCAGACTTCTAGGCTCTCGGGCTCCTGGAAAGCCTCCCCGGACCCCCAAACCTGGGGTCCTCAGGAAAGAGGGCCAGCCACCAGAGTTCTGGAACCAGAGCTCCAACGGAGAAACCTGGGCCCAGACCAAACTGCGGGTCCTGGAGCAGTTACAGGGTGAGGCTAGTGGGGCTCCCTCACCCTCCCTGTGCCAGGGGCCCTGTGGCGGCAGGTGGAGGACAACCCCTGCCGGGCCTTCCCTACCTGTGGAAGGGGGAGCAGCTCACAGAGTAGACAGGACCACCGTGGGGGGAGAAGGTGAACTGTGCCGGGGCCCGCAGGGACACAGAGCTGGGCAAACGCGTGAGAGCGGCCTCTTCCGCTGCCAGGGAGCACTTGAGCGGGAAGCCGCCCTCCGTGCCCAGAACAAAAAGGCTGGGGTCAAAGCTGGAGAAAGCCACCGCCGTGGTTCCTACCTCGGTCTCCCCGCGGTGAGGCTGCGGAGAAACGGACGGCCGGGCTGAGGGAAGCTGTTAGTGTCCCAAAGCAGCCCAGCAGGTCATGACGCTGAGGCCTAAAGAGCTGATGCAGCAAGTCCTGGCTCAGCTGGTGGCACTACTGCCCCCCTGCCCCAGCTGCCCCCAGGGCTCACGCCTCAGGGAGGTCCCACAGACGGAGCTGCCTTCGGGCCGTTTCTGGGGTTAGCGGCCTCGTACCTTCTTCAGCTTGGTGTTCCGTGGCAGCTGCTGCACAACCAGGGCAAAGCCCTCTGTGAGCTGCAGCTGGCCCGGCCCGGCCGCCTGCCAGAGCAGCACCTTCCCGTCGGTGGCCACACTCAGCACCCGGAAGCGGTAGCTGTAGCGGGGCTCAGGAAGCCAAACCACCTGGGGCAACAGGGTGTGGGGACAAGGTTGAGAAAGGGGTGCCTGCTGCCTGGCCTAACCCACCTCCCAGCAAGGCCAAATGTCACCCCCGTGCCCCTCCCCTTCTCTTCCAGAAAAGAAAAAAACTCCCGAGGCTTAGGCCTGGGAGCCACCTCAGCCACAGGGGCAGCATGGAGGGTCCCAAGGTCCCTCCCTGTCCCAGCAGAAAGCCAGGACAGCTGGAGGCGGGGAATGGCCCTGGGGGTGGCTCCTGAGGGGGTGGGGTGACTCATGTCCTGGGAGCTCCAAGAATGCTGAATGCTGACCAACTGCCAAACCCTGGTGACCTTCCTCCGTGACTGTGCCAAGTGGGCACCCTCTCTCCTGCTCTGCCTCAAGAAGCAGGCCCACGACAGCAAGGCCCAGCTCAGAGAGAAGGCGGCGGCGGCACCAAAACCTGCTCTGACCTGGTACACGGGGTCTGTGTGTGTGTCGTCCGTCAGGCCGGTGCGCCAGAGCAGTGGGTCCTCAGGACGGCTCATGTCCCACACCAGCACCTCGCCACTGTAGAGCCCCCCTGTGGGACCAAGCGGGCCAGGGCAGGACTGACCCAGGCCCAGCAGCCCAGCTTCCTGGCCAAGCACCTGCCCTCCCGCCCCCTGAGCCAGGACGTAGAGCCACTTCCCCGAAAACCATCCCGTCCGGAGGAGGAAAGGTCCGATCCCCCGGCAGGCCTCACTGTCCGCTGTGCTTCACCCAGGAAGCGCCTCCCCTGCCCGGCTGCGCTCCCCTGCCCCGCAGCGAGTCCCTCTCCCTGTCACCGTTGGCTCCCGCCACCAATGGCAGCCCGCAAGGTGCCTGCTCTTGTCCTGACCAGGCTGCGCCTCTGCATGGCCCACATCCCCTCGAGACCCAACTAAGGACAGGTCTCCTCCAAGCTCCACGCCCGGCACAGGCCCACTCGGCATTCTCACCTGAGCACAGGCCACCTGTGGTCTCAGCCTCTCAGTAGCTCTGCCCTGACCATGCCCAGGGACTGAGGGCCCCATGGAGAGCCCCCCTTTGCCACCCTCTGCAGACAGAAAGCAGACCGGGGCTGGCTGGGCGGCTCACCTGCAATGTGAGACGGCTGTGTGGGGTGGAAGGCCAGGCACATAACAGCGCTGGGCACCTCCACCACTGCTGACGGCTGCCGGGGGTTCAGGCCTCGCCGGTCCAGGTTCCAGGCACACACAAAGGACTTCAGCGTGCTCCAGTCCCCGTCATCCAGGCTGCACGTGGACATGCCCGAGCTGGCTCTGCCCCTGGGCCCGGGGCTTCATCCTGACCCACGCCTCCACCCCTCACTACCCACAGATGGGCCCGTGTCCCCATCATACCTGTTGTACTTAGTAACAAAGTGGCACAGGCTTCATGGCACCCCGAGAGCATGACTTTCTCTGGAAAATGGTCCCCGGGAACCAAGGATGGGCCCACACAATGGTGGGTGGGGGAACCCTCACACATCAGAAAACTGCTCATGGAGAAGGTGAGGCAGGCCCAGGGCTCACTGCCCAGTACTGGCCAGTGGGCACTATGAGTCCTGGGCTCGAAGCCCCTCCCTCCCTTGCCACCCCACTGCCCAGGCAGCCTTGAGAAGAAAGTCCCAGAATGACCAAGCTCTGGGCCAACCTTTCACAGGCCAACCCTGTGCAGCTAGGGCAACAGGTTCAGATGAGGGCCCCCCACTGCCCCACACCTGCCCCTGCAGCCACTCACCGGCCATAGGCACAGGCCACCACAGAGCCCGTGCTGTTCCAGGAAACACTGGTCACATGCAGACCCTGCCCTTGGGCTGGGGGGTAGCCCAGGGTGTGCAGGCAGGTCACCTGCAAGAGACAGACCATCCCCAACCCTGAGCCCAAAAGCCATCCAGCAGTGGCCTCGATACCACCTGACAAAAAGCACACAGACTGGGGCCTCCCAAAGCCCCGAGAGCTATCGGAGTCCACCACGCAGCTCTGGAGGAAATGTGGAGCCTTCATCCCGACATCTCCCCTAAAGGCGTCCAGAAATCCAGAGGCGGGGGCACCTTGGGAAGACACCAGCCCAGGATTAGAGCTGGACCTGCTCTCACGTCTGTTCTCACACAATGTCACACCATCCCTTTGCCCAGCACGTCCACTCTGTGCACACTCCCCCTTGTTACTCACTCGGCAGCGGTCTCCATTATCAGATCGGCTGTCGCTATATCACAGCACCTGTGTTCCAGTAAGCCTTCCTTTACTTAACAATGCCCCATTCACATAACTCTTATTCCAGTATATCATTATAATTGTTCTACTTTATTATTGTTCATTCCTTACTGTGCCTATTTATATACTAAACTTTGTCATTAGTATGCATATATAGAAAAAAAATTGTACATACAGTAACCTAACCTAACGTCACCAACAGGTTCTGAAACTTTAAGTGAAACCATGTACAATGAACCGAGTTTTACCAGATGCTAACTCATATAAACAAGAGTTAAGTTCCTAAGCATCTTATCAACATTATAATGAAATGACCTGAATAAAACATTATTCCAGGACCTACTGTATAGGGTTCGGTACTATCTACAGCAGTGGTGCTCAACCTCGTGAGCTGCACATTAGAATCACCTGGGAATCTTTTTAAAATCCTGATTTCTGGGCCTCATCCTCCAGAAATTCTGTTTCTTTGTTATGGGGTGAGGCCACATTAGTAACAAAGACACAGAATTTCCAGAGGATGAGGCCCAGAAATCAGGATTTTAAAAAGATTCCCAGATGATTCTAATGTGCAGCCAAGGTTGAGAACCACTGATCTACAGTTTCATGCATCCACTGGGGGTCGTGGAACATGTCCCCCATAGATAAGGGGGAACTACTATATATACATTACTATTTATCATAACACCATAATTACAACGACTGTGCCATTTACAATATAAAGCGGTGCCACGAAGGGAGGAAATTAGGGGATAATAGGGCTGTTTTACACGTCATTTTGGGGTATGTGTTTGCCAACATAGAAGAGGCTTTGCTTCTGACCAGAAAAGACCCCAAGATTGGTCACAGGGAATCAGCTGGCAGCAGCACACGGATGGGAACCAAGGGGAAGGAAATGCCACCGCAGAGAGGTCAACGGGAGGTCCCCGAGGGGTTTCTTCGTCATCTCTGGGTTCTAAGTTCTGGCAGTGTTGTCACACTGTTCACACAATGTTGACATTAGGAGGCATCTCAGGCCTTCCGGGGCTACTGCACCGATGCCAAGGACAGCGGTAAGTGTCAAGGCCAAGCCCGGCAACAGCGGACAGAAAAACCGCACCTCAGCCAAAAAGTAACTCCACTCGATGGGGAAGACACCAGAAATTGGAGGGAAAAAAGCACTGTGGTTCTGTTATAGAACAGCAACATTTGAAAGCGCTCCTCTACTTGACATTCGGGGTCAGCTAGAAACTTTGGGGCTGTTGGGGGCTGCACACCACATGGCCACTCAAACAAGGGTGCTGCCCAGCCTCCCGCCTGTTACATGTGGGAGGAGGATACATTTCTAGAAGTGAAGTGGCTGCCTGGATGCCCACCAGCTGGGACTCAGCTAGAGGATAGTGTGTCTGTGCCGCGGGATACGATGCAACTGCTGGGAAGATGGGGCACCTTTACAGGAACTGACGTGGAGAGCTCTGGTAAGTAAGAAAGGTCACACCCAGCCCTGGCCGGTGTGGCTCACTGGTCAGAGCATTAGCCTGAAGGGTCTAGGGTTTGATTCCCAGCCAAGGGCACGTACCTGGATTGCAGGTTCAATCCCCAGCCAGGTTGGGGTGAGCGTGGGAGGCAACCAATTGATGTGTCTCTCTCACATCGATGTTTCTCTCTTTCTCCCCCCCCCCCCTTCCTTTCTACTCTCTCTGAAAAACAATGGGAAAAATATCCTCAGGCGAGAATCCAAAAAAAGAAAAAAGAATAGAGGCCCCGGCCGGGCAGCTCAGTTAGTGAGAGCATCATCACAATCCACTAAGGTTGTGGCTTCGATCCCCGGTCAGGGCACATAAAAGGATCAACCAATGAATGTACATGAATGGAGCAACAACCTCCATCTCAGTCTCTCTCTCTCTCTCTGTCTCTCAAATCAATTTTTAAAAACAGATATTTCTAAACAGAGGATAAAGTAATACACACATGGACCAAACTAATCCACAGAAATGTGGAAAAGCCCTGATAATAAAGAACAAAAAGCTTAACCCCTCCGAATGCAACTGTAAACGGGCCTAAACAATGCGGAGGGGGCAGAGAGGACACGTTGACGTTTTAAGGTTCATTACATGCTTCTGTGCCGTTTAAAAAGGTATGATGACTCCACACTTCGGTGGGGCCTTGGCAACTGTTTTTCAGGGCGATTTTCAGGATTTCTCTCACATAAATTGACTACCATACCTACGATTTGATGGGAACAAGGCAGCTGTATGTCACTGGAAATAGACGGAGGGAAGACGGAGGAGAGGGCGAGAGAAGGGCTGAAGACCTCTGACTATATAACTACTCATCTCAGTTTCTAAAGGAAGAAAACATTATATATATTTTTAAAAAGTGTGGGCCCTAGCTGGTTTGGATCAGTGGATAGAGAATAGGCCTATGGTCTGAGAGGTCCCAGGTTTGATTCTGGTCAAGGGCATATGCCGAGGTTGCAGGCTTGATCCCCAGCAGGGGATCAAGGAGGGTGTAGGAGGCATGCAGGAGGCAACTGATCATTCTCTCATCATTGATGTTTCCATCTCTCCCTCTCCCTTCCTCTATGAAATCAATAATATATTGGAAAAAAAAGTGTGGCCCTGGCCTGTGTGGCTCAGTTGATTAAATGTCGTCTCATGCTCCAAAAGGCTGCCAGTTCAATTGCGTGTTAGGGCACATACCCAGGTTTCAGGTTTGATCCCTGGTCGGGGTAAGGGAGGTAACCAATGTTTCTCCCCCCCCCCTTTAAATCAATAAAAACATGTTTTAAGTGTGAACAGAACACAGTGGCTCTGCAGGTTGGGGTGCCTAGCACTGAGTGAGCAGCGTGTCCACAGGCAACAAGCTGAGGAGAGTGAGATCCAGCCCAGTGTGAAGCAACAGCCAAGAGCCCTTCATTCATTCAGAGGCGCCCTGACCTCAAAGCGCAGGCTGCCTGTCGAGCTGAGTTTACAGCGAGGCTCTGAGCTGTGCCCTGAGAGCAAAAAGACTTGGGGATGCTGAAGTCACCAGAGCACAGTGGGGAAACCAGACAGACCAGGCCTCAAATCCCAGCTCAGCTAAAGCCGTGACCTTGGACAAGCCTCTCTGAGCCTTTCTACAAGGTCATACTTGTCCCGAGAAGTAGACGAGACGGCACAGAGAAAGCCCTCGCTGCGTGTGTGGAGAACAAGATGCGGACGGACTGCCCAGGGTCAGACTCTGCCCGCTGCCCACTAGCTCGGTGCGATTCTGGACAAGGTGCTGTGACTGAGTCTCCCTTTTCCCAAACGTAAAATGGAGATGACGATGGCACCTGCTTCAAGAACAGCAGAGAAGACTTGTTCTTACAAAACAGCCCTCGGCACCCGGCAAAGAGTAAGCTGGGTGACGCTGCTACCAGGACGGGTATTATTATTTGGGCAGAACAAAAGATGGACTTAAGATGAGACCGAGGCGCCGAGACCGGTTTGGCTCAGTGGATGGAGCATCGGTCTGCGGACTGAAAGGTCCCGGGTTCGATTCCGGTCAAGGGCATGTACTTGGGTTGCGGGCACATCCCCAGTGGGAGATGTGCAGGAGGCGGCTGATCGATGTTTCTCTCCCATCGATGTTTCTAACTATCTCTCTCCCTTCCTCTCTGTAAGAAATCAATAAAATATATTAAAAAAGAAAAAAAAAGATGAGACCGAGGCTTGGCCTGCGGTAGAGGAGGGCGTCCCAGGCCGCCGGTTCGGCCCCTAGGCTCCTACCGTCTGCTGCGGCTCGGTCCAGTTCACCTCGAAGCCGTCGAACGCATGGCTCTGCCAATTCTTGTTCAGCTCTCGGATGACCGTGGCCTCCACTCTCCGAAGAAAGGCTGCGAGCCCGGGACTGTCGTGCCGGGACCCGGGCGGCATGGCCACCGGCACGGGGGGCTCGGTCTGTACCTGGGCATCTGCATGCTTCCGGGTCTGAGCGGACGCCTCGGCAGTGGCAATGCTGACCGTCTGGCAACTTTTCTGGAGAAGATCAAAACCCCAGTCACCGCCAGCTCACTCCCAGCATTACCTTCCATGTGGCTGCTCACCCTCAGGCTAATGGTCCTCAATCATTCTGTCTGCTCAAAGTCTGCCCCTTTCCTCCTGTAAGTAGCTCCTCTTTCTTAGGGATACCCAACCAGTGTGGTGTGGGTGATGACCCCTCCGACCTCCTATCCTTTAGAGGTGGAGGGGGGTACACACGACCTTGAAGGAAGTCATGACCTCTAGCCAATTAGAGCACTGGGCCCGTCCCCCAGCCACCGTGATTGGTTCAGAGGGCCCACATGGCCCAATAAGAGCCTGCCCTAGGACTTTAGGTGACAGACACTATTTGGTGAGGTTTCCAGCGTGCCCTTTTGAAGATACTGACAGCTATAAGAGTCAAGTAACAACTGAACAAACAATGTGTAAGGAAACCAACTTTATCAAAGCTTAACTGACATAAACAAGTTCTCACCACCATTGAGGGCCTGGTGGAATCTTCGAGCCCAGTGGCTGGCTTAACATTAGAACCTCTGGCCACCAGCAGAACACCCCAGCTTCTCCCTCCCTTGGCAGGCAGCCCTCTCCAGTGGGGTACCTTCCAAGGTACCCCCCCCAACCCCGTCCCCATGATCAAAGGAAACACATGTCTGTGACGAGTTACTGGTTTAAGGCAGGTTACTCCCCAGCGGCCCTTTTCTCCACCTGCCATCTGTCTTCCTAGTCCCTGTTGAGCTGGGCACAGCCACAGACAGCAGATCAAGGAAGGGACTGCCACCCGCCTTTCTCACGATCATGACCAATCTTTACCAAACGAGGGGTCCTACAGCCCTGAGACTACTGTCACCTACAAGACTCTCCTTATAGTCACTCATCAGGCACCTGCATCCACAGGGCAGTGACAAGGCCTGACCCCCATGCAGGGCCAGGCACCACAGAGTTCGGGAGCTGGGAGGGAAAAAGCTAGGACCACACAAGGGCAGCTCCTGGTAGAGCATGGAGCACACTCAGCACATCTCCACGTTCCCCTCACATTCTATTAACTCTCTTTGCTTGTCCACCTCTCATTAAACTTGAGCTCCTCCAGCATAAGAACACTGCTCTGCCTTGATGTCTCCAGCACTTTCACGGTATTTAGCACATAATACAAGTTCATTTATACTATATATGCACGTGTGTATATGTACATACACATATATGCACACACATACATTTATTAATCAACTTGCCAGGCACTGTCTGGGTACCATGGATACAGAAGGGAAAAGTGCAAGATTCGCGCCCCTGAGTAACGTACAGGGGCTTGGGTGCGGACAGGTAAGCAAACAAAACCCCTCAAACGCTAATGGTGCTCATGCAGCAGCGTGTGGGAGAGGAGGCAACAGCTAGGGAGGCTACAGGGTGGCATGGCAAAGGAGCCTCCCAGGAAGACGGCATTTGAGCTGAGGTGCGTAGGACAAGGAGCCAGCCAAGTGGAGAGCAGCAGGAAAAGGTTTCGGGGGGAGAGGGGGGCAAAACCTATCAGCAGAGAAGGTCCGGAGCCGGGCCGGGGGAGTGAGGGACGGTGGCCTGTGGGCGAGGCCCGGTCACAAGGAGTCTGAGAGCCGGGGCAGTTAGGGTTTCCCTCGAGGCAGAAGCCACCGGGCGGCCTGAGCAGGGCCATGACATGGCACCGGCCGGGCCTCTCTGGCTGCTCCGGGAGAAGTGGGGGAGCAGCAACGGGACAGGGGTCCCCCGCTCTGAGACCCAGGGGAATGTGAGGGTGAGCTCTAGAGGGGAACAGGGAAGCAGATCTGTGGGACCGCCTTTAGGCTGGGATGCTTTCACACAGCCCGAGAGAGAGGTCATCGGGATGAGGTTCTGGAATGCAGCCGACCGGATGTAACTTTTAAGCCACAGAACTGGAGGAGTCCACCCAGGGAGCGTGCACACTGAGGAATTCATGTCTTCATCTGCACAGAGAGCCAGATCCTGGACTTGGGTTTGAGAACCAGGTATAGCGTCTAGGGGATTGGGCTTGGGAACTCATGTGATTTCTCCTGCCAAATGGGTCTTGTGAGCATACTTCCTGTGGGATGAAATGAGATGGCTGATCAAGCTTGAAAGCCCAGTGCTATTCAGGTGGAGGGAGTTACGAGTCTTCAGTGACCAGCTCAGCTGCCTGAGATAGAGGGCTCCTAACCATCCCTCTCTGTTCTTCTGGTGTTTTTTTCTTTTTAAAAAAAATATGATTTCAGAGAGGAAGAGGGAGAGATAGAAACATCAATGATGAGAGAGAATCATTGATTGGCTGCCTCCTGCATGCCCCCTACTGGGGACTGAGCCTGCAACCCGGCATGTGCTCTTGACAGGAATCGAATCCAGGACCCTTCAGTCTGCAGGCCTACACTCTATCCACTGAGCCAAACCGGCTAGGGCCCTCTGCTGTTTCTCAAACTTGGCTGACATTGGAATGACCTGGAGACTGGAAAATGGATGCCTGGGGCCTACCTTTCAGCGATTCTGGCTTAATTGGCAAGTGGTTTGACCTGTGACTCTGGTTTTATTAAAGCTCCCAGGTCATTCTAAATATTAAAGCTCCCAGCAAAATTTGACTACCACTGATTGAATCAATCCTACTTCCCAACAGAATCACCTTTCTGAAGCCCAATTCTAAATGTAGGGCGCATTTTTCTTTCTTTTTTTAAAAATCATGTTAATCCCCTAGCCAGTGTTCTCAGTGGTTAGAGCGTCACCCTGTGCACCAAAGGGTCAGGGTTCCATTCCCAGTCAAGGACATGTACCTGGGTTGCAGGTTAGACCCCTGACCTGGTTGGGGAGCATTGGGAAGGCAACCAATCACTATCTCTCTCACACTGACACTTCTTTCTGTCTGTCCCTCCCTCCCTCTCTCCTTCCTTTCCACTCTATCGAAAATCCATGGAAATATATCCTTGAGCCCAGAGGCAGTCTGACCTGTGACACTGAACTGTCTTTCAGTCTTGGTGTTCTCTCCCAGTCTAAAATCCTGGCTCAGTTGGTTGGAGCATCAACAAAAACAACAAAAAAGTTGTGGTAATGCCCAGCCAGCGTGGCTCTGTGGTTGAGTGTGGATCTCTGAGCCAGGAGGTCATGGTTCAACTCCGGTCAGGGCGCATGCCTGGGTTGCAGGCTCCATCCCCAGTGTGGGGCATGCAGGAGGCAGCCGATCGACGATTCTCCCTCATCATTGATGTTTCTATCTCTCTCTCTCTCCCTATCCCTTCCTCTTTGAAATCAATAAAAAATAGATATTTTTTTAAAAATCTCCTTCAGTAAGATAGGCTGATTCAAGTGAACCACGCTCACAAATAAAAGTCTAGAATCGGTTCTTTCTACAGGTGAAAACTATCGACAACAAAATTAAAAGCTTCAATCTCATTCTTTAAAAGGAGATGTGGGAAGATACTGGACAAAAATTGTGCACCTATGGATGAGGACAGTGGGTGGGGAGTGAGGGCAGGGGTGGGGCGGGAACTGGGAGGAGGGGAATTATGGGGGGAAAAAAGAGGAACAAATGTAATAATCTGAATAAAATATATTTAAAAAAATAAAATAAAATAAAATAAAAATAAACAAAAGGCTGAATCGGTGGTTCCCAACCTGGAGTCTCCTAAAATCGGAGTCTTCCACAAGCAAGAGGTCAAGCCCTTCGGACTACACACGGACCTGTGATAAGGCCGTAACTAAACCATCCACTGCCTTTACTTTTTAACCAGAACGGTCGGCCGAGTGGCGGTGCGTCGGGGCCAGGCCAAACCCCTGCTGAGACCTGCACACCATCGGCCTGAAGCAGGGGTGGGCGAGTTAATTAAACGGCTGATCACACACAGCTGATCATTTTTAAGCTGATAATTTTGTGCGCCCGTGAGTGACGTTATAAATGTCCAAATGGCCCTTGGCAGAAAAAAGGTCCCCACCCCTGGCCTCAGGCAAGCCGTGTTGAGCACCTGAGCTCTGCGGCCACCGGAGTAGCAAACGAAATCTCAATCTCCTCAAACCTCAATCTCCTCTCCGGGAAACCCTACCACCCAGCTCGACCTGCCCCTGCTGCCCGGCCAACCTCACGGGGACCATCCTCCCCGCCCCTCGGGCCGCTCCAGCCCCACTGCTGCCTCCGACCCCAGATTTGCTCTGACCCACGGGCTTTGCATGTGCCATTGGCTCTGCCTGGACCCTTCCACCTGACAGCCCCGCCTCTAACTCTCTCCCACTCTGCAACGCACCCTCTCACTCCCCAACCCATCCTTTAAAAAAAAAGTTTTTAAAATTCTATCTTTTTAAACATATTTGTATCAATTTCAGAGGGAGAGGGAGAGAAACATCAATGATCAGAATCAATGATCAGCTGCCTCCTGCGCGCCCCCTACTGGGGCTCCAGCCCGAAACCAAGGCACCTGCCCTTGACGGGAATCGAACCCGGGACCCTCAGGCCGCAGGCCGATGCGCTATCCACTGAGCAACCGGCCAGGGCTTATTTTATTTTGGAAAAAGGAAGGGACGCAGGGAGGGAGAGACGGACAGACACACACCGGTCGGCTGCCTCCCGGACCGCGCCGCCCGCTCTCCAGTGTCCGGGACGCCGCCCCGCCAGGCCCGAGCCATCCTCCTGTGCCCCCGCCCTCTACACCGTGTCCACGGCCCCAGCACACCGCACAGTCCACTTCCAG
>NW_006294400.1:903026-903385 GCF_000327345.1 Myotis davidii | reverse complement strand
CCCTTGGGAGGCGGCACCGAGCGCGGTCCGCCGGCACCCCAGGACCTCGTTCTGAGCTTCAGATTAAACCCCGGGAACCGGCTTATCGAGAGCTGAAGACGCCGTCCGGTCATTTTTTAAAACGAAATAGAATGTTAAATGCTGAAAGCCTGCAGTTCACACAAAACCCTTCCAAACTTAGGGCTTTTGGAGGTTTCTTTAAAACACACACACACACACACAACAAAAACGCCTTTAGGTGGCCGTTCAAAGGCTGAGGAAACTGAGACGGAAGAGCCCAAAGGCCAGCTCCTGTATAATATTAAACTATAAAGAAAGCGGTGGGACGCCAGACCCCGGCCCGGCGGCCTCGCGCGGCC
>NW_006294400.1:898657-903013 GCF_000327345.1 Myotis davidii | reverse complement strand
TCGCGCCGGCGCACTCCCACGCGACCTTCGCCCCCGCGCCTCCAGAGCGAAAGACTGGGGCAGTGAGGCTGTCGGCGCCATCTTTGAATTGGTCAGAACGCTCCTTTCAAGGCCCAGAAAAAGGAGAGCAGTTATTATTTTTAGCTGGTGCTACAAGCATGACCAGTGTTAGATACACCATCCCCCGAACGGGCACGCTTGAGGCATGCGCGGCTTCTCCCGTGGGGAGGGCAGTGCGACAGTGAGCCGCCCGCGCCCGGCTCATGACCCGCAGGCCCTGGACCAGCAGGGCAGCCTGGGCCTCCCAGCAGAGCCGAGGCCCGCGCTGCTCCGGTTGGCGGCCACCTCTGCTCTCCGGTTTCTGCCCTGATCTCCCTAGCCGGTTTGGCCCACTGTATAAGCGTCGGCCGGGGACTGAAGGGTCCCAGGTTCGATTCCAGTCAAGGGCATGGAACCTTGGTTACAGGCACATCTCCAGTGGAGGGTGTGCAGGAGGCAGCTGGTCGATGCTTCTCTCTCATCGATGTTTCTAACGCTCTATCCCTCTCCCTTCCTCTCTGTAAAAAAAATCAATAAAATATATATTAAAAAACAAATCCATATGCTGCCCTAACCGGTTTGGCTCAGTGGATAGAGCTTTGGCCCACGGACCGAAGGGTCCCGGGTTCGAGTACCGTCAAGGGCATGTGCCTCGGTTGCAGGCTTGCGGCAACCAATCAATGTTTCTCTCTCTTGTCTCCCCCCTCCACTCTCTGTAAAAATCAATGGAAAAATAAAAGTTTTTTTTTTTTTAAAGACTCAGTTACTGACTGGGTACCGTGTGCCAGGCAAAGAGCCTAAACCTTTATGTGTGTTGATCTTTTTAAAAAATATACATATTTTTATTGATCTCAGAGAGGAAGAGAGAGATAGAAACATCGATGAGAGAGCATCACTGATCAGCTGCCTCCCGCACGCGCCCCCTACTGGGGACCGAGCCCACAACCTGGGCATGTGCCCTTGACGAGAATCGAACCCAGGACCCTTCAGTCCATAGGCCAACACTCTATCCACTGAGCCAAACCGGCCAGGGCTAAGTGTGTTGATCTTATTAAAGCCTCAGAACACCGCTAGGAAGAAGCCAATGTTTTCTGCCCCATGAGCGTGCGGATGGCAGAGTCATGCCCCGGGTCACCCAGGAAAGCCCACGTGCACCTGCCCAAGACCCCACAGAGGGCTGCCTGGCCCCAAAGCCCTGTCCCGAGCCTCTCGGCCGGACCCTCCCGCCAAGTCCCTGGGCCGCCTCCCTGCCTTCCCCGAACTCTCGGGGTGGAAATGCCCAATTAGGGGCCTGTGCACCCAGGCCAAGTCCTCATCAGGCCCTGCTTCCGCCAAGGCCTGGAGGACCAAGTAGGAGAAGCAGGGATGCTGAGAATGAGAGCTGTGGGAAGTTCTTCCTACTCCTCCTGGAAAGGGGCCCTGACCCTTGGGCGGGTCTGCCTGGGGCCAGACCGCAGTGTGCGGGTTCTTGACTTCGTGCAGGAAGTCTCACAACACGAGTCCTGGTGCATTTAGTGTAGAGGACGCTCATTAAAGCTGGGAACAGTGCAACAAGGAAGGGCCTGGGAGAGCAGGAGAGGGACTAGGTGGGGAAATGGGCCTCGGCTGGGCTGCGCTGACTCACAAGTCAGAGAAAAGGGGACCTCGGGGAAGGCTCGGGGGACTTGCGCTGCCCCTGGTTGTAAGCCTCAGGTTGTAAGCCTCCGGGGATTGCTTCAGGAGATGCTCTGGGAAGAGGGGGGCGGGAGGAACTAACCTGGCCGTGGGAGGGAGAGCGGGACTGGGACCTGGATTTGAGGGGATTTAAAAGGCTGAGCTTTTAGGGGACGTCTGAGCGGAGGATCCAGTATTTGTCAGTTTTATGCTGATGTACCAAAAAGAGATTTATTCTTTTAACTCCCTCTGTGCCTGGGTGTGGTTGGCAAATGGCACTAACTGCCATCTCCCGGAGTAGGGTGATTTAAGCAATTTACCCTCCGGTTGGGAGGAGACATGCAAAGGACTTACTCCTAAGTGTCCTTGGTCAGGGCGGATAGGAGTTACTAGCGGGCTGCAGACTGCGTGGCATCTAGATTTTCTGGTGGCTGCAAGCTGCTGTTCAACTATCTGTCTCGGTTTCCCTGCCCCACTTGTCCTGGCTTACTAGCCGCTCTCACTACAAAGAAAGAGCCAGACAAGATTCTTCTTGTGAGGCCCTCCTAATGCTAGAAAAAACTGGCAAACATCACCAAGGATTCCAGAAATCACACTCAAAAAGAAGCTCATGGCTGTGGATGCCAGGAGGCCTGGATTTGAAGTCTAGGATGCAGTCTGTCCTCTTACGCTCAGTACTCTCTGGGCTTGGGGTGCCCAGCTGTGAAATGAGGCTGTAAGACCAGACCTGCTTTCCCCAACCGAAGAAGGAAAACATTTGATGGCCGGCCAGTGTGGCTCAATGGTTGAGTGTTGACCTATGAACCAGGAGGTCATGGTTCCCATAATTCAATTCCATTCCTGGTCAGGGCTTGTGGGCTTGATCCCCCAGTAGGGGACATGCAGGAGGCAGCCAATCAATGATTTTCTTGCATCATTCATGTTTCTGTCTCTCTCAGCCTCTCCCTTTCTCTCTGAAATCAATTAAAACATAGTTTTTTAAAAGAAAGAAAGAAAGAAAAAACATTTTAGGAAGAGAAGGGTGTGGGTAAGGTCCAAAGTATTAAATGCCCAAACAGGTCAATAAAGAGAATGGCAGAAACTAGATTGGCAGTTTAGATGATATCTGGCGGCCTTGGCAATTTCATCGGAGTAGTGGGGACAAAAACCAGCCTGCAGAGGGTTTAGGAACAAAAGGAGGAAGCAGAGAAAGTAATAAACGTTGTTGGGAAGCTAAACACAGGAAGTGGGTGCGAGTGCAAATTGGTAAAACCCAATTGGAGGGTAATTTTCCCTTAAAGTATACCTCCTCTTTAATCTAGATATCCCACTTATGGGAATTCTTCCTCAGTTAACAATTACACATTCTCAGACATTGAGCCCCAAGGATATTCAGCAACATATCATTTATAAAAATGTTACTACTCCGCCCACCAGTTGGGGGAAGGGAGGATCTATCAGTTAGTATGTTAGTAGTGACTGATTCTGTAGTCAGTGTAAATGCCGAGCCAAGCTGTGGCACACAACAGGTGTTCACTAAGTATTTGAGAAGCAATTTCTTTTTTTATATATATACTAGAGGCCCAATGCGAAAAATTTGTGCAAAGGGCTTGGCCCTCACAGCCCCGGGCTGCCCCTCGAAGCCCCAGCTGGCAAGTGATGGAGGTTAGATTAAAACCCAGAACTGCCGAAACCGGTTTGGCTCGGTGGATAGAGCATTGGCCTGCGGACTGAGGGGTCCCAGGTTCGATTCCGGTCGAGGGCGTGTACCTGGGTTGCGGGCACATCCCCAGTGGGAGATGTGCAGGAGGCAGCTGATTGATGTTTCTCTCATCGACATTTCTAACTATCTCTCTCCCTTCCTCTCTGTGAAAAAGTCAATAAAATATATTTTTTTAAAAAATAAATAAATAAAACCCAGAACTGCCTGATTCAAAAGCCCATGCTTGTCCGACGTGCAGGAGGCAGCCGGTTAATGATTCTCTCTCATCACTGATGTTTCTCTTTCTCTTTGCCTCTCCACTCCCTCTCCTTTTCTCCCTGAAATCAATAAAAAATATATTTTTATAAAAAGCCCATGCTCCTTTCTTTAAATCACTCTGTGCCTCAGTTTTCTTGTCTGCAAAATGGGGATACTTAGGCCTATCTCATGCAGTTGAAATATGACTGAATGAGGTAGCACTTGGAGAGCAAGCACACAAATGTCCTAATTATTCATATTATTAGCACCAAGCCGCAGGGGAGCAGGGAGACTGGGCCTTAAAGGTGGGAAAGATTGCGAGCCACCCTTGTGCTAGGCTCTGCCCTGAATGAGCTTAATCCTGCACAGGAGAGGCCGTTACAACGCCCTGTGGGTCAGCTCTGGGTGATGGACGGGGATGCGGAGTCAGGAGCAGAGAGCAGCGGGCTTCTGGGCTGAGGTCTGAAGAAAGAGAAGTCAGTCTGGCAAGAATAACTTAAAGGCAAAGAGAGGAGTGGGAGGAGGGGAGAGTCTGCAAAGTGGAAGGAACAGCACCATGGAGTCGCCAGGCAGAGAGAACCTGGTGCCTCGATGCGGCAGGTGGTCAGGGCCAGATCACGAAGGCACTAAAGGGACACAGAGTTTGGACTTTATCACTGTGGCATCTGAAACACGTAGATGGCTTTTCAGCTAGAAAGTGACTTCGTTTGGATTTATGTTTTTAT
>NW_006294400.1:883658-898511 GCF_000327345.1 Myotis davidii | reverse complement strand
GAAACATTGATTGGTTGCCTCCTGCACATGCCTGGATCCAGGATCGAACCCACAACCTTTTGGTGCACGGGAGGATGCTCAACCAACTGAACCACACCAGTCAGGGTGGTTTTACATATTCTAAGAAGAGCCTGGCCCAGCTGGTGTGGCTCAGTGGTTGAGCGTTGACCTATGAACCAGGAGGTCACGGTTCGATTCCCTGTCAGGGCACATACCCGGGCTGTGGGGCCATGCAGGAGGCAGCCGATCAATGATTCTCTCTCATCATTAAAAAAAACTTTTTTTTTTTTTAGGGAGGGTGGAAGAGAGAAAGACAGAGAGAAACATCCATGTGAGAGAAACACATCAATTGGTTGCCTCCTGCACTCACCCTGACCAGACCCTGGCCGGGGAGGAGCCTGCAACCAAGGTACACGCCCTTGACCGGAATCAAGCCCAGGACACTTCAGTCCCCAGGCCAAGGCTCTAACCACTGAGCAAACGGTAGGGCCTCTCTCATCATCGATGATTCTATCTCTCTCCCCCTCTCCCTTCTTCTCTGAAATCAATATACTGTACATAAAACAGAGCCTGGCTGCAGAATGGAGTGGATTGTAACAGGAGGTCTCCATAGCCCAGCTCAGCCTCACTAATTCACTGTCTCTAAAGTGCGTTCTGGAATTTCCCTGGCCGTCTGTCCATGCTCTTAAGTTGAAGATCCGCTTAAGGAGAATTTAGGACTCAAGGCAATTATCAATGAAATAAGAGCCACTTCAAAGGGGAAATCCCATGAAGTTCTGGGCTGTAGGCATTTTTACCTTCAAGTCACACAGGCAGCCTTCCCAGCTTAGCCCTGGGACGCCCTTACCAGCATGCATGCATTCATTCATTCATTCACTCACTCATTCATTCATTCACTCACTCACTCACCCAGCAGATGATTTCCTGCCCCTCCTATGGGTCAGACACTGAGCTGGGGAGCAGCTGAACCACCAAGCACTCCTGCTTTCTTGGAATTTACACCCTGTGCACTTAATTACAGGGTGAGAAGTGCTTTGAAGATTCTTGGTCATTATGGTGAGGACATGGTTGCCACTGGGGAGATGGAGAGTGGGGTGGACAGGAAGTGGTGTTAACAGGCCCAGCCCCATGCCTCGCACATGGAAGAGCACAGATAACTGTTTTATTCAACAAATATTAATTGAATGCCTACTGTGACCCAGGGACCGCAGACACATACAGCAGGGAAGGGAGCCCTCCAGGAAAGGGTAATGTATGAGAGGAGAATTCTTCAGTCCCTCCAGGCACCAAGATTCCCTGCCGGCCCCACCCTCTCTCGGCCCTCGGCTTGCCCCAACCCATCCCCCACCCGGAAAGGCCCAGCTCAAAGGTGGACAGAAGACAAAGGGGCCTTAATAAGCCCTTTAAAACTGCTTTGTCAGAGCTGGAGGAGAGAGCAGGAAGGAAGGGAAGGACAATGGGATGAAACGCCCGCCCCTTTCCCAGCGGGAGCCCGGGAAGACAAACCCTTCTCCAGCCCTCACAGGCCTGGCGGGCACCCCAGACCCGGGCTGCCATCGTCCAGCTAGGAGCCAGCAAAGGGCGTTTTTCTTCGGACCTGCCATGTGTGAGACCCACGCTGAGCCAGGCAATGACTTGTCCTACGAGGACGTCACGGGGAGAGTTTGGCACCTGGCAGTAGGGTTTCAAATGTTGGCTCTCCTGCGCAGTTGCTGTGTGACCTCGTGCCCTTCCTGACCCTCTCTGTGCCTCAGTTTCCTCTCCCTGGAACACTGGCCTCCAGCTCCGCGAGGCATTGGCTCCTTTTGATTTTTGAAGCCTGAGATTGCGTCTTCTTAGACCCACCTCTGAAGACCTGGTTGAAAGAGGCCTCCTTGCCCTGGGCAGTTGGTGGGAGGCTCTTGGACGAAAGGGTTGCAGGTTTGGTTCTCTACTGGGACACATGCCTAGGTTTTGGGTTTGATCCCCAATTGAAAGAGAGAGAGACCTTCCTTGTTATCCTCCATTGCAAGCCCGGTGGGCCGTCTGGTTGGCTGCCTTCTCAACGCGGTACCAGCCTTCCCTGTGTGCTCCCGCTTGCAGTCTGTGTGTCCCTCCCGCCAGGCGCTGGGCCCATGGTCTCCTGGGTCTCCAGTGCACCCCCCGGGAATGAACACACAGGCTCTGGAGGATAACAATCCCTGCCACGCCTGGTCGCTGTGAGATCGGTGCCTCTGACACCTGGTGGAAGAGCTTACAGACCGGAGCCACCACTCCAGTCCCTGCTCTGCACTGGGCCTTTGTGTCTGGGGCCGGCGTGACCCTGCAGATGGAGAGTTGGGGAAAGCAGGTGGATAGTCATGATTCCAGATGCAGGTGGTCCAGGCCCCTTACTAGTGCACAGATAACCTGGCTCAGAAAGACTGATTGTCACGCGGCTGAGTTTATAGCTTTGTTGTTTTTTTGGTTTTTGAGTTTTTTGGGGGGAAGCAAATCGAAACTTATACACAAGGTACCCTTTAATCAGTTATCTTATAAGGTTATGATGTAATTTATTCTGAGGCTACACTTGAACTCAGGGTTATAACAGCTTCTGGAACTATCATTTTAGCCTGAAAGCCCGAAAAAAATAAAAATATCATCTATCCCTTGAATTGAGATTTTTTTGTATTTAAAATTCGTAAAATTTATTTTTATTTAAATTACACTTTACTGTACATTCAATCTTATTTTCAGGTGTATAAGGTATTGGTTAGACAATCATATACTTTACAAAGTGTTCCCCTGATATTTCCAGTGCCCCACTGGCACCCTGCAGGTTATTATAGTACTAGAGGCCCGGTACACAACATTTGTACACTGGCAGGGGCGGGTAGGGGTCCCTCAGCCTGGCCTGCACCATCTCATAGTCTGGGACCCCTCCGAGATGTCCAACTGCGGACTAGGGAGCAGGCCTAAGCCGGCAGTCAGACATCCCCCGAGGGGTACTTAGCACTGTCACGGAGGCAGGAGAGGCTCCCGCCACAGCTGCTCTGCTCACCAGCCATGGACCCAGCTTCTGACTGAGCGATGCTCCCCCTGTGGGAGCGCACTGACCACCCGGGGGGAAGCTCCTGTGTTAACCGTCTGCCCCCTGGCGGTCAGTGTGCGTCATAGCAACTGGTCGTTCCACCGTTTGGTCAATTTGCATATCAGCCTTTTATTATATAGGATCATTGACTCTATTCCCTATGCTGTACATTACATCCCCATGACTGCTTTGTAACTACCAATCTCTACTTCTCCAACCCTTTAGCTTTGTTACCCAGTCCCTCCAGCCCCTCCCCTCTGGCAATCATCAGTGTGTCTCTGTATCTTTGAGACTGTTTCTGCTTTGTTTATTTATATACAATGGGGCCTTGACTTACGAGTTTAATTCGTTCCATGACAGAGCTCGTAACTCAAATTACTCGTATGTCAAATCAAAAGTGAACGAGTGAGACACGTGATGCTGGGCTGATGTTGTGGCATTCACTGTGATGTTCACTGCGCCAACTAGCGGTGGGGTATCTGAAGCTGGCTCGTAACCCGAATTTTAGCTCGCAACTCAAAGCAAAAAATTGGCCGAGAGACGGTTCGTATCTCAAAAAACTCGTTCATCGGGACACTCGTAAGTCAAGGCCCCACTGTCGTTTTTTATTTACTTTTGTTGATTTTAGAGAGAGAAGGGAGAGGGAGAGAGAAACATTGATGTGAGGAACATCCACCGATTGGTTGCCTTTTGCACACACCCCAACGCACACACCTGGGGATAGAATCCGGAACCTGGGCAGGTGCCCTGACCAGGAATGAAATTGGTGACTCTTCGGTGCACAGAACGACTCTCAACCAACTGAGCCACACCGGCCAGGGCATATTGTTCTTTAGCTTCCACATGTGAGTGAAATCATACGGTATTTGCCGTCTCTGAGTGACTTATTTCACTTGGCATAATACCCTCTATCTAGGTCCATCCATGCTGTCGCAAATGGTAAAAGTTTGTTCTTTTTATGGCTGAGTAATATTCCATTGCATATATGTACCACATCTTCTTATCCACTCGTCTACTGAGAAGTACTTGGGTTGCCTCCATAGCTTGGCTATTATCAATAATGCTGCAATGAACACAATTCTTTCAAATTGGTGCTTTGGAATTGTTCAGATATATTCCCAGAAGTGGAGTCCCTGGGTTATAAGGCATTTCCATTTTTTATGTATTTTTTAATTTATTATTATTTTTTGTTAATCCTTACTGGAGGATCCCTGGCCTCCCCCCCACCCCCACCCCGTATTGCTTTGCAGATAGTTTTATTTTTATTTCTTGTTTTGTTACTCCTCACCCGAGGGTATTTTTCCATTGTTTTTTTTTTTAGAGAGCCTGAAACGGGGGAGAGAGAAATCAATGTGAGAGAGACACATTGGTTGCCTCCCCCATGGTCCCTGGCCGGGGATGGGGAGTGAACCGTAACCCAGATACATACCCTTGAGCAGGAATCAAACCCTAGACCCTTCAGTGTGTGGGGCCCATACTCTAACCACTGGGAAACACCGGTAAGGGCCCATTTTTTATTTTTTGAGGAACCTCCACACTGTTTTCCATACTGGCTGCACGAATCTGTATTCCCACCCACAGTGCACAAGGGTTCTCTTTCTCCACATCCTCTCCAGCACTTGTTGTTTGTAAGAGGGATTGTATTTTTAGAATCAAGATTTGTTCAGAGACAAAATACAGTCACGCACCACATCCCAACGTTTCGGTCAACAATAGCCCGCAGTGCACTGCTCACGTGTTTGTGGTGACGCCAGTGTAAACAAAGCCACTGTCTGGCCACTCTTGTAAAAATAAAGCCCATACAATTAGGTGCAGTGCATAAGACTTGGTGGTGAAAATAACTTATTATATTACTGGTTTATGTACTTAATATACCATACTTTTTTAAAAAAAATGTTCTTATTGATTTCAGAGAAAGGAAGGGAGAGGGATGGAGAGATAAGAGAGAATCATTTATTGGATGCCTCCTGCACGCCCCCTACTGGGGATCCAGCCCAAAACCTGGACATGTGCCCTGATGGAATCAAATTGTGACCTAGTTCATAGGATGATGCTCAACCACTGAGTTACACTGGTCAGGCTGTACTTTACTTAAAAAAAAAGTCCTAACTGGTTTGGCTCAGTGGATAGAGTGTCGGTCTGCGGACTGAAAGGTCCCAGGTTCAATTCTGGGCAAGGGCATGTACCTTGGTTGCTGGCACATCCCTAGTAGGGGGTGTGCAGGAGGTAGCTGATGGATGTTTCTCTCTCATCGATGTTTCTAACTCTCTATCCCTCTCCCTTCCTCTCTGTAATAAATCAATAAAATATATTTTTAAAAACCCAAACAGCTGGGCCTTTAAAAAAAAAAGACTTATTATGGAAAGGATAAAAAGCAGCATGACTAAATCAATAAACTTTACAAAAAAATCCTCACTAAAGGATAAGCTTAGAGAGAGGAAGGAAGAGAGAGAGAGAGAAACTTCGATTGGTTGCCTCCCATAAGCTTCCCGACTAGGGACCAAACCAGTGGCCCTGACCGGGAATCGAACCCACAGCCCTTTGGTGTACAGGTTGGTGCTCCAACCTACTGAGCCACCCAGCCGGGGCTGTACTCTACTTTTAATTGTTATTTTATTAATCGTTATTTTAGAGTGAACTTTACTTATAAAAAAGTTTGCTGTAATTCAGTATGCCATGTTATATATACCAGCGGCAGCCCCATAAAGCTGTTTACGTCTCTTGATTGCAACATTTTCTCTTGTGCTCGATTTAATCTCCTGCTGTTTTATAAATTTAGTTGTGCCTAAGTGTACAGTGTTTATAAAGTCCACAGTCGTGGACAATAATGTCACATTCACTCACCGCTCACTCACTGACTCACTCAGAGCAACTTCCACTCCTATAAGCTCCATTCTAGGTTAAGCCCCTATATGGGTGTACCATTTTTTATCCTTTTTGTGTGTTTTTACTGTACCTTTTCTATTATTACTATTGTTTTTATTGATTTTAGAGAGAGGAAGGAAGAGGGATAGAGAAATAGAAATATCAATGAGAGAGAAACATCGATTGGCCACCTCCTGCATGCCCCCCACTGAGGATCAAGCCCACAACCCGGGCATGCGCCCTGACCAGGAATTGAACAGGTGATCTCCTGGTTCATGGGTCAATGCTCAACCACTGAACCACACTGTCTGGGCTACTTTTAAAAAATTATTGATTTAGAGAGAAAGGCAGGGAGAGAGAAACAGTGATTTGCTGTTCCACTTATTCATGCACTCACTGATTGATTCGTGTATGTGTCTATAGTGGGGATTGATCTGCAACCTTGGTGTATCTGGACGATGCTCTAACCAACTGAGCTGCCCTGCTAGGACTATTGTACCTTTTCTATTTTAGATACACAAGTACCTACCATGGTCTTACAGTTGCCTCCAGTATTCAACCTGGTAGCATGCTGTCCAGGCTTGTCCCCCAGGAGTAATAGGCTAACCCAGTGGTCGGCAAACTCATTAGTCAACAGAGCCAAATATCAACAGTAAATCGATTGAAATTTCTTTTGAGAGCCAAATTTTTTTAAAATATATTTTATTGATTTTTTACAGAGAGGAAGGGAGAGAGATAGAGAGTCAGAAACATCAATGAGAGAGAAACATCGGTCAGCTGCCTCCTGTACATCTCCTACTGGGGATGTGCCCACAACCCAGGTACATGCCCTTGACCAGAATTGAACCTGGGACCTTTCAGTCCACAGGCCGACACTCTATCCACTGAGCCAAACCGGTTTCGGTGAGAGCCAAATTTTTTAAACTTAAACTATATACGTAGATACACTGTTATTAACTTAATTAGGGTACTCCTAAGGCTTAGGAAGAGCCACACTCAAGGGGCCAAAGAGCAGCATGTGGCTCATGAGCCACAGTTTGCCGGCCACGGGGCTAGACCATCTACGTTTGGGTAAGTTCACTCTGTGATGTTCACACAACAACACTGCCTAATGACACATTATTCAGAACATAACCCTGTCGTCCAGGGGCACATGACTGCAAATTATTATGCTGGGACTTATCGAGGTGATCTCTTTCAATCTTGAAAATGTGGTGTCAATATGACTTTCGTTCCAGTTCATCTGGAAGAATACACCTGTAATAACGCCCAATAAAGCTCCTGAAATTGAAGAATAATGAAAGAAGCCAAGTTCCACCACATATTAAGATATAAAGTCAGATGGAAAAGATGACATGATGGCTTCATTCATATAAAATGTCCCAAAAGGCAAATTATAAAATGTCCAGAAGCTCGGCTCTCTGAGAGAGGCCCATGGGCCGGCCTCCCTGGGCTCTCCGAGGCTCAGCTCGGCTCTTCAGGGCTAGGTTAGCTAGACCCTGAGGCACCAGGCGGCCACTAGACTCCGAGGCTAGCATCAGCCTTTCTATATATATATATATATTATTGAATTTTTACAGAGAGGAAGGGAGAGGGATAGAGAGTCAGAAACATCAATGAGAGAGAAACATCGATCAGCTGCCTCCTGCACACCCCCTACTGGGGATGTGCCCGAAACCCAGGTACATGTTCTTGACTGGAATCAAACCCAGGACCCTTCAGTCCACAGGCCGACGCTCTATCCACTGAGCCAAACCGGTCAGGGCAGTCTTTTTTTTTTAATATGTTTTTACTGATTTCAGAGAGGAATGGAGAGAGCCCGAGAGAGAGAGAGAGAAACATCAATGATGAGAGTTAATCATTGACTGGCTTCCTCTTGCATGCCCCTTACTGAGGAGGGAGCCCACAACCGGGCATGTGCCCTTGACGGGAATTGAACCTGGGACCCTTCAGTCCACAGGCTGACGCTCTATCCACTGAGCCACACCGGCTAGGGCTAGCACCAGTCTTTAATGATGTCATGCTGGACACTGACAAGTCACACACTTGGTCTTGTGTTGGCAAAGCAACATACAATGAGTCTAAATGTCTGAGCACCAGGGAGCAGGCAGGTCTTCCAAGCCCCCTCCCCCATTCCTTCTGACTTCCAGGGGCTGCCTGGACTGGTCTCATTCCAGTGTACACCAACTTCCCACGGAATTATAAACACACAGTTACAGATGCCCCACAGTGTTCCTAGGATCAGGAGCGAAGACCCTTTCATCAAAAGCAATTCTGTCTAGGGCTGTGCAACATTCGAAAGGACCAGATCCCTTTGAAAGAGTCCGGAGTCCATTCAACACAAAGTGTCCGGGCCGTGGGGCACCCCGTCTCCCCAAGATTGCCTCACAGGACAGGACCTGCGCGTGAGCACACTTGGCCTCGGAGCCAGAGGTTGAACAGGCTCCTGACAAGTCACTCTCACCCATGAGGCTGGCTCCCTTGGTCCTGCCCGAATGAGAGGTATTGCCCGTGGGCGCCTGCCAGGCCGTTCTGCAAAAATAGTCTGTGTTCTAAATTTGATGGCAAAGGATGGGCTTCTTCCGGGGAAGAGCCAGAGATGGGAGACAAACACAGGATGAAACACAAACTGGTCACACCCAGAAACTGAAGAGCCTACAGGGAAGACCTCCGACCAGGACGCAGGCTGACAGCACCTAATGGCCACCAGCAGAGGGAAGGCGGAGGGAGGGCTCTGCAGGTGAGGCCGCCCCTGAAGCGCGCCGTCCTGCCCTCTGTGATCGGAAAACGGGGCTCCAGGAGGCGGCCCGCAGCCTTGAGCACTGGTGCAGACCAGGCTGTTGGAACTCCAGCGGCAGAAATGTGGTCCGTTCCTGGCCACGCTGCCGGGAGGATGCGGGGCGGCCTCCGCCCTGAGACCCAGGTTTCCTTCTGTAAGACAGTGGCACCCAATGCCCCTATGATTCCTGGACTGTGGGCCTTGCAAGTTCTGAGCCCCAGCGAGCATGTGACCTGGGCGTTGGAGGCCCTGAATTTAAGCCCCATCGCTGGCTGCCTGGCTCAGGTTCATTCCTGCCTGAGTCTCAGGCTCCCAGCGGTTCAAAGCAGGGTGGGAACTGGTCCCCTGTCCATCCCTTCCTGCCTGAACGTTCTAGGATTCCAAGCTTGCTTTTTGTGGCCTTGCCTGTGCTATTCCTACGATCATCACTTCTTGTGGCTTCCTGATTCCAAACCTGTGTTGCTTGTTCCTGATGTGGGGAGGATGGGATGGAGACTACAGCTGCCAACACCTAGGGCTGACGGTGCCACACAAAAGGTGGGGCGCGCGCGCACACACACACACACACACACACACACACACAGCCTCAAATCCCCTTCCTCTAGCTCCACCCTCTGTCCTCGTACATTTTCTCTGCCAGGTCACAAACACTGAAGATGTTTCCACCTGAGATCGTCCGGAAACGTTGATGATGAGAGAGAATCATTGATCAGCTGCCTCCTGCACCCCACACCAGGGACTGAGCCCACAACCTGGGCATGTGCCCTGACGGGGAATTGAACCATGATCTCCTGGTTCACAGGTTGACGCTCAACCACTGAGCCACCTGGCCGGGCCCCCCACCTCTCTAATGAATGGCTAAGTAGCATGGAAAAGACAGTCTTTAGTGAAACAGACCTCTCCCACGTTCAGAAACAGCTACGCAGAGATTGCAAAGGGAATCCAAGATCCTAGATCAGAGGTCAGCAAGGTCTCTCTGGAGCAGCCAGAGTAACGGCTCATGGTCCCTGTGGAAACGCCAGCCGCTCCTTTTGGCCTGAAGCAGTCAGAGGCAATATGTAAACAAACAGCTGTGGCTATATTCCAGTATTTACTTGTGGACCCTGAAAAAAAATAGATAAAAACATATTTTTAAAAAGAAGGGGTGGTCCAAGTAGAATAACATAAAGAGTGTTGAATTCATAGTGGAATAATGATAGATACCCATTCAACTGCATAGCAAGTCCAGAAACAGACTTAAGTATATGTTCTAATGTATGTCAAAGGTGACGACTCAGAGTGGAATTAAACACTTAAATTGTTCCACAAATGGTGCTGCCCTCATGTCCCACTAACCCCTGAGACTTGAACGAAAGGCCTATCATTCCCATTTTTGCAACTCCAAGGCCTACCCCAGCACCTGGCAACATGTAATATCCATCCCATAGAAGGCTGAGCTGTCACTTCTTCACAAAGTCTTCAAACAGGGAATTCTCTTCTCTTAGAGACAAAACTCTTCGCATATCCTCTCCCCAGACCAACACTTCCGTGTATCTAAGTGTATATCCAGCCCTGCGCCTTGTGGCTCGCTTGGTTGAGATTCCTCTCGTGAATCCAGTTCACAGGTTGGATTCCCAGTCAGGGCACATGCCTAGGTTGTGGGCTCGATCCCCAGTAGGGGGCGTACAGGAGGCAGCTGATGTTTCTCTCATCGATGTTTCTCTCTCTCTCTCTCTCTCTCTCGCTTCCTCACACTCTAAAAAATCAATAAAAACATATTTTAAAATAAAATGCGTATCTATTCTACTAGTATATACATCCTGTCTCTCTTATTCTTTTAACACTTTATTTAATTGAGATATACTTTATATACTATACAAATCAGCTATTTAAAGTATGTAATTCAATGGTTTTTAGTATATTCACAGAATTGTGCAATCATCACCACAATCAATTTTTAGAACATTCCATCACCCTCAAAATAAATCCCAGGAAGCCCCTGGCCGGTTAGGGCATCAGCCCTCACATTGAAGGGTCACGGGTTTGATTCTTGGTCTAGGGCACATACCTGGGTTGCAGGTTCAATCCCAGGATACCCTGCTGGGTTGGGGTTGGTGCAGGAGGCAACCAATTGATGTGTCTCGTTCACACTGATGCTTCTCTCTCTTCCTCTCTCTCTCTCTCCTCCTCCTTCCCCTCCTCCTTCCCTCCCTTCCTTTTACTCTCTCTAAAAAATAAATGAAAAAAATATCCTTGGATGAGGATTAACAAAAATAAGAATAAATCCCAGGGAGCATTTGAGATCTTGCTCCCCAACATATGTCATCAGTTTGGCTCAAATAAACTCCTTTTTTAAAAAAGAAAAGAGCCGAAACCGGTTTGGCTCAGTGGATGGAGCGTTGGTCTGTGGACTGAAAGGTCCCAGGTTCGATTCCAGTTAAAGGCATGTACCTGGGTTGCAGGCACTTCCCCAGTGGGGCGTGTGCAGGAGGCAGCTGATCGATGTTTCTCTCTATTTGATGTTTCTAACTCTCTATCTCTCTCCCTTCCCCTCTGTAAAAATAAAATCAATAAAATATATTCAAAAAAATAAAAAAGAAAAGAAATCCCTTACCACCCATTCATTCTTTGACCCAGCTTAAACTTCATCTTCTGATTTCTGGCAGATGTATTTGTTCTGTTTTCTCTAGTCCCATCAAACTTTCTCTATAGCCATTACAGTCTTTGACATGGGCTATGTAATGTCACTCAGGACAGGCATGTCTTTTTTTTTTTTTTTAATATATTTTGTTGATTTTTTACAGGGAGGAAGGGAGAGAGATAGAGAGTTAGAAACATCTATGAGAGAGAAACATCGATCAGCTGCCTCCTGCACATCTCCTACTGGGGATGTGCCCGCAACCCAGGTACATGCCCTTGACCGGAATCGAACCTGGAACCCCCCAGTCCGCAGGCCGACGCTCTATCCACTGAGCCAAACCGGTTTCGGCCGGACAGGCATGTCTTAATCAGCTTTGAATTTTGTAAGTATGCCTGATGTAAAAAAACTAGACATTATCACAGCCCACAAGTCCTACAAGACCTGAGCCTCCAACATTCTCTGAACTCATCTTCCATCATTTATCCCATTCTAACAGCCTGACCTTACTTCCCCTGATACATGTACCTGCCTTAGGGCTTTGACTTGCTTCTTTTTCTGTCGAATGTTCTCCCCCTGATGGTCACAATGTCTTTCCTGACTTCCTTACGGTCTCTGCCCAAATGCCAACTTATTAGAGAGGACTTCCCTTGTTATCTGCATTTTTTTCAAGAATCTATAACAATAAAGGGTAATATGCTAATTAGACCATACAGCCAAACAACCTACTGGATGTCATTCCGGATGACCTTACTGATAAACCCCCCAGTCCGCATTGGGGGCCGACGCTCAGATGTCGTTAGGGGCGATCAGGCAGGCAGGCAAGCGGTTAGGTGCGATCAGGCAGGCAGAGTGGTTAGGGGCAATCAGGAGGGCAGGCAGAGGGGTTAGGGGCTATCAGGCAGGCAGGCAGAGGGGTGAGGGGTGATCAGGAGGGCAGGCAGAGGGGTTAGGGGTGATCAGGAGGGCAGGCAGAGAGGTTAGGGGCAATCAGGCAGGCAGGCAGGCAAGCAGTTGGGAGCCAGGGGTCCTGGATTGTGAGAGGGATAGCCAACTGCCCATTTAGGCCCGATCCCACAGGGATCCCTGCAGAATTGGACCTAAATAGGCAGTCAGACATCCCCTGAGGGGTCCTGGATTGCAAGAGGGTGCAAACCGGGTCAAGGGACCCCCCCTCCCAAGCACAAATTTCATGTACCGGGCCTCTAGTGTATCATAATCATTGCTGTCTGGCATGTATTAGACAATAAATATTGAATGATTGGATGAGTAAATATGGTTCTATGTAATAGCAGATTTTCTTCTAAATATGTCCATTCCAGTATTTCTTTTGTTAACATTAGGAATTGTAGCACCAGTTCTTTTTTGTGTATGTTATTTTTAAAATATTTTATTGATTTTTTACAGAGAGGAATAGAGAGTTAGAAACATTGATGAGAGAGAAACATTGATCAGCTACCTCCTGCACATCTCCTACTGGGGATGTGCCTGCAACCAAGGTACATGCCCTTGATTGGAATCAAATCCGGGACCCTTCAGTCTGCAGGCCGACGCTCTATCCACTGAGCCAAACCAGTTAGGGCTGTAGCACCAGTTTTATTGAAGAAAACATGTGACGTGCAAAGTTACTTGGGTAAAATCAAACCTTATGAACCCAGTTATTTAATGAGAGATGGCTCATGTCCTACCCACACTGACATTTGTGATCACTTTTTCAAAAAATATATGTTTTCATTTATTTTGTTTTACAGAGAGAGAAAGGGAGAGAGATAGAGAGAAAGAGACATCCATGAGAGAGAAACATGGATCGGCTGCCACCTGCAGGCCCCCCCACTTTTGGAAAAGAGTCTAATTATATCCCTGCTCCACATCATACTCCAGATGAATTCAGATAGGTCACAACTTGTGATGTTAAAAAGGATATTAGAAGATACTGATATTAGAAGAAAACACAGGTGATTAATTTACATCATCTTGGGCTGGAGCAGTTCTAAGAATCACCAACAAAATTTTTTTTTATAGCAAAAGATGGAAATTTATTGAGAAGCAAGCACAGACTCCTACGTGGGGAGTGGGAGAGAGTCCCCCCGCCAATTTTTTTTTTTTTTTTACAAAAAAGGAAAGGAAACAAAAGATCAAGGGTCTTGATTACATTAAAAACAAAACAAAACCTACGTGAGTCTCCCCCAAAATAAAAATCTCACTTAAAAGACGATGAGAAACAAATAACAACCGAGGGGAAAATATTCTGCACTATAGAAGAGAGAAGGCTATACGCTCGATATGTAAAATACACCTGTAAACTGACAAAGAAAAGAGCAACATCTCCATAATAAATTGGGTAAGTTGACACAAGTGGGCAATTTACAAGAGAATAAATTCCGTCAGTGGAGCAGCATAGGAAAAACTGTTTTATCTCCCGAGTAACCAACTCCCTGATCACGTTTTCCACCCACCGCGTAGGAAGCTTCGGAATGAAGCTGGGTTCGGTGAGATATCACAGACACTGCAGGAGAGGGCCTGAACTACTGGGCAACGCCTTCAAAACCCCTGTCACTTTACGTAGTTTTTCACTCAACAATTGTAACTCATTGATTGTATCCTAAGAAATGTATTCTAAGAAAATAACCACCTCTGTGGGCCAAGATTTCGTTGCTAGGATGGTCCTCACAATGTTGCTTAGGTCAAAATAGGAAAACCAAGGCGAAACCGGTTTAGCTCAGTGGATAGAGCGTCAGCCTGCGGACTAAAAGGTCCCAGGTTCGATTCCGGTCAAGGGCATGTACCTGGGTTGCGGGCACATCCCCAGTGGGAGATGTGCAGGAGGCAGCTGATCGATGTTTCTCTCTCATCGATGTTTCTCTCTATCTCTCTCCCTTCCTCTCTGTAAAAAAATCAATAAAATATATTAAAAAAAATAGGAAAACCTTAAATAGCCATTGTCGAGGTTTAGTATAAATAAATGATAATACATTTACCCAACAGAAAACAGCAGCAATGGAAAATGTCATGGGAGAATATCTAATAGCATGAAAAGATGTTGAAGGAAATTTGTTAATGTAAAAACTTAGACTAAAAACCCAGCTTTGTGCTTTAATCCCCATTTAAAAAAAAATTTGATTGGAGAGAGAGAGAGAAAGAGATTTGTTGTTCCACCTATTTATTCGTTGATTGGTTGATTCTTGTGTGTGCCCTGACTGGGGATCAAATCCACAACCTTTGTGTGTGGAGATGATGCGAATGAACCTGAAACCGTTTGGTGCAAAGGAGGATCCCCCAACCAATTGAGCCATACTGGCCAAGGCTGTCTGACTTATTTTTATACCCCTCAAAGTTTATCATACAGTACTCCTAAAAAAAATGATTATTTATAGCCGTTGCTAGTGTGGCTCAGTTGGTTGAGCACTGTCCTGTATACTAAAAGGTCACTGGTTTGATTTCTGGACAAGGCATGTGCGCGCTTTGCGCGCGCACACACACACACACACAACACACATCAAAAACGTGATTATTCCTAAAAAAAGAGGCAGGAAAACATACACA
>NW_006294400.1:879162-883205 GCF_000327345.1 Myotis davidii | reverse complement strand
GAGGAAGAGAGAGAAGAGAGAGGGAGGGAGGGAAGAAGAGAGAGAGAAAGAGAGACATCGGTTTGCTGTTTCACTTGTTCATGCATTCATTGGTTGATTCTTGTGTGTGCCCTGACTGGGGATCAAATCCACAACCTTTGTGTGTGGAGATGATGCTCTAACCAACTGAGCTACTCAGCCAGGGCCAATGCCCATGTTCTAAATGTACACAAATACACGTTATATGACATACAGCCTGTATTATGTAGGTCATGTAGTTGGATTATATTAGTAGTTACTATCTCTTGATGGTAGGATACCTGTATAACCTTGTTTTGCTTTAATTTTCTAAATTATAATTAAAAATGCTATTATTATAACTTTTTAATGACTACTAAGGAGCTCGAGCACAGTGTGGGGCAATGAAAAAGGAACTGAGTAACTTCAGGATCCGACACCCAATTAAGACAAAGGCTGTCTTACTCCTAGTGCAGTGATGGCGAACCTATGACACCAGAGATGACACGTGAACTCATTTTTTTGGTTGATTTTTCTTTGTTAAATGGCATTTAAATATATAAAATAAATATCAAAAATATAAGTCTTTGTTTTACTATGGTTGCAAATATCAAAAAATTTCTATATGTGACACGGCCCCAGAGTTAAGTTAGGGTTTTTCAAAATGCTGACACGCCGAGCTCAAAAGGTTCGCCATCACTGTTCTAGTGGCTCCTCTGTGCTGTACACCCCCTACTGGGGATGTGCCCGCAACCCAGGTACATGCCCTTGACTGGAATCAAACCTGGGACCCTTCAGTTGGCAGGCCGACACTCCATCCACTGAGCCAAACCGGACAGGGTGTGTTTTTCTAGTTTTGATATATATTTTTATAGCGGACAGGGTGTGTTTTTCTAGTTTTGATATATATATTTTTATAGCTAAACTAGAGGTCCGGTGCACAAAATTCGTGCACAGGTAGGGTCCTTAGGCCTGGCCAGCGATCAGGGCCGATCAGGGCCTTCCATCTGCCAGTCAGGGCCTTCCTTCGTTTGGCGCCACCCCCTGGTGGTCAGCGCACGTCATAGCGAGCGATCGAACTCTCCTGGTGGAACTCCTGAGGGGGCACTTTGCATATGGGGCTTTTATAGATAGAGAAGATAGACTGCCCCCAACCAGACTATATCCATTTAAAGCTGCAGGAGGCTGCATCCATTTAAGCTGTAGGGACCTCTCCTCAAACCCTTTCCCAGGTAGAGTGTTTCCAAATTTCTGAGCCTCAAGCTGGTGGGTAAAAAAAAAGGGGGGGGGCATATTTTGAGATGCCGCTAATTTGTATTTGTTTTTTGAAGCTCCTCTGGGCTCATTTAGCTCCTTTGTTTCTAGGAACTACGCAGCCTGGTGCAGCATCCTGTCAGAACACACTGCCGGCCTGGGGTTTGGGTTTGTTGCTCTGCTTCCAGAGTGTCGGTTACTGATACTCCCAGAACTCTCTTCCTGCACACACCCTGTTCCTTCTTTTTTGTTAATCCTCATCTGAGGATATTTTTCATTGATTGATTGATTGATTTTTTTTTAGAGAGTGTGGAAGGAAGGGGTGGGGGGTGGAGAGAGAGAAAGAGGCATCAATTGGCTGCCTCCCACACATGCCCGACTCGGGCCCGGGATCAAGCCGCAACCAAGGTAAGTGCCCTTGACCAGGAATCAAACTCATGACCCTTCAGTGCAAGGGCCCATGCTCTAACCACTGAGCACAGCAGCCAGGGTTCCTGTTCCTTCTCACTGGCCATCCAGTCACCTATTCATTCTGTGGTTTGGGGTTTGGCTAACGGCCAGTTTCATTAAGAGAATTTCCATTTTTGTTTTCCATACTGTTTTGGGGTAATTTCTGGGGTGAAAACAGGGAAAAGATGACCCTTTTGTCCTCAAATTGAAAATCCTAAAACAAAGAGGCAGGTGTTATTACCACCCATTTTACAGATGTAAACACTGAGACTGAGGCTAGTCATCCCTGTGAGAAAGTGATCCCGTAGTCCTGGCTCCAGCTCTAACCCAGTTATTTCCCTCATGACCTGAGGCAAATCACTTCTCTCAGGTCTCAGCTTGCCCACGTGTAAAAACCAAGACACTGTGACTTTCAAAATGTCTTAGAAGGAGCCCAAAGTTCCTCTGAAGCTGACAAAGGGAGGGATGGAGGGGAGCGAGGGGTCATGGTGGGGTCTTCCACCAGAGACCTCAGGTTTTTACCGGTATTGACATCACTGACTTATACCTGAGATATATTATTTATTTACTTTAATTGATTTTTTTTGAGAGAGAGAGAGGAAGGAAGAGGGAGAGAGAGAGAGATAGAAACATCGATGCATCAACATTGATGGGGGCTGCCTCCTGCATGCCCTGTTGGGGATCAAGCCCAAAACCCAGGCATGTGCCCTGACCGGGAATCGAACCCGGAACCTCTTCATATCTTGATACATGGGTTGACACTCAAACGCTGAGCTACATTGCCCTGGCTGAGATGTATTTTGTTAAGGGGGTAATTGATGGGGAGAGGAAGAAGAAAAAAAGGAAAATCACTGTATTAATTCAGATGTTGCAAACTCATGGACCATAGGCCCGACCAGCCTGACCAGAGTGGTTCAATGGTTGAATGTGGACCTATGAACCAGGAGGTTCGATTCCCAGTCAGGGCACATGCCCAGGACGATCAATGATTCTCTCTCCATCACTGATGTTTCTATTTCTCGCTCCCTCTCCCTTCCCCTTTGAAATGAAAAAAATAAAAACAAGTTTTAAGAAAAGAAAGTGGGCCCTCACCAGTTTGGCTTAGTGGATAGAGCACTGACCTGTGGACTGAAGGTTCTATCCTAGTCAAAGGCACAGGTTGCAGGCTCGATCCCCAGTGTGGGGTGTGCAGGAGGCAGCAGATCAATTATTCTCTCATCATTATTGAGTTTTCTATCTCTCTCTCTCCATCTCTGAAATCAATAAAAATATATTTTAAAAAAGTAGCCTGATCACATATTTCATTTAATCCACAAAGTATGTTTTTTCTTTTTTTAAAATTTGTGGATTTGAGAGAGAGAGAGAGAGAGAGAGAGACATCAATTTATTGTTCCACTTATTTATGCATTCATTGGTTGATTCTTGTATGTGCCCTGACCAGGGATTGATTGATGTTTCTATCTCTCTCTCCCTCTCCCTTCCTCCCTGAAATCAATAAAAATATATTAAGAAAACAAACAAACATCAATGATGATAGAGAATCATTGATCGGCTGCCTCCTGCACACCCCCTACTGGGGATGGAGCCCACAACCAGGCATGTGTCCTTGACCGGAATCCAACCTGGGACCCTTCACTCTGCAGGCCGATGCTCTATCCACTGAGCCACACCAGCTAGGGCAACAGTTTATCCTTGTATTATTTCCCATATGTATTATTTTTTCCTTAGGAGCAACTGTATACCGACTCTTGCCCGACCCTGCACTGGTGCTCAGAGGTATGCATTTCTGTTGGGGGGATGGCCCGGAGGAGAACTGCTGGGCGACCAGTAAGTCAGCACAGACTTCCGCTCTGGTGGCGCTGGCAGATCCCAGGTGACGGCGCCCACCTACCTTCACTAACTACTGGGCATTCCACTCGCCTGCCTTCCACCCGCGCTATTGCCCGACAGGGCCCCGAAGGGATTGGGGTTTGTGACTCCCAAGCCTTCGACAGCTCCTTTGAACCCCTAACCCTTCTCTCCTTTTCTGAAAAGAGTGAAGAGTGAATGGCTGTTCGCCAGGGTGCCCGCTTCTCCCTCTTTGCAGTTCTTGGCTGGGAATCCTTTATTTCAATATTCACGTCTTCCTCGGGGCTGAGACCTGGAGGTGGGGCAGGAGTCAGCCAGACCTGGAGGGGGTGGGAGTGGGAGGGGAGGACTGGGGAACATTCCAGGCTGCGGGGAGGCCAGGTCACATTTAAGTTTTCTGGAGGCCCAAGGGAGAAAGAAGAAGAGGTGTCCGCACCGTCTGCTGGGGGGCTCTCCGCGGGGATGGGGGGTGGGCTGCGGGCGTCGCAGGTCCA
>NW_006294400.1:874959-879126 GCF_000327345.1 Myotis davidii | reverse complement strand
TAACCATTATTTTGTAACTAATATAAAACCTGAAACTAATACAAAATAATATTTAATGTAAAGAAATGAAAATAGAGTCTCAGCGCGCCTTCCTTCCAGCCCGGCCACTTCCCTGCGATCGGCTGCTCAGACTTCCCACGAGGCATGGCCCACAAACGCCAGTCCTCGCTCCCAACACAAGCGAAGAAACCCAAAGTGCCTCCAGCCCCCAAGCCGGAGAAGAAGCCGGCCCCTCCGGACGTGCCGAAGGGAGGTAGGTGCCCGCGCCGCGCTCGCTGCGGAGGGAAGGGGTGTGCGGAGACCGACTTCTAAGTGATTTTCTCCCCCTGCCTCGTCTCCTTCCATCGTCTGAGCTGTGATCCCGGGTTCTCCTGGCGGGATGGCGGGCACAGGGTCGCGTGGATTCGGCTTCCATGGAGAAAGAGCCGAAGGGGGAAGCTGGGCGACCCCAAGCACGTGGGAGCTCGTCCCTGCCCCCACCCCACGCCAGCACCTACTTCCAGCTCGTCTCCCAGCCCCCGGGCTTCCGTGATCCCCTGCCTCGGCCCGTACCACCGCCCGCCAACCTGAGGCTGGGGGAGACTCGGGTGACTCTTTCCTCTCTCTCACCCGCCACAGCCGCGGGATCCCTCAGTGTCCCGGTGGTCATACCTCCAAAGCCTCGCATATCCCTCCACCTCGCTTCCCTGCTCGGCCGCCGCCGGCCCACATTCCGGTTACCTCCACCTCCTCCTCCTCCTCCTCTCGCTTCCAGCTTCCTCCTCCTTCCAGCCGCGCAAAGCCAATCACGTGACTCCCCGGCTTAAAACCCTTCCTCTTGCTTTCCCATTGCCCTGAGGTGTAGACTGAGAGTTCCAGGGGAGAGAGGACGGGAGAGAGAGAGAGAGTTAGAAACATCGATCAGCCGCCTCCTGCACATTTCCCACTGGGGATGTGCCCGCAACCCAGGTACATGTCCCCGACCGGAATCGAACCCGGGACCCTTGAATCCTCAGGCTGATGCTCTATCCACTGAGCCAAACCGGTTTTGGCTCTGTTCACCTCTTGGGGCTCTGTTCTCTCCTTGGGGCCCTGACCCCCACTTCTTACCTCTCCTTACCTGTGCGAGTCTCCTTGTTGCCCAGCTCTCTGCGGAAAAGTCGCGTCTTATCCGCACACAGTCTCCTTTGAGCTGTGGCTGCCGGGCTAGGAGTTTCCTTTTTTTAAAAAAACGTATTTTTATTGATTTCAGAGAGGAAGGAAGAGGGAGAGAGAGATAGAAACATCAATGATGAGGGAGAATCATTGATTGGCTGCATCCTGCACGCCCCCTACTGGGGATGAAGCCCGAAACCCAGGCATGTGCCCTTGACCTGAATGGAACCTGGGACCTTCAGTCCGCAGGCGGAAGCTCTATCCACTGAGGCAAACCGGCCAGGGCTAGGAGTTCCCTTTTGCCCTTGCAGCTCCCGGGTCACCCCAGCGTGGCCCTTACATCAGTATTTTGTGACTGTGGGTTTCATGTCTGCCCCTCGCCCCATTAACCCTTACCTTGGAGGTGAGGGCTGCGTTTTGCAGACACACAGCTTGGAGCTGGGCACAGAGTGGATTATTCTGGTGATTAGGCCTCCCGGCTAGAGCGGGCATGTGGTGGGGCCTTCATGGGGGATGGGTTTGGATAGGTGGCAGGCAGGATGGCATTGTCCTAGGGAAACGCGACCGCAGGCTCAGTGGGGAGGGGCTGGGACTGGGGGTCTGGATCTTCCTAATGACTCTGGCTCTTGAGATGGCTAAACTCCTTCCTACCTGTGAGCAGCACCGTGTAGACGAGGGCTCCTGGTCTCCTCCCGCTTAGCATCTGAGAATTCACAGGAGCAGGAGGTGCACCACAGTCATCCAAACCCAGATGACAGCTCATGCCATTCACTGGGCACTGATCTGCCAGGCACCGTGCCGCGAAGCCCTTCTCTGCCCGTCAGCCCTCCCAACAGCAGCACTCGGTGGGCAATAACCCCATTTTGGAGATCAGAAAGAGGAGGCTCAGGAGTGGGTGTTTATGTGTTGGATTTCCTCTTCATCCTGGGGCACCGCGGCGCTGTTGGGAACACCAACGTCTCCGTTCCAATCCTTAAGCCATGGGCTTCTCCTTCAAAGAAACTGGGAAGGAGGGAGAGGGCGGAGTTCTGAGTGAGGCCCGGGAGTGTGTTGGAGCCAGGAAGAGGGCACAGTAGATGAATTATCTCTTGGTGTGTCCAATGCCACTCCCTTATTTCCTGGAACTTTTGCCCTTTTTCTTTCTCTTTCACTTCCTAGTATGTGATCTTGCATTCATTTAAATTTTTTTTTCCTTTTTATTGAATTTTGGGTGACGCTGGTTAACAATTATACATATTTCAGCTTCGCGTGCATCTGGAGTGCAGTGCGCAAGGTCTGGAGGAGGAGCAGGTTGCTCCTAAGGGCTGGGGTTGTTGAAGGCTCTGTGAGCCTCCGCAGATGCCTGGGAAACAGGTAGATCGGCCACGGAGGGGCTGCTGCGGGTCACTGGTACCTACCTTTGAACATGCTTTGTGTAGCTGCAGCCCTCGGCACAGTGTTTTTCAGGATGTTTCATCCTATTTGTAGGTCATGCAATCATTTCAGTGGCGTGCACCCTGATCTAAAGAAAGAATAGAAGGTTAAGGGCCACATCACACTTAGTTAAGGGGAAAGCATTGTTTTGGGTGTATTTGTGCGCCGGGTTCTTGATGTCGGTTACACCTCTACTGTGGGTCATGCCCCAAATGGAAAAACTCTGTCGAAGAGCAGGCGCTTGCTCTCCACTAGCCTGAGTGAGAATCTTGGCTCTGCCACTTGCATAAAAAAAATTGCATTTATCTGTGCAATAAGGATTTCGATGCCTGCCTGTGTGTGATGAGGACTGAATGAGAAAAGGCATGTGCTTATCACAGCCCGTGGTCCAGGGTCCATGCTTCAGCAATGCTCTGGACCCTGGTATTTCTTTCCAACTCAGTAACATCACAGTGGTGGCAGGAAATTGGCCACAGTGAGAGTATGTATGCACCACCAGAATCAGCAAATGCTGCAAATCAGGGGTTTTGGTGGTTTTTTTTTTTTTTCTCGTCTCTTCTGGGATCTGGTTGTCAAACATTTAATAATACTTCTTCCTTTACACCTGTGCAGTTGGGATAGGTATGGATGGAGCTGGACTCGATTGAGATTCAGGTTTGGAAGGGAAGGATTAGATGAACTTCTGGGTTTTTGAGTGAGTCCCCAGAAGATATTTGTATTCTGTACCCATGGACTGGATGCCAATTACTTAACATTTATTGATCACTCACCACGGACTATCCTGAGCAATAAACAAAGACACTGTGCTTGTTGGAAGGCAAATGATCCAATCTCAAATTCTGATTACAAATGCCCAGGGAAGCTTTTTAAGGTCCACGTCTAGGGGCCCTGGAGGAAGGATTCGGAGTGAGGTGCATTTGCATTACCTAGAAAGCATTATTTTAACAGGAAGGCCTTGGCCCTGCTTAATGGTTCAAGACATGGCCTCTAAAGCAGGCCTTTGTTGGTTGGCTCCATCATCTGGGACAGGGCAAAATGAATGTAACACCTTTCTATTGCTCAGTTGTGTGGCCTTAATGAGGTGCACGCTGCACTTTGCCAGGAACGGGCCCTCGGTAGGGTTTCTAGCAAGCATCAGGCACAGAGGTGGGCCAAAAGGACCCACTTCCCTGCCTTCAGAGGACTTCTGCTTCAGTTCGGCCCTGTTTAAATGTTACCACTGACCCACGTCCCATTTGTCAGCCTTCTTTGCATTTTATCATTTTATAACAAATAGGTTGGGAGGGGAAGTGACTTGCCCAAGGGCCTACAGCCTGCTGGGCAGAACTTGCACTAAAAGCCAGGAAAAGGCCCTGTGAGTGAACTGGACAGCTTAGGGCTTTGCAAAGCCCGAGTAAAAATAGCCGTTTCCCGTCAGGAAGGTTGGATGGAGGCGCTCCCTCCTCTCTCCGACGGAGGGATGCCCTAGCCTTGTCCCGGGGCGCAGAGCCTGGGGTGGATGCATTTCTGGGTCCCCATGCTACTACGAGGCCTGCCCTTCTGGGGGGCTACGAACTCCCCTCCGCCCTGCGGAGAAGGGAAGCCACTTCGCCACCACGTGACGCGCTCGTCCCGGGGGCC
>NW_006294400.1:869048-873821 GCF_000327345.1 Myotis davidii | reverse complement strand
GGGGGCTGCAGCCCCGGGATGGTGGCCGGAAACGAGCCGCGCGCTCGGGGCCCTTCACGCCCACTTAGTTTATCGGTTTTGCCGTCTCTGCCCGACAAAAGGGCAGCTTTCCCGCAGCGCGCCTCCTTTTCTTCCTCCTCCTGGGGCTCCCAGTTTTCTGACTTCATGCTTGACTCCCTGTAAGTGTTGGGCCCTCCTGAGATCAGCCTGCCTGGAATGGGGCTGGAGAGGGTGAGGAAGGTCAGACAGGAGTCTCGGGGTTCGCCTTGTAAAGAGGAGAAGTGGGGGGGGGGGGCGATGGTCCGTGTGCAGGGCCCTGTCTGTGTTGCAGTTGTGGGGACTGAGCGGTATTTTCGGCTTCCTATTTGGAGCGATGCTGCCGTTGGATGGATGCGCGGGGTCCTGGTTTTTGTTAATGTCGTGGGTTGCTTCCCATAGTTTAACTTAGCAGCTGGTGTTAGTATATTGCAGGTATATAATGTGATGAATAATAAACACTTAGGGATTCCCGAATAAGGTGTATTCCTTGCCTTTCTTAATAGAAACTTTAACGATTAGTCTCTTAGTAATGTAACTCCTAAAAAGTGCTACAAGCATTTTGAATACCTAACAGCATGATTTGTGAATTGTCTTTGAATTTTGTCAGCTACCTGCATGAACACGTGGAGGGCATGCCTTGTAGGCAGTTTTGTGTGTGTGTGTTTTTTTACAGCTTTATTGATATAACTCAGAGAGACTGCTCATATCAGAAAAGGTAGATAAATATAAATACTTCTAATTAGTATTGAGCTTTATGCATCTTTTTCTTGCAGAAAAAGAACAGCAAGAAGCGATTGAACATATTGATGAAGTACAAAATGAAATAGACAGGTAAGGTTTTTCTTAATTTCTAGACGTTTTCTGAAACACATCTTATGGTGATATTTGAAACTGGTCAAATCTCTATCCACTGGCTAAGTGGAGATGGTTATGATAGCGGAAACATGAAGTCAGTGTTATTTTTCTGCGAAAGATTGTAGTCACCAAAAAGCTTCCGATGAAAGTACATTGACTTTGTAAAGATTGCATCTCCTTTTAAAGGCTGCGAGTTGCCTGAATTGCCGTGCATGGACTTCTGACAGTTTAGCTTTATGGCATCAGTGTTGTTCTGACTTGATGAGCAGTCTTTCCCCCCTTCATCTGCCTGAGGGACACTGAATTGAAGTTTGCCGGGTAGTAATTGAAGTAAATGTACAGCGTTACCAAAATGCTCGGTTTGGGCACCTAGTTAAAGAACTGCCCATTACTGAGTGCCTAACCCAAATCAAATTGCCAACTTAGTTTTGACTTGAATTTAATATGGGTACAAAAATCTAGATGATTTGGTTTATTATAAATGTGTACGTTGCCCTTTTCTAAAGCTAACAAGAGTATATATTCTGTAGTCTCAGCAATTTTTGTATTTGTCAAATACCATCGTTGTCAACATGTCTTTTCATTTGCTTCAGACTTAATGAACAAGCCAGTGAGGAGATTTTGAAAGTAGAACAGAAATATAACAAACTCCGCCAACCATTTTTTCAGAAGAGGTCAGAATTGATCGCCAAAATCCCAAATTTTTGGGTAACAACATTTGTCAACCATCCACAAGGTATGTTATCAGCAGAGCATTACTAAAGTCGGATGTCCACTTGTTAAGGAGTAGAGGAACCTTGGTTGAGGACTTGGTCCAACATGTTGGTTACACATAGAGGTTGAAACACAGAGGGGAGGCTTATAATTAATGTTTTCTGTCTATTCAGAAGAGTCTATTCTAACTCAGAATTTGTCTTTAATTGATAAAATGATGTTGCTAGCTCTGACACTCTGAGCCATTTGGTTTTCAGTTAATGGATTTATGAAACCAAGATGCTCACTAAATTAGGAAAAAATTTTAAAGTGCTTTAACAAGCACTTGAGTTACTTAGTGCTGGTCTGTTTAATATTCATTTGGCTTATAATTTGCTGGTCTAGTGTCTGCACTGCTTGGGGAAGAGGATGAAGAGGCGCTGCATTATTTGACAAGAGTTGAAGTGACAGAATTTGAAGATATTAAATCAGGTTACAGAATAGATTTTGTGAGTATCAATAACTCTTGTTTGCCACTATGGATATTTTAACTTGATCTTTGGTTAGAAGAGCTGTTTGTATTGATTTCTAATCCTCTATTTCTTGTAGTATTTTGATGAAAATCCTTACTTCGAAAATAAAGTTCTCTCCAAAGAGTTTCATCTGAACGAGAGTGGTGATCCGTCTTCAAAGTCCACTGAAATCAAATGGAAATCTGGAAAGGTATTTGAGAACTTGTTTGGCAAAAATATTTTGTATATTTTGGTTTAGTTGAATCATTTAACAATACTTCGTGCTTTGGTAATGTGTTATGCAAATCCTTAAAATACAAGAAAAATTCCAATCTGGCCAGGGTGGTTCAGTTGGTTGAACTTCGGCCTGTGTACCAAAAGGTTGCTGGTTGGATTCTCGGTCAGGGCATATACCTGAATTGCAGGTTCAACCCCCCAGCAGGCTTGTCTGGGAGGTAACCGATCACTCTCTCCCATGGATAGAGGTTGCTCTCTTCTCTCTTCTCAGCATGTCCTAGGATGAGGATTAAAAAACAAAACAAAAAACTACAGTGTGTTTAAGTCAAATACAGTAGTCTGGAACTCTCATAACTTGTGCAGTGCAAACTTTTATAGAAATTGACTAGTTTTTGTTTCTTAATTTATGATCGAGCTCTTCCAATGGCATGCCACCACCCAAAATCCATTTATTCCCACATTTAATTAGTAAATATCTTTTAAATAACACTATGTTGGACTGGTTGTTAAAGTGGAACTAATTTTATGAAAAAGCCAGTTAAATGATGGTACCTTTTCAGGAAAACCTTGTCATACAAATTTGACAACAATCTTTCTAGACCTAGAATTCTAGGGCCTTTTCTCTTTATATTTTGTAATTTCTCATAAATAAGAATAATAGTTTGATAATATATTGATGTACATTTTTTGTTCTCCTTTGGGTTAAAATCTTGCTGTTTGAATTATGGAGGACTTAGGTTTTGTAGAGAGCCTACATCAAAAGTTCTTATATCTTCATTTAGGATTTGACGAAACGTTCAAGTCAAACACAGAATAAAGCCAGCAGGAAGAGACAGCATGAGGAACCAGAAAGCTTCTTTACCTGGTTCACCGACCATTCTGATGCAGGTGCAGATGAGTTGGGAGAAGTCATCAAAGATGACATTTGGCCAAATCCATTACAGTACTACTTGGTGAGTTGAGTGAGTGGTCTATTATTCAAGGTTTCACTAGTTGTTTGAAAATGAGTTCTTAACATAACTTGGTTTTTTAAGGTTCCTGACATGGATGATGAAGAAGGGGAAGGAGAAGAAGATGATGATGATGATGAAGAAGAGGAAGGGTTGGAAGATATTGATGAAGAAGGGGATGAGGATGAAGGTGAAGAAGATGAAGATGATGATGAGGGGGAAGAAGGAGAGGTAAGTCCAGAAAGATAATCTTTGAAGCCATGTTATTTTAGAGGTTATATATATTGTAAAATGGGACTGACTCAACTAATTATGGGAGGATTTGTAGAAGAGATAAGCTATTTTGTTGTACAAGATTGGGAGGAATTTTGATGAGATTGTATCAGTGATTTTTAACTTGTTCTGCTTTTGTGGTTAGTTTTATGACCACACAATCCTGTCCTTCCCTAACCAGTACTTTAATGGAAGTGGTATGGATAGTGCAGCTGGTCATATTTGGAGAAATCTCCCAAATAACAAATTTACATGTTTTAGATTCACTAAAATTCTTACAGACTGTGTTTTGGATTATTTGGTCTGAAAGATGTCTAGTGATTTGGTTAGTGCTGAAAAATTAATTTATCTGGAATAAAGTCACTGGGTCATTCAGCTAAGATTTGAGCATAGGTTGTGATATATAGGTCTATAAAATTAGATTCTTTTTTTTTTTTTTTAAATATATTTTATTGATTTTTTACAGAGAGGAAGGGAGAGGGATAGAGAGTTAGAAACATCAATGAGAGAGAAACATCGACCAGCTGCCTCCTGCACACCCCCCACTGGGGATGTGCCCGCAACCAAGGTACATGCCCTTGACTGGAATCGAACCCGGGACCCTTCAGTCCGCAGGCCGACGCTCTAGCCACTGAGCCAAACCAGTCAGGGCTAAAATTAGATTCTTCATAGTGTTCTGTGGAGTTCATCATGGTTCCTATGAATGTTGGGAAATGACTTTAGAATTAACCCTAAAGATTAATTGCCTGCTTTTTCTCCTTACAGGAAGATGAAGGAGAAGATGACTAATGAACACTGATGGATTCCAACCTTTTTTAATTTTCTCCAGTCCCTGGGAGCAAGTTGCAGTCTTTTTTCTTTTTCTTTTTTCTCCCCTTCTTGTGCTCAGTCGCCCTGTTTTTGAGGTCTCTTTTCTCTCCTTTACACCATGGTTCTCACCTTATTTGGGGGGGATGTACCTTGAGCAGAAAACAGTGGGAAAAGAATCTTTGCCCCTTTCTGTTCCAAATTCATTTTTATCCCTTCCTGTCTCAAGAAAAACTTAATGGAATCAACACCACCGTGCTCTGTGGGAAAAAAGAAAAACCTTCGGCTCCCTTAGCTCTGCTGGGAGCTGGAGGTGGCTAGGCCCCTGTGTAGTAGTGCATAGAATTCTAGCTTTTTTCCTCCTTTCTCTGTATATTGGGCTCAGAGATTACACTGTGTCTCTGAAA
>NW_006294400.1:865054-868547 GCF_000327345.1 Myotis davidii | reverse complement strand
GTTCCTGCCACCACCACCAGACAGACCTGGTGCTCTAATGCTGAGTTACACACAGGGCTATTGCTGGCGTGTCTTCGTTGACCCTATAAAGGCGGCCCAGAAGACAGGCTCGCAGAGTAAGAAGTCCATATTGGTGGTTAAGAAACTCAGGTTAGGCGTACTTTTGTCTCAAGTAGTAGCTATTTAGCTTACCGTTCTCCAGTGAGACCCATCCGTGAATCTGGGTGAGATGATGGACTGTTTGCTGGATGCCATTGTGCATAGAACAACATTATGAGAAGCTACCTAATGCCTACGCTTTTTAATGCTGTAAAGTATAGTAGCTGAAATTAAATGCCAGTTAATTTTTTCAGAGATGAATTAATGGACAGCCTGGTCAAATTCAGAGCTATTTGATATAAAACATTTTATAAGTGAACTATTCCATCAATAGGCAAAGTGTAATTAAACCTATCTAGATGGATAGTATGTAATTTCTGCACAGGTCTCTGTTTAGTGAATACATCACTGTATACTGGTCAGGAATCTTGCTCCAATAAAGGAACATAAAGAGTTTTTTGACTGGGGTCATTCTCCTTGTTTTGTAGAGAAATGTTTCTTGCATTTGGACTTAGATGATAAGCAAGTTTTTGTCTTATTTGTGTTCATAGTGACAGGAAGTGGGGAAAATGTTAAATAGTTAAGCAGTAAGTAGAGCACAGGCAACAGCTACACAAAAAGGTATGTATAAGACACAGAAAAAGGACTTAATTGGAATAAAGCAAGTACCTGAGGGGTGGGGGGAAGTCACTTTAATTGATACACATCAAGGAAGCCTGTGGCTTTTTACAAAGTTACCCCTCACCAAAACTGGTTTTTAGGTACTGGTGAGATTGTGGTATGGCTAGGTTATAGGTCACGTGATAACATTTTGTGAATTAAAAAATAAAAAGTCACTAAAGGTAACTTCTTCCTATTGAGATTCCCCTATGCCTGCAAATCTTGTATAGTGTTAGGCTGTGAGGAAACTGGCAACATTAGGGTACTGGAAAACGGCTACAGAGTAGTGTGTGCTTTGTGCCCAATAGCAAAGGGAATTCTTTGGTTGGCCCTTAAGCAAGTATATATTGGAAAGTGCTAGATGGATGGCTCAAAGCTTCTTTGGTACAAGGACATTTCAAAGGAGCAAATAGCTGTGTAGTTGCTCCCCAAATTGCTATGCTCAGTTTAGGAGGGGAACTTAACTAATGAATTGGAGCATAGAGGCTAGTAGCTTGTAATGTGTCTTTACATTAATTTCAAAACCTTGAGGTGTTCTATTTTAGAGCATCCCTCCAGTTGAGGTTAACCTTGGTTTCTCCAATGATGCCCTGGTTTCTAGAAGATTATTCCCTGACCTACGTAAACAGGCCCTCACTATTTCACCCAACTCTGGCTCTAAAATGTAGAGTTTAATTGGTCCACAGAGTACTTGGATGTCCTGTCGAGCTGACAAATTTGCTTTTCTTGGGTTAGCTGTTTGGCTATAAAAGGTATGACCTTTGGGTATTTAGAGGATTCCTGGACAGTTGTGTTTCTGAATTAATCTGGCAATCTATCATTCTGCTTTATGGCACAATGGCTTCATGGTTTCTCTTGGTCCCAGAAACATGTTTTTTCTGCCTTTTTTTGTTACATTATTCTATGATTATTTTTTGGCTATTTACAAGAATGGAATTCTGTTAAAAAGGGTAAAGGAGACTCGGGATTTCCTGAAGATTGAGTCAAGATCTTCAGGAGTAGTCTACAATTGTTTAAAGAGGACATCTTGCCTAGTTAGTGTTGCTCCTCGACCAATGAACCAGGAGGTCATGTTTACATTCCCAGTTTTGGGCTCGGTCCCCGGTGGTGGGTGTGCAGGAGGCTATCAATCCATGATCCTTCCATCATTGCTATTTCTCCCTCTTCCTCTCTGATGTCAATAAAAATATATTTTAGAAAAAGAAGCACATCCTTTAAAAACAGGACATCTTATTTTGAAAAGTCTATCCACCCTAGCCGTGAACATTTCCTTTTGAATATCTGGCTGTGCTTATTGGCTTACAAATTTACTTTTTAACAGGTCTGAAGGAAAAGACAAGTTTTGTGATTAGAATAAGAACAGAGAGGACTTTTCAAAGGAGGGTGTGTGCTGGCTTGATCAGTTGGTGACATTGTGTGCTCAGATACTACCTGAGGGAGGCAAATCTAAATGTAGATGGATTGATGTTTCTCATACTGAAAGAGTATAGAAAGGGAAAAATGTTTCCTACGTACCCTGCTAGGAATTTAGGTTCCTTTCAGGTTGATAGTAATGTAGTTAACAATATGATGGATGTTGAATATAAACTTCAGTTTTGCTAAGAATGAAAATTTCATGAATTCCCATCACTGTCACACAGACAGTACAGCGAGACTCCCATCAGGTTTCCTTCCCTGTAGATTTGCCCAGCCTGGGGCTCACTGAAAAGGATGGAGTCTACTTTCCCTTGGTGACAAGCAGTGGAACAGTTCAAAGAAAATTTGGAAAATAAATGCCAGTTCTTCGACATAGTTCAGCTTTCTGGCTGCAGAAGTGAATGGTCCTCAGGCCGGGAGCTAGACCATAGTTTTGCTAGTTCAATTCATGGTCTTCCCACTGGCCTGCAACCTGCAGTCAGAAGCTGGTAGTCCTGACTTCCAAATGACGGTTAGTCCCTGGCTTGCCGATTGCACTATTTCAATATTTGGCATTTCCGGGATGTGGCTCCTTTGGCAGAAGGTGCAGGTGAGGACAGGATCCCGGGAAGTGGCTAGACAGCCACAGGCCACGCTAGGCAATAAGGCACCTGGATTCCCTCCACAGGCCAGCCATCGCCCGGGCGTCCAGTGCCACCCGGTTAGCTACCTTCCGAGACAGCGGCAGTCCGCAGGGTGTGAACCAGAGCTCCAGGTGGCCAAGTGGAGGCGCGAGGGACGTGCGATGCTTTCCCCTGAGATGGGCTTCGGCATCACCTGGGTGAGGTGTCACTCTGTTCAGTCTTAAGACGTGGGGGCGACAGGTTTGGGATTAGCCCCTCCGACGACATTGGAGAGGAAGCCGGTGAGGGGCGGAGCCTGGTCTACTAGAACCACCTGGTGTTTGTTGTTGTTGTTGTTTGTTTTTGTGGGATTCTACCCTGGGAATGGGCTCATTGAGGCGCTGGAGTTCCAGGAAAAGGGTGGGCAAGGTTTACTGGAATCTGTGTTTATTTTTCATTACCAATTGTTTTACATGTCTTGCTCTATAGCAGTGATGGCGAACCTATGACATGCGTGTCAAAGGTGACACGCAAACTCATTTTTTTGGTTGATTTTTCTTTGTTAAATGACATTTAAATATATAAAATAAATATCAAAAATATAAGTCTTTCTTTTACTATGGTTGCAAATATCAAAAAATTTCTATATGTGACATGGCATCAGAGTTAAGTTAGGGTTTTTCAAAATGCTGACACGCCGAGCTCAAAAGGTTGAC
>NW_006294400.1:864125-865006 GCF_000327345.1 Myotis davidii | reverse complement strand
GCGGCGGCCGAGCGGGGCGGGGGGAGCCCCCGGCCGTGTCCCCAGCTCCGCCCCGCGTCCCTTTGCTGCCCCTGCCGCGGGCCCTCCCACCCCATCCCCTTCGCAGGGCGTTCGTGTCCCCTGGGAGCGTCCCCAAATCACCCCGGAGGGACTCTGAACCCCCGCCCGGCCAGCCTAGGAGTACTCTGAGCCCTCGGCCAGAGCCACGAGGGTGGCCCGTGTCCTAAATCGGTTCTTCCAGGAAAGTGAAGGGAGGTCCGTGCGGGCTCCCCGGGGAGCTGCCCTGGTGGGGGGCGGGGGGGAGAATTCGTGCGCTCTGGGTAAGGGGCCCGGGAGGGGCTAGTCCCGGCGCACTTGGGGTGGGGGGGCCCCTCCCAGAGCACAAGAGGGGCCCAGCCCTGTGCCTGGGCGGGAACCTTCGAGTACGTAGGGGTCCAGCCCTGAGGAGAGGGGCGGGTTCCTGCCACAGCCACCGCCATAGCGGCACTAGGTGCAGTGGGCACAGGAGCCAAGGCTGCGTGCAGATCTGCTTTGGGGAGGGTGCGGTGATGTTCCCTGAAGCGCCAAAGGGGAGGTGTGTGTGCACAGGGCAGGCGTCCAGCCCCGAGCAGACCGGAGTCTGGGCCACGCTCAAGAGCGGGGTGGCCTCCACCCCGATGCTGTGGCAACCTCAGGGCTGCGTCTCCCCCGCACCCCCTCCCGCCCTCCTTCCTGCGGACCTCCCTCCGCCTGTTCCAGCAGCGACTTGTACACATTTTCCTATTTCCTGTGAACCTCCGCCCAGCAGGGGAGCCGGGTGACTCAGGACCCCGGTGGCCGGGCCCCCAGCTCCATGGGAGCTTTGTTTGCTCCGGCCCTTGGCTCTGGCCTGCGCCTCCAGT
>NW_006294400.1:837094-844734 GCF_000327345.1 Myotis davidii | reverse complement strand
CCTTCGCAGGGCGTTCGTGTCCCCTGGGAGCGTCCCCAAATCACCCCGGAGGGACTCTGAACCCCCGCCCGGCCAGCCTAGGAGTACTCTGAGCCCTCGGCCAGAGCCTGGCCCGTGTCCTAAATCGGTTCTTCCAGGAAAGTGAAGGGAGGTCCGTGCGGGCTCCCCGGGGAGCTGCCCTGGTGGGGGGCGGCCTCAGGGCTGCGTCTCCCCCGCACCCCCTCCCGCCCTCCTTCCTGCGGACCTCCCTCCGCCTGTTCCAGCAGCGACTTGTACACATTTTCCTATTTCCTGTGAACCTCCGCCCAGCAGGGGAGCCGGGTGACTCAGGACCCCGGTGGCCGGGCCCCCAGCTCCATGGGAGCTTTGTTTGCTCCGGCCCTTGGCTCTGGCCTGCGCCTCCAGTCTAGAGCCTAGAGCCGGCAGAGGATTTCCTGAGCCCCACCCCTGCCCTCGCCGGCCTGGCCCGCCGGGCCCCAGGCCTGGGCTGGGGGTGGGGTCCCTGAGGCTGGGGTGGCCACCCTTCCACTGGGCTGGGGAGATGGCGAGCGGAGAGGTAAGGTGGAGGCCCTGCAGGAGCCCCCGGGAGGGGTCATGGGTGACCCTGGGCCGAGGTCGGCTTTGGCGCCGCTGGTTTGAAATGGGCTCTGGGAAGGATTGCCTCTTCCTCGCTCCAGCCGGGGGTGAAGTTGTAAGAAAGCCTCCCGCTTTCTTCCGGGAGCTCGGCCCAGGAGAGGGTCCCCGGAGGCCTCCCTAGCCCTGCTGTGCGCCTCTGCTTTGCCACCTGAGGCCTCAAGGGAACAGTCCCGGCCCCGCTCAGGCCTCCAGCTGCCCTCTAACCTTGAGTAAATCCCTCGCCTCTTTTCTGGCCCAGATCCCAGCCTGAACCCCAGCTTTAGAGCAGCAGCCTGGGAAGCGAGGCTGGCAGAGAGGGGCTGGGGCGCGAGGGGTGGTGGTGTCCCCTCTGTGGTGTGACCTTGGCAGGTTACTCACTCTCTCTGTGCCTCCATTTTCTCACCGACACGACGGGGACACAACTGCACCCCCCTCACAGGGTTGTTGTCAGGACTGACACAGTAACGTCCGCCAAGCCCTCACAGACCCTGGCCCCCGAGCACACACACACGGGAACAGTTTTCCCCTCACCCTCCTCACCAGTGCAGAGGACAGGAGCGTGGGCTGGACAGATAGCCGTGGGCTTTCCACCTGGCTCAGGGCTACTCCGCAGTCAGAGATGCCCACACCCTGTGTGTGGGTCCTGGGTGCCATCGTGCCTTCCTCCCCCTGGCGGCGGCGGGCACTGAGAGGCCTGCTCTTCTGCCATCCCACAGCCTGGGCCGGGCCAGCAGCCCCCAGAGGACGAGAAAGAGGTGATCCGCCGGGCCATCCAGAAGGAGCTGAAAATCAAGGAGGGTGTGGAGAACCTGCGGCGGGCGGCCACCGACCGCCGCCACCTGGGCCACGTGCAGCAGCTCCTCCGGACCTCCAACCGCCGCCTGGAGCAGCTGCACGGGGAGCTCCAGGAGCTGCACGCCCGCATCCTGCTGCCGGCCCCCGCAGCTGGTGAGTGAAGAGTCTGGGCAGCCCCCCCGGGGACGGGAGGTACCAGCTCACTCACCCAGCTCCTCGGCCCTGCCCAGGAGGGGAGGGAGGAGAGAGCTAGGCTGTAGGTGAGGGGGTTTATGGGTCCCTCCGTGTTGTGCACACAGAACCTGTGGCCCCAGGACCCCGGCCTCCGGCAGAGCAGCCAAGGGCCCGGCACCTGGAGGCTCTACAGAGGCAGCTGCAGGTGGAGCTGAAGGTGAAGCAGGGGGCAGAGAACATGACCCACACATATGCCCGCGGCACACCCAAGGTGAGGCTCCTGGGCCCTGGTGGGGAGAGATTTGGCTCTTGGATTATGAGGGTTGGTGCTGTTCCCGCCTCTATTCTGAAAGGGACATGCTACCCAGACACTGATGCAATAAGGGAGACACAGTCCTAACCCTTAGTCTGATGGCGAAGGAAGGCAGCGTCCCAAATCCCAGCTTGGTGGGGAAGGCATGGCTCCAACCCAGGGGTGGGCAAACTTTTTGGTTCGAGGGCCACAATGGGTTCTTAAACTGGACCGGAGGGCCGGAGCAAAAGCATGGATAGACTGTTTGTGTGAACTAATATAAATTCAAAGTAAACATCATTACATAAAAGGGTACGGTCTTTTTTTTTTTTTTAGTTTTATTCATTTCAAACGGGCCGGGCCGTAGTTTGCCCACGGCTGCTCCAACCCCTCGTCTAACAGAAAAGGCAAACACAGAAGTTCCCAGTCTAATAGGGGAGACCCAGCCCCAGTGCCAGCGTGATGGGGAGCTCAGGCCTGATATGCTGGAGGAGGCTTGACCTCAGCCCTTATCTGGTCTGATGGGGGAGGCTCTGCCCGGACCTCATCTCACAAGGGAGGCTTGGTTCTTTATCCTGCCTGCTGTGGGAGGCTTGGCTTCGAGCCTGGTGAACGGGGGAGGCTTAGCTCCAGTCCCTGGCCTGACTAGGGTGGCTCTGGGCTAGCGCATGTCACGACCACACAGGGGAGGAAGCTCCTGGCGGCTGCTCAGCAGATGCTGCGGGACAGCCAGCTGAAGGTGGCCCTGCTGCGGATGAAGATCAGCAGCCTGGAGGCCAGTGGGTCCCCGGAGCCAGGTGAGGCCTCGCACCTCGCGAAGCGGGGGTGGGCAGGGCAGAGCAGGGCGTGGGCCTGAGGGCTGACCCCCTCCTCCCAGGTCCTGAACTGCTGGCGGAGGAGCTGCGGCACCGGCTGCGCATTGAGGCTGCCGTGGCCGAGGGGGCCAAGAACGTGGTGAAGCTGCTGGGCAGCCGGCGACTGCAAGACCGCAAGGCGCTGGCCGAGGTCAGGCCGCCGTCCCCTCCTGTTGCCGCTCCTCTCTGAGGGGCTCCTGTTCCCATCTCCCCTCCGCAGCGATGGACGGGAGGCACCATGGACTGGCCATGGGGGGTGGCAGTGAGGAACCAGGAGGCTCATTCTGTCTAGACCTCAGAGGGGGTGTCTACAGGTGGCCTGAGCCGGGGCCCCCACACCCCTTACCCCATGGGTCTGTGTTCCCTCTGCAGGCTCAGGCCCAGCTCCAGGAGTCCTCCCAGAAGCTGGACCTCCTGCGGCTGGCCTTGGAGCAGCTGCTGGAGGGACTGCCTCCTGCCCACCCTCTGCGGGGCAGAGTGGCCCGGGAGCTGCGGACTGCTGTGTCTGGGAACCCTCAGCCTTCGGGGGTGCTTGTAAAGCCCATCGCCATGACAGGTAGCAGGAGCCCCTCCCACGTCAGAGCTCTCGTTCCCTTTCAGAAAGGACTGAGATACAGTGGGGAAGAACTCTGGAGAAGGGTTCCAATCCTGGCTCCACCACCCCCGAGCTGGGAGCCCTTGGACAACTGACATCCTTTCTCCCAACCTCAGTTTATGCATCTGTGAAATGGGGACGATAACAGCACCTACTTCATGGGGTTGCTGTGAAAATTCAGTGCGTTGTTTGTTGCCTGTGAAGTGCTAAGCACTCTTTGGGCACAGTTAGCACTCTGTCAGTGAAGCTATTATTTAAATGAGTAACCATAGTAACGTTGAAAGCACCAGTGTTAGGGAGCTCTCAGCCCCGGAGGCCTTGGTACCCAGTCCTGGGCAGCTTGGGCTATTACAGAGTTCGTTCTTATCCCAAGTTGGATCTGTCTCCTGATAGTGGCAGCTGAATTGCAATCAGTAAGTAATCTCAGATGCAGACTTTGGAAGATGCAGCCCTGAGCTTCCCGCCTGGGAGAGCACCAACTAGAGAGCCCAGCGCCTTCCTGCTCAGAGCTGGTTCGAGGGTACACAGGCCACATCCCGTTGTGAGCAGAGCGGAGAAGGGGAGGTGTAGCGGCCGGATGGGCCCCCCCACCCGGCCTCAGAGAATCGACAGTGATCCCTGGAGGAGGTGGTGGTGTCTGAGTTCGGCCTTACCGGGCTTGTGAGATGTGGCCAAATGGATGAGCTGGGGAAGGCAGGGGAAATGACTTGTTAAAAGGCCTAGAAGTGGGCTATCGGGGCCACTGTAAACCTGTCTCCTGGCTAAACACCTTAGTTCCTCCCCAGGCCACTGCCCTCGTCTAAGGTCCTTTGGGGTGTAACCCCCAGGCCTGGACTCCCTAAATGGTGCTCTTTGGCCCAGTTTATTTCCTCAAAAACAACTTGAGCCCTACTGCTTCCTCTTTGAGGGACAAAAGTCCAGTGACCCTAAAAACGAATCCACTTGGCTGGCAAAACACTCTTTGTACCCCTTGTGGGAGGTGGGACAGAGCTGAGACTCCTTTCCTCTGTACAGATGGGAAACTGAGGCCCAGGGAGGAGGGGAGATAGGACAGGCAGCCAGGCTCCCTGCTCGCCAAACTCTGGTCTCTGCCATGCTGCTCCCCAGGCCTGAGCCCTGGGTAGCATGTCATCATGCACCGTGGCTCCGTGTGGCTTGGCTGAGGTCTGAGGGTCGCTCCTCTGGCTGTGGGTCCCTGCTGCCCCAACACATGGACAGTGCTCAGGAGGGAGGGCCAGCTGGTCTGCCTGGAGGGTGGCAGATGGCTGCCAAGGCCTAATGTGGGCAGGCTCTGGGCTCAGCCATCTCTACAAGAAAGTGTTCCTGGGGTCCAGGGGTCCACTGGGGGTGGCAGTGGGAGGATGGCACCTGACTACGCTTTCCCCGCCCACTCCCCCCTTATCCCTTCCACCCCCGCTCCCCACAGGTACATTGCAGGTCCACCTCCTGGGCTGTGAGCAGCTGCTGACAGCTGTGCCCGGCCGGTCCCCGGTGACCGCGCTGGCCAGGAGCCCCTCCCAGGGCTGGCTTCGGGGCAGAGCCAGGCAGCAGCGGGGCACAGGCGAGCTGGCCAGTAAGTAAGGGGCTGCAGGGAACTATGGGGGGCAGCAACCCCCACTCCTGGCCTTCCCTGAGCCCTGGTTCTGGCCCTGCAGGTGAGGTGCTGGCCGTGCTAAAGGTGGACAATCGCATTGTGGGCCAGACGGGCTGGGGGCCGGTAGCCCAGCAGTCCTGGGACCAGACCTTTGTCATCCCCCTGGAGCGGGTGAGGCCGGCTTTTGTGAGGCCAGGGCTGACTTTGGGTCACCGAGTGGAAGGCCAGCCCCATCTCCAACCCGGCCTTTCCGATACAGGCCCGAGAGCTGGAGGTCGGGGTGCACTGGCGGGACTGGCGACAGCTGTGCGGCGTGGCCTTCCTGCGACTGGAGGACTTCCTGGACAATGCGTGTCACCAGCTCACCCTCAGCCTGGTGCCCCAGGGGCTGCTCTTTGCCCAGGTGCCCACTGACCCTGCCTTCTGATCACGTGGGTTCCTGGCTCCCTCGGAGGAGTGGTCATTGAGGCCCGGAGGGAGGAGGTCTCCAAGAATAGGTTCCCAGGCCGTCTCTGAGGCCCACACGGAGCCCAGAGGCCTGTGTCCTTGTCCTGACTGCCCTGCTTCATGGGTGACTCTAGACAAGTGCCTCTCTTCTCTGGGCCTCAATGAAGATGTTGATTCCGTCTCTCTGAGCCCTTCTGGCTCTTGTATCGTTGTCACTGGGGGCTCAGGCTGGGATCCTGGAGGCTGGGGAGGTGCCCATGGCAGGTGGGGTGGGAGGGGACTGGTCTTCAGGTAACCTTCTGTGACCCACAGGTAACCTTCTGTGACCCCGTCATTGAGAGGAGGCCCCGGCTGCAGAGGCAGAAACGCATTTTCTCTAAACGCAGGGGTACGGACAGGAGAGGGCGGTACACGTGGGGAAGAGGGCAGGGGCGTCAGGGGGCCCCGGGGCTGAACCTCCCTTTGGCCGCAGGTCAGGACTTCCTGAGGGCTTCCCAGATGAACCTCAGCATGGCAGCCTGGGGGCGCTTGGTCATGAACCTGCTGCCCCCCTGCAGCTCCCCAAGCACGATCAGCCCTCCCAAAGCGTGTCCCCGGACCCCTGCCACTCCTCGGGGGGCCGCCAGCCCTGCCTCGCCCAGGTGAGAAACCATCTCACCCCCCAGACTCCCGGCTTCTCTGCGGTGCCCGCCTCTCCAGGTGCTGTCAGTGTCTGTCTTTCTGTCCCTGTTGCTCACACTCTGCCTCTCTCTCTCTCTCTCTCTCTCTCTATCTCTCTCTCTCTCTTGGCATGGCTGTGTGTCCATCCCCCAGCTGTTCTGTCTGCCTGTGCCCCACCATGTGTCTGCCCCCTCCCCACAGTAGTTTCCCACCCAAGAAGACCCCCTTGGGAGAAGAGATGAGGCCCCCACCCAAGCCCCCGCGCCTTTACCTGCCCCGGGAGCCAGCCCTCGAGGAGACGCCGGTGAGGGGGGCTGGTAGCCCTGGGGGTGCTGGGCTGGGGGTGGCGGAGCTGCAGGGAGGGAGGAAGGAAGCCCTGCTCTGCCCTGAGCCCCTCTGCCCTCCCTCACAGCGCACCAAACGCCCCCACATGGAGCCCAGGACTCGACTGGGGTCATCTCCGCCAGCCTCCGCGACCAGGTACCCCGTCAGGTTCACCTTCTTTGAGACATTGTCCACTCAGTCCTCACCCCGCGGCTCCTGGGCGCAGTCACTGGCTCGCTCAGGTTCTCACTCTGAACCAACATTATTGAGCCCAGCTGTATGCCGGACTCCAGGCAACGGCTGTCCTGAGCCCCCGTCCCGCCAGCCCCAGAGGTGGGGCCAGGCCAGGATTGGCATGAAGGGTTGGTGGAGGCCCAGCCTCGGCCCAGGGGGCTTCTGTGCCCGCTCTCTTTCAGGAAACCCCCACGGCTTCAGGACTTCCGCTGCTTGGCTGTGCTGGGTCGGGGACACTTCGGGAAGGTGGGTGCAGTGCAGGGTGGGCAGCCCTCGGCGCATTGGCTGGGAGGACGCTGTGATCGTTAGGTAGCAGTGGGGGGAAGTAAAGGCTCCCGGTACCGCCCACCTGGAGCCCAGCCTTTCTCTGGTCCCCAGGTCCTCCTGGTGCAGTTCAAGGGGACGGGCAAATACTACGCCATCAAAGCACTGAAGAAGCAGGAGGTGCTGAGCCGGGACGAGATAGAGAGGTGTGTGGTGATGACACCGGGCACCTGGCCTGCAGCGGGCCCCGGGTGGCTATCCTGGGCTATTGGCACCAGAAGGCAGCCGAACGCTCCTGGGGCTTTGAAGTGGTGACTCTGGGGCCAGCCAGGCCTGGGTTCTTTTTTTTAGCACCTGCAGTTAATGCTGGGCCCTTGGGCAGGTCGCTCTGCACCTCAGTTCCCCCATTTGTAAAATGGGACAGTGGTGGTTGTGCAGGTTAAATGACCCACGTGAGTTCCTGATACATAGAAACCGTCACTCTGCGTGGCTGCCCGGCACTTTGACTGAGGCACAGTGAGCTGGGGTGTCCTGTGGGTGGCAGGGCAGCCAGTGGAGGTTTTCCTTCCCTCTGAAACCCACGCCCTCCCCTGCAGCCTGTACTGCGAGAAGCGGATCCTGGAGGCTGTGGGCCACACGGGGCATCCCTTCCTGCTGTCCCTCCTGGCCTGCTTCCAGACCTCCAGCCACGCCTGCTTCGTGACCGAGTTTGCGCCGGGTGGCGACCTCATGATGCAGATCCACGAAGACGTTTTCCCTGAGCCCCAGGCGCGGTGGGTTCCCATGCCTCTC
>NW_006294400.1:831611-836861 GCF_000327345.1 Myotis davidii | reverse complement strand
ACCGGGCCTCCCTCACCCTGCTTCCTCCGGCACCCATTGCGGAGGAGCAGGGTGTCAGGGAGGCCTGGGTTCAGATCCTGGGTATCAGCTCTCAGCATTTGTGACCTTGAGCCTCAGTTTATGTAGCTAGGAAGCGGGTTAAAAATAACTGTTTCAGAGGCCGGCCGCATAGTTGAGCGTAACCTTTATGAACTACCGGTGAATAGTGACTGGCACCCGAAGTTACTTCTTGTCCCCCAGAGTGCGCCCCTGAAGTCTGGGCCCATATCAGCTCTGCCCCTAGCTGTGTGACCCCGGACCCGTCACTGACCTGGGGTCTCAGAGCCTCATTTGAAAACAGGCCTGCAGGCCGCTGGGAGGAGACCGGGAGAGTGAGATCAAGGACCCCAGGAAGAGGAGGCTGTGAGCTGGCAGCAACCTTGGGCTGCTGTCTGGGGGAGCCCCACCCCCACATGAGGCTTGTCCCAGCCTTTTGCCCACATCCAAGGGTCCCCAGGCCATGGCCATCCTGCGCCTCCCTGCCCTCCCTTCCCCCCACAGTCCTGGGCCTAAGCTTCCCCTAAACCCCCTCCAGGTTCTACCTGGCCTGTGTGGTCCTGGGACTGGAGTTCCTGCACGAGAAGAAGATCATTTACAGGTAACTTGTCCCCCAGAGGCTGGGGGAGTAGCGAGGGCGCGGATGCAGTCTTTCTCCTGGGCGCCGTTCCAGGGCCCCTTTGCTCTGCCCCCCACCCTCCCAGGGACCTTAAGTTGGATAATCTTCTGCTGGATGCCCAGGGTTTCCTGAAAATAGCAGACTTCGGGCTATGTAAGGAAGGTGGGTGTCTCCCGTCCAGGATCCTGTGTCCTCCAGCCTCGGCACCCAGTCCAGACCAGCAAGTGGCGTCTCCCGGGAAATCTCCCACCGCACCCTCATTCAGGGACCAACTGCTTCCTTCCCAACCCTACAAGCTCTAAGGAGCCCTAGCTTCCCTTGGCCCAAGGGCGAGTCTGTGCTCCAGAGCTGGGAGAGGGCACTGGGTTTTGCTTCCTTCGTGGCCTGGGCATGTGAGCTTGGCTGAGCCTCACCGCCTCCGTCCGATGTCCTAAAATCCAGAGTGGGTCAGGCCTTGGCAGTTAGGTGCAGGGGGACATAAGGGTTGGCTGTTGGATCTTACAGCCACAGAGGTTACTGTGGACCAGACAGACTGAGCTGGCTTTGATGTGGAAGTTGATTTGCAGGGATTGGCTTTGGGGATCGGACCAGCACCTTCTGCGGCACCCCAGAGTTCCTGGCCCCTGAGGTGCTGACCCAGGAGGCCTACACACGGGCCGTGGACTGGTGGGGGCTGGGCGTGCTGCTGTACGAGATGCTGGTGGGTGAGGTGAGTGCCGAGCCTGGGCGGCCAGGGCCTCGAGGTCGGGGTGGGCTGGGAGTGGCCCGTGCACCCCGCTGAGCCCCCCTCCCCGCAGTGCCCATTCCCAGGGGACACCGAGGAGGAGGTGTTTGACTGCATCGTCAATGCGGAGGCCCCGTATCCCCGCTTTCTGTCGGTGCAAGGACTCGAGCTCATTCAGAAGGTAGCCACTGCAGGGTGCAGGGCTGGGCGGCACCACCCATCCTCGGGGCCCTGGGCCCAGCTCCCTTGGGGGCTTGGGGAGGCGGCAGCCTGGGGCCCAGTGCCCGCGGTGAGCACTGCTCTTGCCCAGCTCCTCCAGAAGTGCCCGGAGAAGCGCCTGGGGGCCGGCGAGCAGGACGCCGAGGAGATCAAGACACAGCCTTTCTTCGGGGTGAGTGGCCGGGCGCAGTGGGAGGTGCGGAGGGAACCCGTGGGCTGCCACTGCCGTCACCTCAGGCACCTCTGCCCTTGTCCCCAGACCACCGACTGGCAGGCTCTGCTGGCCCGCGCTGTCCAGCCCCCCTTTGCACCCACCCTCTGCGGGCCCACAGACCTGCGCTACTTCGAGGGCGAGTTCACGGGGTTGCCGCCTGCCCTGACCCCGCCAGACCCCCGCGGCCCCCTCACTGCCCGCCAGCAGGCCGCCTTCCGGGACTTCGACTTCGTGTCAGAGCGATTCCTGGAGCCCTGAGGGCCTTTCCCTGTGTCCCTGTCTCCTGCCCCGCCCCCAACTCTTATAGCCTCACTTGCCCACCCATCTGCCCAGCTACTCGCCCTGCCCTGGAGGCCAGGCCTTGCCTGGTATTTATCAACCCTTCGGACTCGAGGGGGTGGCTCGGCTCAGTCTCTGGGCCTGGTGCTCCCCCTTCCTCCCCCCGCCCCTCCCGTCTCAGCCAGACGTGGACAGAAAGGGTGGCATGGTGAGGAGCAATTTGGTTTGGTTTTTAATACTTGACTTGCTTTATGGATTATTAAATATGCAAAACTGTGCACTGGAGGGATTCTGGCTCGGAGGGTGGAAGGTTCCGGATGCCCCGGGCACTGGTGCCCTAGCCCCGCACAGGTCCTCTTCCTCCCCTCCTTCCTTTGGAGGTCAGTCTGCTCTGAGGCTGGGAAGTGTGGGCGGACGTGAGCAGGCTCAGGCCCTCGGGGTCCGCCCTTCGTTTTCAGGCACGAGATGGTGGCTCTGCCTCCTGCGGCCCTAAACAGCCTGGCTGCTGCCCTCCTCCTCCTCCTCCTCCTCCTCCTCGGCCCAGAGGGTCTCCCAGGGCCCCAAGGGCCACCCGCAGAAGAAGTGGGCCAGGTTGTGGACCGGGCCCCGGTCAAAGGGGTTGCCGGGGCGCTGGCGGAGGTAGGCAATGCGGTGCGAGGAGAGGAACTCCCAGGTGGTGGTGTTGCTGGCCACCAGGTAGATGTGCGAGGCCAGGAGCAGGCCGGTCACCGTGGAGAAGAGGGAGAGCAGCAGGAAGGTGGCGAACAGGAGCCCGCTGGACCGCAGCCACAGCCCCCAGGGCTGGACGAAGCGGAGGCCGGACCTGTGGGGCAGCAGAGGGATGGGGGCCCAGAGCTGGGAGAAGGCAGGGGCGCCCCAGGGAGCCCAGGAGGGCAGGCCAATGGTGAAGGGTCGGGACCCCTGAAGAAGGTGTCCGGCTGTGCACACCCTGCACACCCTGTGGGCACATGCTGCCCGCCCCCCACTACACACACACAGGGCAGCGGCGGGACCCACCATGCCAGGTACAGGCCCCACAGAAGCACCACAAGCTGCAGCGCCAGGTAGGCCACGAAGAGCGGGTGGTTCCGTTCCCCCACACAGTTCTCCATCCAGGGGCAGTGGTGGTCATAGCGGCAGACGCAGCGGCGGCACTCGCTGCAGTGCCGGGCCCGCAGGGGTTGCTGGGCACAGAGAGTCGGGCTCGACACTGGCTCCCCCCAGACCAACAGTGAGGGCAGGGATGAGGGTGGGAGGTCGGGCCTGGAACTGGGAGGCTGGGGTGAGGCCAAGGCGCTGGGGCAGGAGGCGGTCGGTCTCAGCCTTACCCCTGGCCCTCCAGGAGGTCCCTGAGCCACTCACCAGCACCATGCAGTGCCTGCAGCGCCGAAGGGCGATGGCCGGAGGAACCATGGCCGTTTGCTCCTCCTTGGCCTCCTCCTGAAAATGGGGGCCAGGGCATAAGATGGGGGTCCCCTGGGGAGGCAGGTGGCTGGTGAACACATTTTGGAGGCCATCCATGTGTAATGAGGTGGTAGAGTGGGGCACAGTGCCCTGGACCTAGGGAGGCTGTGTGACCCTTGCCAGTTGCTTTCCCTCTCTGGGCCTTGGCCATTTCCTCATTGCAGATGGGTTTCTGGGGCTGGCAAGAGGATTCACTGAGATGCCCCAGAAAAGCCCTCCACACAGAACCTGGCATGAGACTGTTATTGAGGCCTTGGGTCCCCTGTTGGAGGGAGGAGGGGTTCAGTTCCCAGGGGTCCCCTGGTTACCTGGGGCTGGATGTTCACGTAGCCTGGGTCCATGAGTGACACGGCCAGGTAGAGCAGCAGGGAGCCCAGGACGAGGAGCAGGAAGGTGAGGGGCAGGAGAAGCTCCCCCTGTTCTTCCCATTGTCGCAGTGCTGCTGAGGCCAGAGGAGAGTGAGGCTGGCTGGGGGACAGGAGGGGGTGTGGGGGAAGGGCAGGGGGCAGGGACAGGGACAGGTGGAGTGGGGAGTATGTCCTGGCTGAGCCAAGGCCAGGAGAGGGGGTTTGATGAGTGGCCAGGGTGTCTCCTGCACAGGTACAGAAGTTCAGGACCAGCAAAAAAAGAGAAAGGCAGTTCATCTCTACTCTCCGGAGGCAACAGGGAATCATGGACGGTTAGAGGGCAGATCTGGAAACCTTCCCAGTGAAGGTGATCAGAGGGGACGCCTGGAGGCAGAGAGAGGGCTGTCCAGAAGGGAGAGGAAGGTGGCTGGATGAGAGCGGAGAGGAGGTGATGGACAGATGGGGGTTAAGGAGTGAAGGGGCCAGACCTGACTGGATGTCGGGGAGAGGAAGGAGGGGGTCCCTGCCTCTGGCTCCACCGTGGGAGACCAGCCAGGTCTGAGAGGCTCATGAGACAGGAAGGCAGGACGGGCAGGCTCAGATGCTGCAAAGAGGGGCAGGATGGTGGCCCAGGCCAGGAAGGGTCCAGACCAAAGAGGTGACTGGGGATTTGGGGGAGGCGGGGAGTAGGGGGGGTGCGCTAAGATACGAGGGGTGTGAGATAGACAGCAGAGTGAACAACTCTGGTTGTGAAAGGAGCAGAGAAAGAAGGGGGGTTTCTTTCTGATGGGGAGACCGAGCGGGTTTTTAGGCTAAAGGGTGAGGACTGGCCCGGCCGGCGTGGCTCCGTGGTTGAGCATCGACCTATGAACTAGGAGGTCAAGTTTCAGTTCCTGATCAGGGCACACGCCCGGGTTGTGGACTCCACCAGTGTGGGGTGTGCAGGAGGCGGCCGATCAATGATTCTCTGTCATCACTGATGTTTCTAGCTCTCCTCCCTTCCTCTCGGAAATCAATAAAAATAAATTTGAAAAAAGAAGCGACTTCCCTAACCGGTTTGGCTCAGTGGATAGAGCATCGGCCTGCGGACCGAAAGGGCCCGAGTTCGGTTCCAGTCAAGGGCATGGAAAGGTGTCCACAATGCACAAGTTTTGTTTTGTTTTTCAGGGGGAAGTTACTCATTATGGCATGATTCCATTTGTGTGCTTGCATATGTACATACAGAAAACTTCTGAAAGGGTGCAAAAGAAACACTTAGCAGTGGGTAACTCTGGGGATTAGATTGGGTGAAAGTGCAAAAAAGAGAAGGGAGATTTTTACTTTTCATTTATGTGCTTCTGAATTATTT
>NW_006294400.1:828415-830866 GCF_000327345.1 Myotis davidii | reverse complement strand
AGCGCTGTCTCTTCCTCTCTGTGAGAGCGTGGGCAAGTTACTGAACCACTTTGAGCTCTGTTTTTTGTCTGTATAACAGATGATAATGGCATCCCCTCCTAAGGTGGTTGGGAGGATTAACTAATGGCAGCACAGCGTCTAGCACAGTACTTAGACCCCAGCGACACCCTGCCAGCCCGGCTTGCCCGACCCGAGGCTTCATCATTCACTGCCCATACTCCTTCAGCCGTGTCCCCAGGGCCTTCCTTATTCAGCCCTGCCTTTCCACCCACACCTCCCACTAATACCAATGCCCACCTTCTTTCTCGAGATTGGCCCCCTCCCAACTTCTACAGCAAGCCTCTTAATTTTTTTTTTTTAATTTGGGAGGAAGGGAGAGAAATACAGATTGGTTGTTCCACTAATTTATGCATTCATTGGTTGATTCTTGTATGTGCCCTGATGGGGATCGTACCCATAACCTTGCAGTATTGGGAGGATGCTCAAACCAAGTGACCAAGTGAGCTCTCATCCGGCCAGGGCCCAGGGATCCTTTTCTGACATCTGTTATTTTTTAAAATATGTTTTTATTGATTTCAGAGAGGAAGGGAGAGGAATAGAGAGATAGAAACATCAATGATGAGAATCATTGACTGGCTGCCTCCTGCACGCCCCCTACTGAGGAGGCTCCAGCCCGAAACCCAGGCATGTGCCCTGACCAGGAGTTGAAGCTGGGACCCTTTAGTCCCCAGGCTGATGCTCTACCCACGAGGGGTGTGAGATAGACAGCAGAGTGAACAACTCTGGTTGTGAAAGGAGCAGAGAAAGAAGGGGGGTTTCTTTCTGATGGGGAGACCGAGCGGGTTTTTAGGCTAAAGGGTGAGGACTGGCCCGGCCGGCGTGGCTCCGTGGTTGAGCATCGACCTATGAACTAGGAGGTCAAGTTTCAGTTCCTGATCAGGGCACACGCCCGGGTTGTGGACTCCACCAGTGTGGGGTGTGCAGGAGGCGGCCGATCAATGATTCTCTGTCATCACTGATGTTTCTAGCTCTCCTCCCTTCCTCTCGGAAATCAATAAAAATATATTTAAAAAAATAAAGGGCAAAGACTGTGGAGGGAGACTTGAGAAGGTCTTAAAAGGAAAGTGAGAACACCCCGGCCCAGGGAGGGAGGCTGAAGCAAGGAGGGGTGGGAACCCAAGGGGAGGGATGGAAGTGGGGGTGTCTGTGGGGTGAGAGCTACTAGGGCAAGAAGCAAGGGTGGGGACATGGAGGAGGGGTCACTCCCCTGTGGTGCTCTCTTGCCTGAGGATGGGGAGCCTGGACTTGGGCGGCGGAGGGAAGGTTGGGAGTCGATTCCCGGGCAGGATCGGTGGATCCTGAGACCAGGGGAGATGGCGGCTGGACTGGTCATCGGATCAGGTGGCCATCGCATGGGTCCCGGGATGGACAGGGCATGTGGCAGGGACCAGGAAGACGCTGGGATGAATTAGGGACTGACGGGGTCTTAGGCGGAAACTCTTGGAATGACAGGCGGGGAAGGGGCCTCGGGAGCCAGCGGAGATGGGTGGTCCCCCCGGGTCTCCGGGGCTTCGGCGGGGGATCCAGTAAGACCCAAATGTCTGGGGGACCACGGGGGAGCGGGTGGGTCCGGGTGCGCGGGTCCGGCTCACCGGTGTCGTGCAGGAAGAGCACCAGCCAGATTCCCCAGGTCAGCACCGTGTGCCCGGTCCGCACCAGGACGCCCGGGCTGAGGAGCGCCCAGGGCGCCATAACCTCGGCCCCCGGCCCCACCCGGAAGAAGCGCTCAGAGGGGCGGGCCCTCCGAAGGAGAGGGGCCCAGATGCCCGGCGATTGGCGAATCCTGAGAGTGGGCGGGGTCTTGGAAATATCAATGAGAGAGAAACATCATTAATTGGCTGCCTCCTGCATGCCCCCAAGTGGGGATTAAGCCCACAACCCCAGCATTATTCCCTGACTGGGAATCGAACCAATGACCTCTTGGTTCATGTGTCACCACATAACCACTGAGCCACACTGGCCAGGCTCCAGTGGCTTTTCCATACGCCTGGTCTCACTTGCCTCATGCTTTGAACTTTCCTAAAACCTCTCAAATAAGCAGGAGCTGGCCTCAGCGTGCCCCGTCCCCAGTCCCTTCCCGGCAGGTACGTTTTCGGAACCCCGGAGCCGTCGCAGGTCTCCATCCCTTCCCAACCCGACAGCCTCACGCATGCGTGCCGCTCCCTGGGACCTTCAAATATCCGGGCGTGTGGAGTCCAGGTTGCAGATTTGTGCCCGGTTCAAAGATGTGATGACTGAGGTTTCAACAGGCAGCGCTCGCCCAAGGCTCAGTGGTGACATTCTGACCTCCTTGCTGATCATTATCAGGGATCGCAAACGGGTTTAGAGCAAAGTGGAGTTCCGTGGTGCAGGTTCAGGCTACGAGAGGCCCAACTTGGGTCCGAGTCAGGA
>NW_006294400.1:827891-828379 GCF_000327345.1 Myotis davidii | reverse complement strand
AGCGCTGTCTCTTCCTCTCTGTGAGAGCGTGGGCAAGTTACTGAACCACTTTGAGCTCTGTTTTTTGTCTGTATAACAGATGATAATGGCATCCCCTCCTAAGGTGGTTGGGAGGATTAACTAATGGCAGCACAGCGTCTAGCACAGTACTTAGACCCCAGCGACACCCTGCCAGCCCGGCTTGCCCGACCCGAGGCTTCATCATTCACTGCCCATACTCCTTCAGCCGTGTCCCCAGGGCCTTCCTTATTCAGCCCTGCCTTTCCACCCACACCTCCCACTAATACCAATGCCCACCTTCTTTCTCGAGATTGGCCCCCTCCCAACTTCTACAGCAAGCCTCTTAATTTTTTTTTTTTAATTTGGGAGGAAGGGAGAGAAATACAGATTGGTTGTTCCACTAATATGCATTTACATTGGTTGGTTCTTGTATGTGCCCTGATGGGGATCGTACCCATAACCTTGCAGTATTGGGAGGATGCTCAAAC
>NW_006294400.1:826468-827705 GCF_000327345.1 Myotis davidii | reverse complement strand
CACAGTTCTGTGCCTCCTGCACGCCCCCTACTGAGGAGGCTCCAGCCCGAAACCCAGGCATGTGCCCTGACCAGGAGTTGAAGCTGGGACCCTTTAGTCCCCAGGCTGATGCTCTACCCACTGAGCCAAACCAGCTAGGACATGACATCTGTTATTTTTGTCAGCTCAACATTCCTTTTTCTGTTGGGGAACTAACTCTTCCCCATCTCATGTGATTCTGAAGGAACTGTGTCCCTCCCTCCATAGAGTGGTGGGAAGTCATTGTGGGCGTGTGACTCTAGAAAGCCAAGCACTTCCCCATCTGGTTGTCTCCAGTGATTGGTCCTAGTTGGTGGGCATGTGACTTGGCAGGGCCAATTAGAATCATTCCATGAGAGTAAGGCCAAGCTGCTGAGAAAGAGGCTTTCTTTGGGATCTCAAGCAGGAATAGAGTATAAGGGCAACTGACAGCTATCTTTACACCCTGTGGAGAGAGACTGTGGCAGGAGAAGGTGAGGCCATCTTATCAAGAGACAGCTAAGCAGGACCAAAAGGGTGTATGAAAGACAGTCTTAACCTTGTCTGGGCCCCTACATCCCGCTTTGCCTGAAGCTGGTATTAGCTCTAGTTTCCCCAGTTGCATTAGTCAGTGAATCCCACCCTCCAACCTCTGACTAATCTGGGCTGGTGTTTGAATTGGGTGCATGTCACTTGCAACTCAATCTTTTTTTTTAAATAAATCTTTATTGTTCAGATTATTACATTTGTTCCTCTTTTTTCCCCACATAACTCCCCTCCACACAGTTCCCACCCCACCCTCCAACCTCACTCCCCACCCACTGTCCTCATCCATAGATGCACGATTTTTGTCCAGTCTCTACCCGCATCCCCCACACCCCTTTCCCCCCCAAGAATAGTCAGTCCATTCCCTTTCTATGTCCCTGATTCTATTATGATCACCAGATTATTTATTCACTTGATTCTTAGATGCACTTGTTGATAGATGCATACTTGTTCATAATTAGTATCTTTATCTTTTCCTTCTTCTTCCTCTTCTTAAAGGATACCTTTCAGCATTTCATATATGAAATGGTATTGGTTTGGTGGTGATGAACTCCTTTAGCTTTTCCTTATCTGTGAAGCTCTTTATCTGACCTTCAATTCTGAATGAAAGCTTTGCTGGATAAAGTAATCTTGGTTGTAGGTTCTTGGCATTAATCACTTTGAATATTTCTTGCCACTCCCTTCTGGCCTGCAC
>NW_006294400.1:817632-826032 GCF_000327345.1 Myotis davidii | reverse complement strand
AACCGTGGTTTTGAACTCTATATCCAGTAGTTTGCTTTCCTCCATTTCTGTCATTTGCGTCCTGTTTATTTGTCTCCACATTTTTTATGCTTCCCTGTGTTGCTAAAGCGATTTTCTGTGCTGAGTGTCCTCTAAGGCCCAGTGGCTCAGCCTCCCCAATTACCTGAGGAGGACACTCTTGGTGCACCCCCTTGTGGTCTTTATGCACAGTCTTGTTTAGTTAAGCCTTGAGGTATCACTGGGAGGAATTGATCTCCAGGCCAATTGGCTGTGAGAATCAGCTGTGTCTGCAGTGGGAGAACTTCTGTGCTGGAGACACCCCTCTGGGGCAAGACTTGCTTCAGTGGGGCTTTGGTGCTCACTGAGTCTGCCCTCTGAGTGTGTCTTTTATGGTTCCAAGGAGGTGCAAACTGGATAGTCCCACTCTGACCTCTGGGCTTCCTGGCTCCTGGATCTCTAGGGAGGTGCTAATCTAGCCTTTGCCTGAGGCTACCCAGCAAAAGCCTGCCTGCAGGGCTTGGGCAGGGCTGGTCTCATGGGATCAACAGGGCGGGGCTAGCAGTTATGGCTGCTCTCAGTCCTGCCCTCAGAGGCTCTGCTTCTCAATGTCCCAGTAATTGCTGCGAGCACCTCCCAGAGAAAGCTGCCCTCGTGTTCCGACCGCTGCCAGACAGTCCCGCTTCTCCAGTATGAGTCTGGGTCCCCAAAGACTTGCCCGGAACTGGAGCCCAGAGCCTGAGACTCCCTCCCGATTGAAAACGACAACCGCGCCCTCAGCCGCCAGCCCGCTCCGCGTGCGCCTCTGTACCTTAGTATTTTACTCCCGCACTGCGCCTCCTCTGAGTCTCGGTAAGCTTTTCTCTTTCCTTCTAGTTGTAGAATTTCCACTCAGCCAGCCTTCCTGTGGTTCTGGATGATGTCTGTTCCGTCTTTTAGTTGTGTTTTTGAAGTTGTTGTGCGAGGCAGCTAACTCCGGTGTTTACCTCTGCTGCCATCTTGGTTTCTCTCGCAACTCAGTCTTGATAACTGCAATGGGGTATGACTTAACTGAGTGAGGAATAGCACATTATCCACTTAACCCTGAAGCTTCCATGAGTCAGTGACATACTGATGTCACAGATCAAGTCGGACACTAAAGTGGTAAGGACAGATTTTAACCGGTAATATCCTCTTGTCGTAGGGAAGAGGTTCCAGCGTGAACTCAGCACCACTTCAATTTGCACAGAGGTGACGGGGCATTTTAAACTGACAAGAACAGACACTGGGGGTATGGTAGTAAAGGAAAAGGGGGCCATATTTATGGTGACAGAAGACGATTTGATTGTGGTGGTGGGCACACAATTGAAAAAAAGAACAGACAGACACTACCACTACATTTGATCTTAGCCAAAAGGCCAGAAGCAATTGGTGACTGGGCATTTAAAGAGAGGGCACTGGTGGGGGCTTGGGCAGACTCAGGGGCGTGAAATGTTACGAAGGGTTGGTGAGTAAACACTCATTATGTCCGCTGTGTCTGCTGGCTGGCAGTTACTGAAGTTTGGCTTCTATCCTCCCAGAGACAAGGAGACAGAGGCCCGCCCCATCCTTCCTGAGGATTACATTTCAAAAGAATGGCGTTCAGGTCCTTGAGAAAGACACTCCTGAGTTGCAGAAGATACAAATTCATTTCAGAGGTAGAGGAAGGGGTCACAGTTACAAGCCCTTTTTGGTGAATACTCTAAGATAGCCTGGTGTGTGGGGTCGATGGTCTTTTAACAGCCTTGAGCTCTCAGGCCGGTGCTTTAACGTGGGCTAGGGTCATCCTGGGAATGCAACCTGGAGCTCTTAGAAACGATTTTAGTGTTTAACTTTTTTTTTTTTTTTTTAAATATATTTTATTGATTTTTTACAGAGAGGAAGGGAGAGAGATAGAGAGCTAGAAACATTGATGAGAGAGAGACATCGATCAGCTGCCTCCTGCACATCTCCTACCGGGGATGTGCCCGCAACCCAGGTACATGCCCCTGACCGGAATCGAACCTGGGACCTTTCAGTCCACAGGCCGACGCTCTATCCACTGAGCCAAACCGGTTTCGGCGTGTTTAACTTTTTTAATGTGGGAGGAGGGAGGTGGACGAAATCACGAGCTTGAGCGTCTGTAGTGGTTTTTGTAGGTCAAGGTTGAGGCCTCGTTGAGCAGAGGGCTGAGGAGCCTGGCTAGGATTTGGTCAAGGAGAGACTCTTTTTCTCGGACACTGGGCACACACCCGCCTGGCACATGTGGAAATGGCTCCCCTGGATCTATTCGTCGTGCAGTGGCCCTCCCCCATTGGGTGCAACCTGAGGCGTACCCCAGGGGCACAGAGGGCACTGTGATAGTCACACTGGGACAAGTGGAACCAGGACCATCCTAGGCAAAGCCAGAGTGTGGTCACCTGGTGATTTGGCCCCAATGACTTCTGCTCGCCCCCTCGTTCCCTCACTCTGCTGCAGCCCCACAGGCTGCTCGTGGTCCTCCCTGCAAGGCCCTTCTCCTGGCCGGGCCCTCTGTCTCGATGCTCTTTCCTTGGGCCCTGCACAGCCGGCCTGGCTGCCTCGTCTTTCCCCTGGATTCACCTCCCGAGTTTCCTCTCCTCCGAGAAGCTTCCCTGACAGTGTGAGGAACACCATGCTGCCTCGGGCCCCTTAGGGGCTCTTCCTGGCCCTGAGCGCTGTGGCCCAGCTACCTGGTCTTCCCCGACCCCTGTACACTCCCCCCAGCCCACAGGGGGTGCCTCCGGGCTCCCTTCTCTCTGCCCATCACACACTGGCTCATAATTTCGTACCTAACATTTGTCTCTACCATCAGACCGAGCCACCCTGGGCAGAGCCGTGGTGCTGGCTGCCAGCTGTACCCCGAGTCTGGGCACAGGGGAGCAGAGAGAACGTGGCCCCTCTCCGGACCCCACCCCTTCCACACAACAAAAGACACTCTGCTCTTCTCCACTTTTCACAAAAATGTATTTCTGTGACACCCCGAAGTACAGACATTTACCCAGGACCCAGGTGGTAAAGCAATGCAATGTGAGCTCTGCCCAGGGGGCTGGCTCAGGCCACCTGGGCATGGAAAGGAGGGCGAGCTGGGAACGTGGGGCAGCTGCCCCGCCCCAGGGCTGGAAGGGAAAGACTCCAGGAGGAAAAGGCCAGGTGCCTCTCCGCGGGGCTGCTCCTCGCAGAAGTGCCAGGAGAATCCAGCAACAGGCCCGGGCCAGGAGGAGGGAAGAAAAGCCACGCCCCAGGACTGCCTGCAGTCAGCCCTGCTCCAGGCCCCTGGTTCTGGAGGGGCCTCCTCACCCCACCCCACGAGAGAAGCAGTTCGGAGTTACGTTGGGGAGCACAAGATATTCGGATACATTTGGGGCTCACACTTCTCTGGAACTCAGCCCAGAGTTTTCCAAGGTAAAGCCGCAGGGCAGCACAGGAGGGTCTCCACTGTGGGCTGTGCCGCGTGCTGGTCCGGAGGCATCTGCCTGCTGCTGGGGCGGGAGGGGGGCGCCTGCCTGAGAGGAGTGGGTCCTGTGCGCAGTGGGCAGGCAGGGCGAATGAGGCAGGCTCAGTTCTGCTGGTGGGGTGCCTGGGCACCTTGGGTGCTGTGGGCAGATGAAGGGCCAGAGAGTAACGAGCCCCTGGTCCCAGAAGGTGCTGGCTCCCAGGCCGGGGGCAGGTTCTGGATGTGTTTGGCAGAGTGGGCAGTGGGCCAGCCCTGGACTGGGGCCTTCAACTGCCTGGGACCTGGTGGGAGACAAGCAGCCTCCATAGCAGCTTGGCCTCAGGCAGGCCTGGCCAGAGAGCAGCAGGGCCACGGGGAACCCCGCTCCTGGAGGGGCCTCTAAGGCCGGGGCTGCCTGGGCGTAGGCCGAGGCACAGCTCACTGCTTTGCCCCAGATGGCCCACAGCTGGGAGCACCAAGGCATTCAGGAGACTCAGTGGGGTTGGTTTTAATTCCTAAACTCCATCAGCTACCCGCAGGAACCCAGACGCGGTTCGCGGGCCCTGCTGGGTGGGCTAGGTGCTGGAGTGACTGTTCAAAGCCTGCTGCCTCTCCGAAGAGGAAGCCAGGCTAGGGTCTGAGATTACTGGGGAACCGGACACTCGCAACATCAGAGGCATTTAGTTGGGGGGAGGAAGTGTGGCAGCGATGAAGGCTGAGTTAGGGCTTGAGAATGGCCAAGGAAGCTGCAAGGACTCAGGGAGTATTTCTTTTGTTTTTGTACAGAAATCATATACACAAAACTTCACACTTCCTAACAAAAAAAAATAATATATATATATAATATATATATCTCACTAATGTTAAGGAAAAGCGTCAGTTGTGCAAAAGTCCTCATGTCCCTTCATCCAGTGGGAGGCTCCCGGTGGGGTCTGCCAGCGGGGCTGTTGAGTGCTGGCTGCCGGCCTGTGTCCAGAGCAGTGGCGGCCATGGGACAAGGCCTCTATCTGGACGTGTCCATGTTCTCCTCCTTAAAGTTACCGCAGTGCTCGATCACCTTTCTGGAGACAACGGGAGAGCATTGGAAGGCGGGCTGGGGTCGGCTGGGCCATGTCCCTCCCCACTGATCAGGCCGCTGAATTTGTTAGCAAATGTTAACAATGATGCTGACTGGGATGGTGTGTGGCTGGCAGAGCGGCCAGCCTGTGCAGAGCACCCAGGAAACGGTACCTGTGGCCATCAGTACCCTGTCTTCCCTGCCTTCCTCCCTGTGTCCTGCCTCCTCTCGGCCTCAGGGACTCCCCTGAATCAGCTCAAGCCTGACCTCCAATCCTTTCTTCAGCCTGTCTTTCTTCTTCACTTTTCCCTGCACACTCAGGCCTTTTCTTCCCCAAAGTCTACTATGGCCCCCAGACTGCACACCAGACTCCCAGGGCCGACATCCTGCAGCATCTGGGAACAGCCATTCGTGCTCAGACCTCGAGTCCTTCACCCACTCCGTTCTGGCCCCTGGGATCTGCTGCCCCACCACTCTCAGGTGTCACCCTGGACCCCGATGGCCTTCCCATGGGTGGGTGGGTGGCGGTGCTGTTCACTGCAGCCTCTAAGTGCTAAGGGCGTCTGAAGCGTTTTAGGAAGTAAGGGATGCCTGGTGTGGGCAGGAGCTGGGACGAGGCGGAGTGACTGCTCCTAAACGCCCTTTCCGTGCCAATCACAGCTGCTGTCACAGAGGCCAGCTCAGGCACACACTCGGGTCTTACGGAGATGTCCAGTGACCGGGCCAGTCTTACCCAGTGCTTCTCAAACCTCCTGGGACCCGCTGACAGCGAATGTCCCCAGGCCCACCTCCCACACCCACTGGGGGAGAACATCCAGGTTGGGGCCTGTACATCGCAAACACGCTTTCCAGATGATTCTTTAGGGAGATTAAATGTGAGAACCATCATTTTGCTCTTCTTAAACTCAGATAAATCTGTCAATTAATGTTTAAGCTGTGCCTTTTGCCAAAAAGAACTGCAGAAACAGCCAAGACTCCCAGCCCAGTCATGTCTGGGGAGACTCAGAGCTCCAGGCCCCTCTCTACGACCCTCTATTCTGCACCGTGTCAGGAACTGGGGTAAACGTAAGCCGCTCCCTCCTAGAATGGATCCTAGAGAAAGCAAGGATCACTGTGAGGTCAGCCCAGTGACGTCTTAGACTCCAGTGAAAACCCCACCGCAGCCCAGGGCCTGACGCTCTGAGGGACCCGTTCGCTCGGCCCCGCCTCATCTCTGGCGTGTACGTCACCACACTGCGTCCTCCCTTCCGCTGGAATGTTTTTAGCCAGAAATAATGAAAGATTCTAATTTGACTTGTTGATGGCCACACTGTGGCTGAAATGACACCCAGGGAGGCCCCAGCTGGACATCAATATGCTGTCCACCTCCACACTCAACTCATGTCCTGACCGCCCGCAGTGTCCCTCAGCCCCCAGATCAAGGCTCCAGCAGAAACACTGCCTGTCTCTTACCGGGCCATCTCCTTGGTTTCCTGCCGCGCCGTGGCCATCTTTATCATGTCCTTCAGAAGGGGCATCCCGCCTTCTTTGATCAGCAGGGGGCAGTACTTATCCGCTGTGGGTAGGTAGGGGCAGACAGCAGGGGATCAGGGTGGGTCTTCCCGCAGCTTGTGGCCCAGAAAACCCTCCCTTGCTGTGAGGCCTGCTTTGGTACGCTTCAGCATTCCCCCCTCCCCGCAACTCACTCTATGGAAAATATCACCTGAACTGGGGGCTTCTGTTCTCTGGGAAGTTTTGTAAAAATAGAGATTCCTAAGCTTTGCCCTGGGTATTCTGATTCAACAGCTCCAGGAACCGTTCGTTATTTGTGTGTTTACAACAAAATACCACCAGGTGACGCTGGTGGGCAGCCAGGGTGGAACACCGTGCCTTTCCAGTGGGGGTTTCAGGGTTCCCTCCAACCAGGAGCATTCGAGTGCCTGGTGTCCATGGAGAACACGGCCTTCCAATGGGCCTGCAGCAGCTCGGTGTGGCAGGAACTATCTTTGCTGTCTCCATGTTACAAATGAAAGAACTGGGGTTCAGAGAGATGAAGTCATTCACCCACAGTCACTCCGGAGCTTGTCCGAGGGAGTCCCAGTTCAGGGCTCTTTCCTCTGCTACGCTGCCTCTTTGAGGTGAGATGCTACTTTTTAGGAAGACTAACCTCAGAGAATAATAAAAGAGGCTACTGTTTATTGAACAGTCGGTATGTTCTAAGTGCTTTAACATGTCTTTTTTCACAGCGATCCTATGAGGTAAGTGCTATTATTATTATCCCATCTTAAGGATGAGACAGTTAAGGCACAGAGAGGTTGAGAAATCTGCTTAAAGTAACACAGCAAGTGGTAGAGCCAGTTTTCAAACCCAGGTTGTCTGCCCCCCGAGCCCGAATGCATATCCGCTCTGCAGGCTAACAGGACTGAGCAGTGGGCAGGCCCCGGGCTCTGCACTTTCTGCTGGTTTTCTTTCAGATCAATCTTGTGAGGTAGGTGACATCATTATCCCCACTTCACAGAGGAGGTTGAAGAACCCACATCAGGTCACATAGCAGTGAGGGAGGGAACTTGGGGTCACGCCTGGTCTGCCATCTAAGTCTTAGCGTGGCACCCTCTTTCTCACGTCCCCCACAGTCGCCGAGGACAGCTCAGGCTCTCCTATGGGAGGAGGCTGGCGCTCTCTGAGGAAGCAAGTTAGAGCTGTTCTAAGGTTCTCGCCTGTTCTCTCAGATTCTTTGTTTGGGTGGGTCTCCCTCTGCCTTCCCGAGGGCGTGGAGATTTCGGAGACGTTAAGAGAGCTGTCTGGGAACTTTGGGTGGCCGTCTCGCCTGCCAGGCCTGTTCTGGTGATGGGGCCAGGCCAGCCACTATGCTGTGCGCCCCACAAATGCTGGAGAGTGAGGGCTGTGCTCCGAGGCACAGACACTGATTTTAGCTCTTAGGAGGGCACGGCTGGGTTATAAGTTTCCGGGGGCACGGCTGCCCTAGGTCGGGGGTCCCTGGCTCTGACCCAGGCCGGTGGTACTCACGGTAAACAGACACGAGGTTGTACAGGGCCCAGGTGGCCCAGTGCTGGCTGACGGGGGAGATGCCCTGCGGAAGGAGGCGAAGAATTGGCTCAAACGACCTGTGGGAAGAGAAATCAAGGTCACTCTGTTGCCGGGGCTGGGGGAGGGCATCTTGACATGTCTCCTCCCTGCGGGGTCCTGTAGACAAACTGTGAGCAGGCCAGCAGGGCGCAGGGGATGCGGGCATCTGGCCTTCAATCCACTGCAGGGTCCGCAAGGCCGCTCCCTTGTGCGGTGCGAGAGGTCAAGGGCCTGGACACATGAGGGGGGTAAGAGGGACACTGACGAGGTGGTGCAGAAATGGGGGCCTCAGCAAGGAGTGGCCCAGCCTACGGGGGCGCGGGAGTGGGGCTGTGCCCTGGGAGGCTGAAGGTGTGACCGCACTGCTGACCGTGACCTTCCCTGGGCCATCAGCACTCATGTCCAAATGCCCCCAAAACGTATTTGCAACCCCCCTGGGGCAGTGATCCACTTCATCTCTCCCGGGGATGCCATAACTGGGGCGTCACCAAAGCCATAGCGTGAGCCCCTTCCTCCCAATATGGGTTTCAACTTCAGTGCCCATCAGATGGGCCACCCACCCATAGTGACCCAGTCATCCCCACCAACAGAAAGAAAAAAGAAAGAAAGAAAGAGACCCAGTCATAACACGACGAGGGAGACCCCGACCCGTGGCTGGAAACGGAGCCACAGAGAGCGCGCCTTGACGCCAGCTGTGCTGAAAGGAATGCAATCTGCACGGAACAGGGGCGGGAAGGGAGATGCGAACCCAGAGCTGCAGAGCCGGACACGTGCCCTCTGCTCTCTGCCTCAGTGAGACCCGACAGAGGACTAGAAGACAGGCCAGGGC
>NW_006294400.1:791815-817531 GCF_000327345.1 Myotis davidii | reverse complement strand
TCCTGTCCCAGCACCGCCACCCCCCTCCCCCGCACCCCACTCCGCACCTGTAATTGATATTTCTCCGGGAGTTGATGTCCCAGCTCTGGATGGCCGCCCACATGCGCTCCTCCACCTCCTCCCGCTGGGGTTCGCAGATGCCCCAGGCCTCGGGCCCATCAAACATGATGTGGGACAGGACGCCGCAGGCATTGTAGGAAACCTCGATCCCATCAGCCTTGCTCTCCAGCAGATTGCTGCCAAGGGAGAGAAATGGAGTCCAATCCCCCCAAGTCCCTCTGCAGATACCAGCTGCTGGAGCCCAACTTACAAACCACCTGCCAGAGGAGCTACTGATTTTTTTGTCACTTACTGTCCATACCCAGAGGACTTGTAAAAGGGATCTGAGGGCGCTAATGTAAGACTAGCCACGAGAGGACCATCTCTGGAGAGCTCAAAGAATAAGAAACCATACTATAGAGCAGTGATGGCGAACCTATGACACGCGTGTCAGAGGTGACACACGAACTCATTTTTTTGGTTGATTTTTCTTTGTTAAATGGCATTTAAATATATAAAATAAATATCAAAAATATAAGTCTTTGTTTTACTATGGTTGCAAATATCAAAAAATTTCTATATGTGACATGACCCCAGAGTTAAGTTAGGGTTTTTCAAAATGCTGACACGCCGAGCTCAAAAGGTTCGCCATCACTGCTATAGAGGGAAGGTGATATTTATAACAAAAACCTGGGCTAAGAGCAATTGCTGCTACTAAGCACAGACTAGAACTCTGGGCATCCTGGCAGCCAAGGCAAAAAGGCAAAGGAGAGAAGCACCAACCTGAAGACACTGATGAACTGGGAAGTCATTAGCTGGGGCCGCAGCTCCCTCACCTCTGCCACATTTCCCAGGAGTCCCAACATGTTCCGATGTAGTTCCTGCTTCTCGGGGAATTCCTGGCCAAATGAGAGCCATCGGGCCACATCAGTTAGTACTTAATCAGTCTGGTATGCTTAACTTAGAGGCTTTATGAGCGTCTGTCTGGCCATTCCGATAGACAAAGGGGGGGTGCAATATGCTGCCCTCCTGCCTTCTAGTGCTCCCAGGGCAGTGCTGGGTACACACAATGAGGGATTAAAATGGTCGGGGTTCCTTGCCACAAAAATCAAAGGCTGAGTGGAGATGGGACCTAACATTGTGAATGGGACAAACATGGTTCTGTTTATCAAAGCTCAAAATACCAGTTTAGTTCTGGTCAGTGTGGTCAATGGTTAGAGCGTTGCCCTGCACACCGAAGGGTCTCTGATTCGATTCCCAGTCAAGGGCACGTACCTGGGTTGCAGTTTACTCCCCACCCCTTGCTGGGGCACGTGCAGGAGGCAACCAGTCGATGTGTCTCTCTCACATGGATGTTTTTCTCTCCCCCTCTTCCTTCCATTTTCTCTGAAAAACAATGGACAAAAATATCCTCATGCGAGGATAACAAAAAATAAAAACTAAAAAAATACTAGTTGAATGGAATCGCCTTAGAAAGTAGAGTAAGAAAACCAAGGATGTGTTTCAGGATGAACAGACCATTCTACTGGACAGAACTCTGTCCAGCTGATGTCCCGATGGGCCCCGGCCAGACGGGGCGGCCTGAGGCGGCTCTGTGGAGGGCGGGCGGTTTCCCGTGGAGGGAGGGCTGTAAGGGGGCCCAACCAGGCCGCTGGGGCAGGGAGGGCCTCTGGAGCTTCTGTTTGCAGCCAACCCTGGGCTGGTGGGCCTGTGAGTGGCCCCTGCTGGCCTCCAGTGGGAACCCCCGGGGGCGGGGCCTGGGGCCTGGAGGCGGCGGCGGGGACACCACCTTCAGGCAGTCCAGGAAGAGCTTCATGCCGTTGCAGTTGAGGAACATCTCGCAGTTGTCGGGCGTCTCGTCCGTGATGTTCCAGAGCGCGCTCCAGGAGAACTCCATGACCTGGTCACACTGTGGGCGGGCGGGCAGGAGTGGGGGCTCAGCACAGCTCGCCCAGACGGGCGGCTCCTGGCACCCAGGGAGGGCTCCCCTGACAAAACATGGACACCCCCGGGCAAACCAATCCCATGAGGGGCTCCAGGAAGACTCCACTTACTATCTTGTCTAGCAGCTTCTTCTGAATGAGCTTCAGCATGGTCTGTGGGCAGAGAAGAGAACTTGCAGGGGCCAGGCCTTAAGCGCTCCCATGTCCCTCGGCCACCCCCAGGAGCGACAGCAATTCTATTCCTGGCCAATACACCCTGACAAGACCAAACCTGCCCGTCTGCTGGGAGGTTGTGGGAAGAAGCGCAACCCACAGACTTGGTCCTTGGCATCAGGAGGCCTGGGTGCCCGTCCTGGCTCAACCCTGACTCCCCGAGTGGCTTTGGGCACAGCCCTCCCTCTGGGGAGTTCAGCCTCCCCGGTGAGAATAGGAGAGACTGGATGTTCCTTCCCCATCCTTCCCTTCCTTTCTTCAGCAAGGAGCTGTTCTCTCCTAACTGGGCACTGGGCCTTATGCTAGAAAGTGCTGGGACGTAACGGTGGGAAGAGCGAGCATGGCGGTTTCCCCACCGAGCTCACGTGCAGTTGGGAAGACACATCAAGGCACCTGGTCTGAGGAGGCAGGAGTGACTGGCACAGTGTGACCAATGGGCGAAGAGCGGGGCTAAGGGGGGATGACAGGATGTTCTAGGGGGAGGACATCTATGGGGCTGTAAGCAACGTGCACGGATAGGAAACTCCTCCTTTGGTCTAGCCCGATCCATGCGGCAGTGGGGCTACGGATGAGGAGGGAGGGGGTGGGGACGCCGCCTGCACGCACCACCACGAAGCCCATCTTGCCCACGGCCTCCTTGTGGTCATTGTCCACCTGGCAGACCAGGGCGTTGCACAGGTGCACGGCGATGCGCTGGATCGACTCGTCCTGCCGCGTGGGGCTGAGGATGCTGAGCAGGAGCTCGTTGACCCGGCGGTACTGGAACTCCAGCTCCTCGGGGATGCTGAAGTTGCAGAGGGTCAGGCAGCAGTTCCGCTGGACCTGGGCCGGGCAGAGACACGGGGCGCACAGTCAGGGGCAGACTCTCGAGCTGAACCGGGGGGCTCATCCAGAGCTGTGGTGGTCCAGGAAGGCTTTCTGGAGGAGGAGACTACAAGGCTTCCCTAAAACAGGTCTTTAAAAATTGTGAAATACAATATTCATAGAGAAGCGTGTGTAAAATAACACATGTAGTTTTACAAATAATTATAAAGCAGACAAGCATTTCAACAACAATGTAGCCACCACCTGGGTCAAGAAATAGAACCCTGCCAGCACCCAGAAGCCCTCATGTCCCTTTCTGATCATAAGTTCCTCTCCCCACTACAGATGCCCACACCCCTGCTTTTTTATTTGAAAGACTAGAGGCCTGATGCACAAAATTCGTACAAGGGGCTCAGCTCTCCAGCCGTGGCTTCATCTGGAAGGTCGTTCAACTGTCCGGTCTAATTAGCATAGTATACTTTTATTAGTATAGATTTTCTAGCATCTTGCTTCTTTTAGTTCAACCGCAGGTTTGCAAGATCAAACATGTTGTTTTAAGTAGCTGAAATGCATTCCTTTTTCTTTGCAGTATAGTATTCCAATGTACTCATCCACTCCACTGCTGGTGGACTTCAATGTTTTGACTACTTCAAACAAATCTTGTACATGCATCCGGGTGTCCATGCACATGGGCCCCACGAGGGCACACACGTGTGGGGTGACGCTTCTGGGTCACAAGGTGTGGGTGTCTTCAACTTTATCGGGTGACACCAGACTGTTTTCCAAGTGGCTGTACCAGTTTACACTCTGACCAGCAGTTGGGGGAGCTCTGGAGGCTCCACACCCTCAATTTCTCTGCGTTGTCTGCAGGCTTTATTTATAGTGTTCTCGGCGCAGTTCCTTTGTGATTTAACTTCCTTAATTTTTCCTCATTAGATACTGGAAGTTCACCATACTTTATTAATTATGTAAATGAAAAGATATCACCCGTGGTTAACTCTTGGTCTCCCCCGCACAATATACATATATATTTTAATTTGAGGAAAAATTTAAGTTATAAAAGCAATACTTACTGAAAAAAGTTCAAATAATACTATCTGAGCAGTTAGTCCCCCACTTCATTTCCCAGAGTTATCACTGTTAAAAGTGGGGTGCACAGGCCTTCCTCTTTCTGCCATGTGGGAGCCTGGGGCCTGTGGGGAACAGGAGTTGTAAAGCGACACCTGTGTCTGGCAGGCTGTGGTCCAAGGCCATTCTTGCTGGCTGTACGCGGGGTCTCTGGGCCAAGAGGGAGCACACAGTTCTTAAAATTGAAGGTGTTTAGCCCAGCCGGGGGCTCAGAGGTTGAGCATCGACCTATGAACCAGGAGGTCACAGTTTGATTCCCAGTCAGGACACATGCCCAGGTTGCAGGCTTGATCCCAGTGTGGGGTGTGCAGGGGGCAGCTGATCAATGATTCTCTCTCATCACTGATGTTTCTATCTCTCTCTCTCCCTTCCTCTCTGAAATCAATAAAAATATATTAAGAAAAAAAGTTCGGTATACATTCTAGATTTCTTCCTACTATATAAATACAAATATATATTTGGGGGAGAGGAAAGGCAAGAAAAGACATTATAGCCCTAACTGGTTTGGCTCAGTGGATAGAGCGTCAGCCTGCGGACTGAAGGGTCCCAGGTTCGATTCCGGTCAAAGGCATGTACCTTGGTTGCAGGCACATCCCCAGTAGGAGGTGTGCAGGAGGCAGCTGATTGATGTTTCTCTCTCATCGATGTTTCTAACTCTCTATCTCTCTCCCTTCCTCTCTGTAAATAAATCAATAAAATATATTTTTTTAAAAAGAATGATTTAAAAAAAAAAGGCATTATACATATTGGTCCCAAACTTCTCCTCACTTAGCAATATGCAGGGGGTACCTTCCATGTTAGGATGTGCAGATTTATCATAATATCCCACTTGGGGGGGGGTCGTGCGTTAACTTTTCCAGACCCCTAATACTAAAACATTTTAGTTTCCACTGACCTCTACTTAATCAAAAAGTGTGGATATAGGCTCTGGCTGGTAACTCAGTTGGTCAGAGCATCATCCTGATACACCAGAGGTTGGGGTTTGATCCCTGGTCCGGGCACATACAAGAAGCAGCCAATGAATGCTTAAATAGGTGGAAAAACAAAAAGGTGGATGTATGCACATCCTTCCCTCTAAGATTTCCAACTGTGGGACACCTAGGCCCACAGAGAAGTGCACGTTCAGTTTGGGCAGGTCCTGACAGCTGCCTTCTAAAGAGCTGCTCCATTCATAGCTCACGCGTGGGAAGTGCGAGTGCTCGTCCCCTCACTGCTGCCAATGTCTGGTTTCATCAACATTGAGATGAAATGTGGTATCTTGTTATTTTAATTTCCATTTCTTTGATAGAGTTTATTCATTCAGTTGATAGTCTTCAAGTAGCACTATTTTTCATTAAAAAAAGATGCCCCTTTTACTTGATTATAAAATTGGTCTCCATGTGGAAACAACACCTGCCCTGGAGTTGGAGGGTGTGGGAAAGCGGGCCTTCCCAACCCTGCAGGGGCCGCATCCCACCACAGCCTTTCTGGAGGGCAATTTGAGAACCCAATGCTTTCAGAACGCACAGCCCCACGGCCCCACAATTCCACTTCCGGACACGCAGCACACGGGGAGTCAGCTAAGCATTGTCAGCAGAGCCTCACTGAAGTAGCAATAACACAGAACCTCAATGTTCCGCCACGGGCTGAGTCCACCGCCGCCGCCCAGGCCCTCCGGGGCGCCCCCTCTGGTCCCTCAGGGGATGGGCTGGCCACTGCCTCTGAGTGGTCAGGCAGCACCATGGGAGCCTCTCCTTGGCTGAGGACGCTGACACTAGGCCCCCGACGACTGTGAAACGCACCGTTAGATCCAGCTGCCTGGGGAGGAGAGCTGGGGTTGTGAACAACTTTGACTTTCTAGTTACTACATTTTCTTTTTACTTGAATTTGTTTTCTAAGCATTCAGTGTCTTGCTTTTCTAATCAGAAAACAAACATTATTTTAAAAATTTTGTTGGTATGGGAGAGGTCCACATCCACGAGACCGCTGAAACAAACCACGGGCGTTACACGGCATCATGCAGAGCGAGCGCCTTTACTAGATACAGACGCACAGGCTGAAACGCAGAGCAGCCGCAGTGCGCACGGGGCTAGCTCTGGGCGGTGGGTTTTTCTATCCATAATTACAACTTTTCTACAATAAAAATCTTTATTACTTTTATAAGAAAAGCAGTTACTGAAAAAATAGCCCCCAGCAGAATGTTACTGGGCAGAGGGCGGAGGAGTCAGTATGAGCAGGGCCCTGGGGGGAGGGTGGCAGTGGCGTGGGGTGGGTTAGTGGGCCTTGGATGCCAGGTCCCAGAGTTTGGGGGTGATGCTGTAGGGAAGGGGTGTGGGGACAAGGGCAGTGCAGAGCCAGGCGAGAAAGGGTGGGAGCAAGCATGGCATCGGAGGGATCTACGAGCAAGCTGGGAGCTGGGCCACAGGGGGAGCAGGGCAGGGGGCTGGGGAGAGCATGCAGGACCGCGGCAGGGGGCTCACCGTCACCTCCTGGTAGGATTCCATGCCATTGAGCACCACCTGGATGACCTGGCGGCGCAGCCTGACGCTCTGCTCGGAGCGGTACTCGGAGTTGGTCAGGTAGAAGAGGGCGGCGCTGCCCGTCACTTGAATATTCTTGTCGTACTTGTGGCACTTGAGGGCTGTGATGACCAGCTACATGGAAAACAGGGTATGGGGCCCAGGTTGGCAAGTCCGGTGGACGTTGTGCTGGGACAGGCCTAGGGCTCTTCGAGGGGCTGGCACAGGTCCAAGGTTGGGGAGCAGAAGGCAGGGCCGGACCATGGTCCTGGGACAAGGCCAGTGCTGGGGCAGGTGAGGCACTGCGGGGCGGGCTGGGGGAGGACTGCCGGTGTCCTGGGGATGACGTGACGCAGAGGAGGGACAGGGGCCCTGGCACACGGCTCGGCCGAGGCCAGGATCCTCCAGGTGGGGACACTGCTCCTGGGGCGGGGCTGACCTTCAGAGCCCGCAGGAGCTGGTTGCAACGCTCGATGCGCGCGATGTCAAAGAGCAAGTTGATGGCCCGGGAGGTGACCTCGGGCCGGTGCTCCGTGTAGGCCTCGATGGCGTTCAGCACCTGCTCCTCGTTCTTGTCGCCACTCACCTGGGGAGGACGCACGCTCAGGCCGCTGGGAAAAGGTCTCGGCTCCGCCTCTAGCCCAGGGCAGACATGGGGGGCCCCCCAGCCCACCCCTCCCTTCTTCCAGGGCTCCCTGCTCCTCCCTCCCCGACTCTGCACCTTGTAGGCCGGAATGTGCGTGAGGCGGCACAGGGAGGTCTCGAAGAGCCCCAGGAACTGCAGCGGCCTCTTCAGAGCCCGGAAAGGCATGATGCTGCTCTTGGAAGGCTCGGTGCTGGGGAAGAGGTGCTGGGGTCAGTGGCCCAAGGCCTGGGGCTGCCCCAGGTTCAGCAAGAAGGTGGGCTGCTCCCTGGGGGGCTTGGGGATTTATTAGGGACCCTCTCCTAGACTCTCCAGCTCAGCTTTTTTCTTTTTAAGGGCAGGGGACATAGACCCTACCTCTTGATGGCAGGGTAGCAAGGTCACACTGCAGAAGAGCATGTGGGATGGGAGGTGTGGCTGTAGTCACCTTTGGAAAATACTACCTGCCATTCTAGTGAGGACTTGTCACCTTTAGGTTCCACCAACAATCACGAAGGGACCGGCCCAACAAGCAAACCCGCTAAAGTGTGGTTGGGGACAGATAGGGCCTGTGGCCAGTTACCGCTGGGAGGGATTGAATCCGATCTCTCGACCCACCAAACCAGGAACCAGCCTATCTGCTGCAGCACCTACCACATGGCCGGTACCGCCAGCCTCGCCTGAACACCGCGGCCCTGTCTCTGGACAGTCTGAGCCAGGGGTCCTCAAACTACGGCCCGAGGGCCACATGCAAATACAAATATTGTATTTGTTCCTGTTTTGTTTTTTTACTTCAAAATAAGATATGTACACTGTGCATAGGAATTTGTCCACAGTTTTTTTTTAAACTATAGTCCGGCCCTCCAACGGTCTGAGGGACAGTGAACTGGCCCCGTTTAAAAAGTTTGAGGACCCCTGAGCGGACAATTTCCCAGTCACTCCTGGCGCTCGCCCCTTCTAGCCTTCGCACGTGCCCTTCCCTCTTCTAGGGCACCCTGCCTCTGACCTCGGAATGAACTTTCAAAACAGCTTGGATGCCATTCCTCCTCGTCCCTCTCCTGGTCCTCAGGGTCGCCCGGGCCTCCCTTACCAGTCCTGATACTGGCTTGTCACACGGACTGGAGAGGGCAGGGCCTCATTCGCTCCTTTATCTCCCTCGCCCAGAACAGCACTGGCAGAGGGCGTTTGGGAAATGCCTGTTGAGTGGTACCGCGGCCACCGTGGCGGTGGGCCCACCTGGTCTGCCCTGCCTCCTCGTCCATCTTGGAGATGCTGCAGTTCTCCAGGATCATGTGCCCAGAGATGTCCAGGGACATGAGGTTCCCCAGCTTCTGCACAAAGAGGCTCAGCACCTTGCGAGTCAGCTTGAACTTGTAGTAGCTGGAGAGGCGGTCTCGGGAGATGTCCAAGTGTCTGGAGGTTGAGGGGAGGGGCAGAGATCAGGAGCTGGACACAGGCTGGGACTGTCTCGTAGACCCTGCTGCTTCAGTCCATGGCAGGGCAGGGCCCCACCCTACCACACTGCTGCAGGGCATTCTGGGAAAAATCCTACTGGGACCCGGGGGCCCTAAACAACCCTGATCCAGCTGCCACCTGGGGTTAAAGGAAGGGGACATCTCTTCCATGCCCACCTTCTGCCTGGCCAGGGCTCATGACCCTTCTGGGACTGACAACACGAACCTCCCGCACCCGCACCCCCACCCCAGCGAGCTGTGGGCGGGCTGCTCACCGCAGCTTATGCAGCTGGACGATGACACGAATGTGGTCGTCCGACAGGTCCATGTTGTAGAGCACGAGGGACACCAGGCTGTCCTTCCACTGGGTCAGGAAGGCCGCGTCGCTGGTCTGAATGCCTGAGAGGTCCAAGGCAGCCAGCGCACTGAGGGGCCGCAGCAGGGACTCCACGGGGACCCCATCAATCATGCGGCCCAAGTTGAGGCAGCGAAGGCGGCTAAAGCCCTCGAAGGTGAAGTCCTTGACCAGCACCTGGCAGGTGGGGTTGACGAGGCACTCGTCCTCACAGCCCCCGGGGTTCTCCTCCTCGTAGAAAATGTTGGCGCAGCCGAAGAGGCTCAAGGAGACCAGGGTGTGGCTGAAGCTCCGCAGTGTCTGCAGGCTCTTGGCCGACAGCTTCTCGCAGTTGGTCAGGTTCAGCTCCACCAGGTCCTGGGAGGAGGGACAGCTCCGTCATCACCCTGCCCAGCCCCTGCCCTAGGCTGGCCCTGGGCTAAGGGGGCCGGGGAGGGGTCTGTCCAGTGGGGAAGAGTGCTGGACGGGCCTTGGGATGCACGTCCTGGAGGCGATCGGCCCTGCCCGACTCACTGTTTGACTGTCTCGGGCCGCCTCCCATGCCCATCTCGTGCCCGGCAAGGCAGGTCTTACCTGCTTGCGAATGGCTTCCAGGTCCTGGTCTTGCACCAGATCCTCGCGGAGGTGGATGCGGGTGAGGCGGGTGCTACGAGGATCTGAGAAGAGGCTGAAGAAGCTCTCGTGTGGCTCAAAGTTGCAGGCGGCGTTGACCAGTTCCACGTACCTGGGAGGGAGAAGCCTGGCTCAAGGGAGGGGCATCGTCCCCTGCGAGGCCCAGCGTAAGCCCTCTCCTCCCTGAGGCCTTCTCTGATCACCCCAGCAGCAACCTCTGTCTCCTCCTCCTCCTCCTCCTCCTCCTCTTCTTCACAGTATCTGGTTGGGTCTGACTACCCTACAGGTGAGATACCCTGACCTGTGCCCCGCCCCCTTCCAGGAACCAGGAGTCCACAGGCAGACTTCCTGGTGATGAAGGGGCCTCTTATCAATAGAAAATCCCAAGCTCTTCCCCCAAACCATAGACACTTCTAGAGCAAACATACTGCCCACACACCTCTTCTCTAAGCCAGCGTCTGGCTCCCTGACAGCCCCTCCCAGGACCCTTTCCCACAGGAATTAAGTCTAGGGGTACGGAGTTCCCAGGTGGGTACAGGCAAGCCCTCAGTAAACCCTGAGAAATACCAGCTATGCAAGAATCCTGGTCTTGGTGGGAAAGGCTTTGTAGTCAAACACTGTGGAATCTAAATCCTGCTTGGCTAGTCACTACCTGGACAACTTCTCCGGGCTTTGGTTTCTTCCTCTGTGAAATGGCCATAACTCTGGTCTACAAAGTGACCCACCAGAGCTGCCTGACCCACATTAAGTGTTCAGAACATTACTACAAGTTGGGTTCTGTCCTCAGCTCACACACAGGTTCCCACTTTATATGCAACTGTCTGGTCTAGCAGGTTCCCTTCTGGGCATCTCGACATCCCAGAGGTCAGTGACATGCCATGCTTCTAGGAGCCTCCACTAGCGGGGAGTCCTCTGGAGGGGCCACGTCAAGGCTTTCTGAACGATTCGATCCCTGGTCATGGATCCATTTGGGCACTGGTGTGTAAACCTGAATGTGCACACAGTCACGTGTTCACAGGCTCCGGTGTGCACACACACACAGGACAGCAAACAACTTCATTTATGTGCCGGCTTCTGTACCCCCTCATAGGTGTAATGCACACCTACAGTTTCACACTCAGACATTCCCTGTGCTACAGAAGCCCATGTGTACACCGACCCATTCCTTCAGGTGCACACTCCTTCATACACCCACACACCCACACCAACACACACATAACTTTACAGTCAGAGGTACACCAGTATTCTATACCCATGGACACCCTTGTGCATGCACAGACACCCTCACACACACACACCCATGGTCACACTACCACATGGTGCACACACTGGTCCTAATCTCTCTACACATGCTCATCTCAAGACTTGTGCCCCTGCCCCGGCTCCAGGCCTGCTCACTCGTTGACAAGCCGGTCACAGATCTCGCTGGGCAGGAAGATGTCTGGATGCAGCCTCGGAGACCCCTTATCCAGCAGGTAGCCCAAGGTGCCGTCCAGGTTGCGCAGGCAGAAGTCGGTGCAGAGGGCCGTCAGGGACTCGGGAGTGTCCGACGCCATGCTGGGGGCAGGAAGGTGGGCCACTCCAGGACAGGGGCCTCCAGGGACAACAGTCACTCCTCAACACTCACAGGGTCATTGGCAGAGCCACAGCCTAGGGAATGGGAAAGAAGCTGCGTGAGCCCGAGGGCCAGAACCCCCAGCTGTCCTAGGTCCACTCCTGAGTAGGGAAACTGAGGCTCCAGATGCCACACTCACATTGGCAGCTTAGCGGGCCAGGCCCCAGGATTCCCGGCCTCCTCTTTGCCCCTCTGTGCTGATTTGTATGATTTGGCCTGCAAAGAGCAGGGGGCCTTGTCCAAGTGTTTCTCTGCCTTCACAAATGTCTGTGGACAGACCTGTGTGTTGGGAACCCAGTGCTTGGGTGGGGATAGCAGGGGCTTTCTTTTTGGTTAATCCACCAGAGGATATTTTTTCCCATTGCTTTTCAGAGAGAGTGGAAGGGAGGGAGGGAGGGGGAGAGAGAGAAAAGCATCAATCCTTAGCTCCACCCATTTATGCATTCATTGGTTGATTCTTATAAGTGCCCTGACCAGGGATTGAACCAGCAACGTTGGCACATGGGGATGATGCTCCAACCAATTGAGCTACCTGGCCCGGGCCCCTGCAGTGTAATCTAACTTGTATCGAGCTGTCACTGTTTGAACACGTAGTATATGCCAAGGCTTTATAGACATGTTATCACTGAATCTCAATCTATATGATGAAGAATCAGGCTCCTCCTAATTGAAATGAAAATATGCGTCCATATCAAAAGCTGTACGTTAAAATTCATAGTGGTATTATTCGTAATAGCCCCAGATGGAAACAACACAATGTCTGTCCACTAATGAGGGGACAAACAAAAATGGTCTCTCCATACAATGGACTATAATTCAGCCGTAAAAGGAATGAAATACAGATACATACAACACTGGGCCTTGAAACATTATACTAAGGAAAGAAACCCGTCACAAAAGGCACTAGGCACACATACGATTCTGTGATTCCATTTATATAAAATGTCTAGCCAGAACAGGGAAACCTACAGAGACGGGGGTAGGTTAGTGGTTGCCTAGGGCCGGGAGGTTGGGGGAAATGTGGAGGGACTGTGGATGGGTTTGTGGTTTTCTTTTTCGGGTGATGAAAATGTTTCTAAAATTGTGGTGAGGACTGCACAATTCTGTGAATATTCTAAAAACCACTGACTTATCTACTTGAAATAGGTGAATTGTACGATACAGAAATATGGCTCCATAAAAGAGTTATGTAAAAAGTGAAGTCTCCTACTACCTTCATGACACTGAGGCAGGGAAAGGTTTCTTAAACAGGACTCAGAAGGGGAAATGGTAAGCCGATCTGCACCGAAGAAGCTTCTGTTCGTTCATCCACAAACGTTAATATGAGACGGACCTTAGACCTACATGTAAGGTTTCTAGAAGAAAACACACGAGCGTACCTTCGTGGCTTTAGAGTAGCTCAGCTGGTTAGAGCGTTGTCCTGATACACCAAGGTTGCAGCTTGATCTCCGGTCAGAGCACGTAAAGAAGCAACCAATGAACGCATAAATAAGCGGAACAACAAAATCAAGGTTCCTCTCTCTCAAATCCATCAATACATTTTTTTTTTTCTTAAAAAAGGGAGAGAGTTCTAGCTGGTTTGGCTCAGTGGATAGAGCGTCGGCCTATGGACCAAAGGATTCCAGTCAAGGGCACATGCCCAGGTTGTGGGTTTGGTCCCCCAGAATACAGGAGGCAGCTGATCAATGATTCTCTCTCCTCATTGATGTTTCTATCTCTCTCTCCCTCTCCCTTCCTCTCTGAAATCAATAAAAACATTTAAAAAAAAAAAAAAGGAAGAGAAAGGGCAAGCAGGAGTAGAAGGTATTTCCAATAATATATACACAATTTGTAGAAAAGGGGGATAAAACCCCACTGCACAGGGCTGCTGGAGTAAATGAGAAGCCGGGAAAATGCTTAGTTTCAGGTTTGACACAACTAATGTATAACAAAAGTTGGTTATGCCCTGGTATATATAAAGGTGGTTATGATGTAATCTTACAGACGAGGGAACTCAAGCTCAGAGAGAGGCTACTCGGTCCGAACTGGGATTTGAGCCTGGTCTCTTGGACTCCATCACACCACCTCTTGAAGGATTTTGGAATCTAAGGCCCAGCATTGCCCCGGCTCCTCGGAGTGCTGGTGTCCACATCTGACTCAGCTGGCTGCTCAGGAAATCCAGTGGGCGGCCACGGAGCACCGGGCCCTTTGGAATGGCCAGTTCTGAGTTCTGGTACCACCACTTGCTGGTGGGCTTGCTGTAAGAGCCCAGTTTCCAGTCTCAGCCCTGCTGCTTAACAACAGGGGAACTTGGGTCAGTGTCTTCACCTCTCTCTGTGCCTCAGTTTCTATTCCAAAGCAGGGAGCGCTTTGTGAAGATAACACGGAATGACACAGAAATGGCTGAGCATAGTTCCCGGCACATAGTAATTACTCAATAAAAAGCCAGTATTATTATCAGCATCGTAATCATCATCACCTTCTCCTATCTCACCCGCCCTGGTCCCCAAGTAGAGCAGTCCATTCCTGTCCAGCTTCAGGTCTGCGCTGCCTACGCCTGAGTCTCCTGCCACAGGCCCTGTGCCAGCTGTCCCACTGGCTATGAGACACCCTTGAGGGAAGGCACAACAAACAGGCTGCCTGGGCCCTGGGCATGGCCTTCCTTTGCCTTTAGATCTGCAAGAGCCCAGCAGCCTCTCTTGCCTGGGCCACTGGAGCCAGAGGACACACTGCTGGCTGGGAGACAGTCCCATCTCTTTAAGCGTCACTCAAGGCCTCCAGAGTTAGAACCAGCTTTCTGGTCAACCCTGTGCCCACAGACCCCCACTTAACTGGCCTGGCCTCCTCCATTGCACTGGCGATAGGCCATAAGGGTCACCTTCAGACCTTTGCTCAGTCGCTTTGCTTTCAACGGGGACCATCCAAATTCAACTAACTATTCCACTTTCTACCAAATACTGCTCCCACCCCCAAATACACATCCACGTCCCTCCTGCAGGAAGTGGCAGGGACCACTCCGATCCACCACCTTTGACCTTTCCTCCTTGCTTAGCTGATGCCTAAGTACCCTCAGGTCTTAGTGTCGACACCATCTCCTGTAGGAAGCCTCCCCTGACAGCCAAGTGTGGTTGCTGTGGCCCCAAACACCATCCCATAATAGTCCACGCTTTGCACTGATGCTGGGCTAACGACCTGGCTTCCTTGCCAGGCGGCCAGCTCCACGAGGCGGGATCCAGGCCGTCTTGCCTGGCATTCATTCCCGGGCTTAGCCCAGGTCCTTTGCTTGTTCACTCAGTGACTCTCTAGTGAGCACCGCGCATCCGATGGCGAACGAAACCAGACAAGGGCTTTCTCCTGGTGAAGCTCAGTGGCCCCGAAGCGGGCAGCCAGCCACCCAGGAGGCACCCGCCCCGCCCCCCATAACTGGGACCTGTGTTCTGAAGGGGAGGGAGGTACCGGGGGCTCTCTGTGTCGATGCCAGGGACCTGCTTGGAGGTGGCATTGCAGCTGCAACCCAATGAGTCACAGTTAGCTCTGCTGGCGGGCAGAGCAGGGAAAGGCGCTCCAGAAAGAAGGCCAAGCTGTGCACAGACTGAGGGGACAGACGGTGTGGGGCGCGGGCACCACAGCCCAGCTCCACGACGATGTGCTGGACAGAAAGGGCTGAACGCCACTGGCCTGACAAACAGGAGGGTGTCAGCAGATGCCTGCGGGAGGGACGAGGGCTTGCAGGCTGTGCCACACGTGGGAGCCGTGGGCAAGGCCTGCTCTCGTATCCTCCCTGCCCAACTGCCCCGGACAGCGCTAGGCCCAGTGGCCACTGAGGAACCTCGTAACTGTAACAGAGCTGCCTGTTCTGCAGGCCACACCCAGGCACCCAGGGGGCTGCTCTGCCCTGACTCTGCTCCTCGGGAGGAAGAGGCGCCACCTGTCAGCCGCCAGAGCCACCAGAAGACAAACCAGGCAAAGGGTACCATTTGCTAACTGCCTTTGGCAGCGCCGACCATGCTGCTTGGGGCTGGCTGAGCCAGAGGGGGAAGGAACCGTCCTCAAGTTGGCACCGAGGCTGAGAGCCTGGGGGCTGGAGTGCCCGGCCACTTGTGGGCATCCAGCTGCAGGCCTGGCACCCGCAGAGGCAGCCACCTCCCCTGCCCAGCGCCTCAGTCCTCAGCACCGCCATCGGGGTTCCGGCACCTGGGGCAGAGGGAACTCTGACGGCGACAGAGCAGCACCTGGTGAGAACTCTGCCCTCCCCGCTCCTGCAGGTTCTCTCAAACTGGATCCTTCATGAGCTGTGACATCCTACGGGGGAGGGAGAGGCACGGCAGGGAGGGAAGGAGAGAACGGCAGCAGCCACCACCCCCACATTGGTGACTTTCAGACGTGGCGCTGCGCGTATTCCACACGGCCTCCTATTTAACAACAAAACAGCATTCCCTAGGACACTGGACTGCGGCTAATTCATCATCTGTGTAGCCAGTTGTCTAACGACCCCTCCCCTGGCCCCATGCTCCTGGATCCACAGGGTCCGACCCGTGCCTGGCACCAGCAGAATAAAGGTCTGCTTTGCCAGTTACCATTTTCTGATGAAGACACCGAGGCTGGCCTGAAGTGACTGGCAAGAATGGGACGCAACCCTAAGCCAAGCCAGTGCTTCTCACCAAACCATTCAGTCCCCCATCCACCAACCGGAGGGAAGAGAAAGTGAGGTCAGTGGAGGGAGCGTGGGACCCCGTTAGCGCTGACACCCAGCCGACACGTCTGGGGGCAGGAAGCTCTGAGCCTGGGAGCAGCGCCCACCTGTGAAATATTCACCCAGGAGCGGGGGCACCCCAAACAAATGCCCTATTTAGAGGCTGGAAGCTTTCTAGGAGGGAAGGGATCACAGGGAAGATTGGGGGGTAGCAGGCTGCTGTGAGGGGAGTCAGGGCAAGTGCCAGGGGGCTCTGGGGAGCAGGGGTGCAGGTGAGGGTCAGAGGGCTGACCTGCGGAGTCGAAGTCTGTAGGGGGGGGTCATGTCAGGGAGATATGGAAATGGAGTGGAGGAGCAAAGTCATCACCACTCGCTGGTGCTACCCCGGGGCAGAGGGGCCTCTAAGGAGACACCCTCACACCCAAACTGACACCATATTCCAAGAACTCTGCGATTCACCACCACACGAGGCAGCTGCGGCTCAGTGGTAAAGTCATTTGCCACGGCCTATGGAGATGTACAGACCAACATGTATACACACACTCATTAGCTCCAGACCCAGTGGTCTGAGCTTCCCATGCGTGTTCTCATTGCAGCCACACATAACCGGAGGGATGAATATATTATAATTTTGTATTCCAAATGAAAAAACTATGGTTCAAAGAAGTACAATGACTTGCCTAAGGTCCCCCAGTAAGTGCCTGGCTCTCTCTACCATTATGCTATCGGCACAAATGGGTTCTCCCACCCTCAGCTCTCCCTTCTGTGGCGTGAGCCTTCACTGCCTCCTTACAACTCTGAGCGTCCTTGGGCACTGAGTACAGATGGTCGGACATCGCTGGGAGCCATCCTGTGGACATCTATTGTTCGTTTGCCAAGGACTGGAAGCTTCCTGAGGCAGGGACCCTGTGTGATCCTTGAGGTCTCCATGACAACAGTGAGGGTGTGGTTGGTTGTGGGGGAGGAGACATAGTTCCACAAGGTATCCAGGCAATATTTACACCCTCAATATTCATCAGGGTCCTTACCTGCTTGGTGTGTTGCAAATGTACCTACCTCATGCGGTTGGTGAGGACATAGCATGAAATGATGGGAAGAAGGTGGCAAATGCCGGGCTGGTGTGGCTCAGTGGTTGAGCGTCAACCCATGAACCAAGAGGTCACTGGTTCAATTCCCGGTCAAGGCACATGCCCAGGTTGCAAACGTGATCTCCAGTGGGGGGGTACAGGAGGCACCCAATTGATGTTTCTCTCTCATCACTGATGTTTCTCTCTCTCCCTCTCCCTTCTTCTCTATTTAAAAGCAATAAAAACATATTTTTTAAAAAGGTTTTTTAGCCCTAACCGGTTTGGCTCAGTGGATAGAGCGTCGGCCTGCAGACTGAATGGTCCCAGGTTCGTTTCCAGCCAAGGGCATGTACCTTGGTTGCAGGCACATCCCGGTAGGGGGTGTGCAGGAGGCGGCTGATCGATGTTTCTCTCTCATTGATGTTTCTAACTCTCTATTTCTCTCCCTTCCTCTCTGTAAAAAATCGATAAAATAGATTTAAAAAATAAATAAATAAAAAGGTTTTTTAAAGTAGGTAGTAACCAATCATTATGGAGCAATTTCCAAAGAATGATGTTTGGAGAGACCCTTCTGCTCATTTCTGAAGCTGGAAAATCTGCTCATTTCTGAAGCTTCATGATCCAAAAATAGATGACCGAGGGGGAGACTCTGAACTCGCATTTCAGGAATCGAGAACAGCTCGGCTACTGAAGCTGCAGAATCGTGGTGATGCTAACAAGAATAGCCCTTTACCTTTGTCGAGGGCTTTAAAGTGCAACACGTTCTTTCAGAACCTCGTTTCACGTCACCTCCTGGCAGCCTTCAGAATTAGAGCCCAGACAGGAAAACTGAGGTCCAGGCAGGATGGAACTGCCCAGGCTCATACAGCAGGCCAGTAGCACAGCAGGCGCTTGAACCCTGACCTAGATCGCCAGTCCAACGGCCCAGCTCCAACATGCTGGCTTTCAGCATCTACGTGCTCTGACTTTTCATTTCCAAGTCCTCTCCCCCAAACGCCCCACTCCGCCTATCAGACTCAGGTCTAGACTTGGGCGGTGGGAAGGGGATCAACCTGCAAAATCTCAGCCTCTGCTGGGCATTTCTGGGATGGACAATCTCCGTCATCAGATCAGCCACACACACTCTGACCATACATCTAAGGCCAACGTATACTGCCCTCACCAACCTGTCTTCGTATTTATTTCAACACCGTATTTTGCCTGTTTTATGTAGCGGAATGGGGTCGTGCTAAGCTCTTTTTTAGAAGCCCCCATCACCTCCCACTGTCATCAAAAAGCCAGGACCAAGCCCTGGCTGGCTTGGCTCAGTGGATGGCGCATCAGCCTGTGGACTGAAGAGTCCCAAGTTTGATTCCAGTCAAGGGCACATGCCCGGGTTGTGGGCTCGATCCCGTGTGGGGTGTGCAGGAGGCAGTCGATCATTGATTCTCTCTTATCACTGATGTTTCTCTCTCTCCCTCTCCCTTCCTCTCTGAATTATATATATACACACACACACACACACACACATATGGGCATATGCATGCCTGGACCAAGCTACCATCTTCCCTGTACAGATGAGGAAACTTCAGTGAAAAAGATCCCTTGCCCAAGTTCTCACAACCAGGAAGCAATGGCATGACCTGATTTAACCACAGGGCTCTATGGCTGCCCTTTTTGTATTTATTCCACCAATGATCATTAGAGAGATGGAAAAAGGGTACTTACAACTCAAGGCCAGAGCACAATGGCCATCTGTCATCTAAAACAAACCTGTATTTTCTCCAAGCACCAGACATTTCAAGTTAGCACAGTTCTGAAATAGTGCCCCATTAGATACCCCATGACCTTGCATCACACAGGCAGTCCCTGATATCCTCCCCGACACTATGGTCCCCACTATTCTCTGACTTCATCAGCCACCCCTCCCCTCCTTCATTCTACTCCAGCCCTATTGTCCTCATGCTGTTTCTTAAAAGCATCAGGTAGGACCTCTGGACTTGCTATTGGATGCTCTACCTCCAGAGAGCTGTAGGGGTCCCTTCAGGTCTCTGATCAGATACCAGCTAATGAGACACGTTCTCTGACCACCTTCTATAAAAAGGTGCCTGTGCTCTCTGGCTTTTTCCATGGCTTGCTTCTTTGGTTTTCTCCATGGCCACCCTACATATTATGTTTATTCTTTGCTGAATAAAGCAATGAACCAAAACAGAGAGGCCCCTCTCTCCTAGCTACCACCTCCTATTCTAAAGGAAGCCTGTCTTCAGTGCTCATTCTAACTAGTGTGAGCCCTGAAGACAAAAATCAGATGGGGTGCTTTCCCCAAGGAAGCATGAGGCATCCCTCTCCCCTGGAAAACCAAACGTGCCGGCAAAGACCAGGGACCTGGACACCGTGGGCCAAAGAGCAGCCAAGTCACATTCCACCCACAGAGCTCCAGTGGCCAGCAGTTTCAGTTTCAACTCACCTACCCGGCTCCTTGCTCCTCAGGTTTGCAACCCCACCCCGTCGCTTTCCCACCCAGTTGGGCTGTTGGGTTTCCCTGCACCTTGTCATCCCTTTTAGGAGCCGAGCCAGAATCCAAACCGTCCCTGAGCTCTGAAGCAGGGCTTTGGGGGAACTTAAGCTCATCTAACAGGTAGGAGGGGCAGTCCTACATGATCCCCCATTTTGTAGGGGCATTCAACAGGGAGTCATTTTCTCTCTGGAGGAGGGGAGCTCAGTTTTAAAGGCACGTTTCTCAGACCTGGCAGCAGGGGTAAGAGGAGGAAGCCCTCCCACCATTGGCCAAGATGGACCTGTGCAAGTGGTTGCAGCTGCGATGCCGAAGCGACGCCGAGGCGCCGGAGCCAGGAGGGGAAGGGGTGGGACGCAGAAACATCCCTTGGCTCTGGGATCGAAGGGGATGCTTCCTCGCTCGGCCGCCGAGGAGCGGAGGATGCGGCCCGGGCCGGCGGGGGATGTCGTCAGGCTAAGGGACGGGGTCTGAGGGAGACGGGGGTCGACGAGGCGGAACTTGGGTTCCCGGGGGCGGGAGTCCCCGGCGGGAGGGGGTCGCGCCCGGGGGACCCCGTGGCCGTTACCTTGCCCTTAGGGCTGCAGGCCGCCGGGTGCTGGCTCCGGGGCCCGGCCCCTCCCCCGATCGGGCTCCTCCGGCTGGGAGCCTGCAGCCGCCGCCGCCTCCGCTGTCAACAAACCCCTGGCGCGTCACTTCCGGGGCCGCCCCTTAGCAACAGCGGACCGGTGTCCGCGAAGGGTTCCGCGGCGAACGCGGGCGGCGGCGGCGGAAGGTTCCGGGGGCACCCCTCGGGATCCCGGACCCATGTGCCGGGGCCGGAGGGAACCGATGGGTGTCCCCACCCCGGTGGTGAGCACGTGCGTCAGGGGCGGTCCGGGGGTGTGCGCTCGTGTGATCGGGGTTCGGTCCCGCTCTGTCCTGCGGCTCAGCCAGCGGAGCCCCGGCAATGGCTCAGGGCGGGACTGGCTCCTCCTTCCCCGTCTGCGCGACGTCCCTGGGAGCGCCAGCCCCTACCTACGCGCAGCGCCCCGTGGAGCGTCTCTGGGTGCACAGGGAGCACACCCGTCCAAACGCCGTCATCAGCTCCCTCCCAAGCGCCCTGCTACCCCCCACCCCCCACCCCTCCAGCTGGGTAATGGGCCGCCAGGGCCCTCGGCTGTCGCGCGGGAAGTCGGGAGTTTTCCTCAGCGCCTGGGCCAGTCGCCAGGTCCAAGGATCTCCAACCCCGTCCCTTCTCTCCTCACCCAGTAGTGCCGGACTTCGTCCACCATCATTTCTTGTCTGGGTTCCTGCAGCAGCCTCCTCCTGGAACTCCCTGCCCCTTCCGCTCGGCCTCTCCCCAGTCCCAGAATGACTTTTCCAAAACGTAAACCTCCCTGATCAGGGAGCTCCCTTGCTTGCAGCCCTTTTCCTAGACGACAAGGACATCTGTCCCCTGTCTCTCTCCAGCCTCTTGTTCCCTCCTCTTATTTGCCCCCTCCCGTTCTTCAATCCAGAGAGTTATTTTTTTAATACATTTTATTGATTTTTTTACAGAGAGGAAGGGAGAGGGATAGAGAGTTAGAAACATCGATGAGAGAGAAACATCCATTCAGCTGCCCCCTGCACACTCCCTACTGGGGATGTGCCCACAACCAAGGTACATGCCCTTGACCAGAATTGAACCTGAGACCCTTAAGTCCGCAGGCCGACGCTCTCTCCACTGAGCCAAACTGGTCAGGGCTATATTTTTTTTATTGGTTTCGGAGAGGGAGAGAGAGAAACATCAATGATGAGAGAAAATCAAAGATTGGCTGCCTCCTGCACGCCCCCTACTGGGGATGAAACCTGAAACTAAGGCATGTGCCCTTGACCAGAATTGAACCCCCCCCCCACCACCACCATTCAGTCCACAGGCTGACACTCTATCCACTGAGCCAAACCATCTAGGTAAGGAATCCTATCTCCACATGACCGTCACCCCAATTCTAATAACTAACTTTGTCAATTTTCTAAAATATATTTTTATTGATTTCAGAGAGGGAGAGGGAGAGGTAGAAACATCAATAATGAGAGTATCATTGATTGACTGCCTCCTGCATGCCCCACACTGGGATTGAGCCTGAAACCTGGGCATATGCCCTGACCAGAATTGAACCAGAGACGCCCTGGTTCATAGGTCAACGTTCAACCACTGAGTCACACCAGTCAAGCTAACTATGTATAATTCTGAATCCTTTAAAAAGTCTGTTGGTATGTTTAAAGTCTATTGATTTTAAATTACCACAGTTAGCCATGCTTGTAAAAAAAAAAAATCCACACGATACAGAAATATATGGCTGAGAAAATGAAAATCCCCATCAAACCCTAACCAGACCCCAATTTCATGCCCTTCCCCAGAGGTGACCTTTGGGGAACCATTTGGCAAGTGTCCCCTTAGTCCTTTAACAATATGCAGATCTAGAAACCCACGCCTGAAACCTATATGTTCATGTTGACTAATGTCATTCCAATAAATTTAATTTTAAAAAAATGCATGTGTATGTAAGCACTAAAACTATAAAACTCTTAGTATCGTACATAGGAGTTAAGTCTTTGGGATTTTGGATTAGGCAGTGCTTTCTTTAATATGACACCACGCACAAGAGAAAAATACAGACAAATTGGGTTTCATCAAAATTAAAAACTTTTGTGTTTCAAAGTGCACCATCAAGAAAGTGAAAGGGGGAGGGAGGTTGGGGGTTAATGGGGGGATGAGGACACATTTGTAATACCTTAACCAATAAAGAAATTTTAAAAAAAGGTGAAAAGACAACCTGGGCGGCAGGTGGGGGTGGGCTAGAAGGTGTCGATGGGGGCAAAAAGGGGACATATCTAATACTTTCAACAATAAAGGTTATTTTTAAAAATATATATTTTATTGATGTTTTACAGAGAGGAAGGGAGAGGGATAGAGAGCCAGAAACATCGATGAGAGAAAACCGATCAACTGCCTCCTGCACACTCCCCACTGGGGATGTGCCTGCAACCAAGGTACATGCCCTTGACCGGAATCGAACCTGGGACCCTTGAGTCCGCAGGCCAACGCTCTATCCACTGAGCCAAACCGGTCAGAGCATAAAGATTATTTTTAAAAAGTGAAAAGACAACCCACAGAATGGGAGACAATGTTTGCAAATTGCATATCTGATAAAGAACGGTAATCCAGGATACATAAAGAACTAAATAATTAAAAGACAACCCAATGTAAAATAGCAAAAGAAGTGACATTTCTCCAAAGATGATATGCACATGGCCAAGATGCACATGAAAAGATAGTCAGCATCATTATTCATCAGGGAAATGGAAATCAAAACCACAGTGAGCTCAACTTCATAGCCTTAGGGTGGACATGATCAAAGAGGTAGACAATAACAAGTGTTATCAGGAAGTAGAACAGCACTCCTACATTGCTTTGGGAAGTGAAATGGCTCAGTGGCTTTGGAAAGCGGCTTGGCAATTCCTTATTAAAGAGTTAAACATCGAGTTACCATCGGACCTAGACATTCTGCGAAGTATATACCCAGGAGAAAATGTTCAGAGCAGCATTATTCATCGTACTCAAGAAGGGAGTAACCTTAATGTTCACCAACTGCTGAGTGGACACTAATATGGAAATAAATGAACTTCGATCCATACCTCATGCCATTTACAAAAATTAAGACAAAATGAACTGTAAGCTTTAAAACACAGAACATAGACCTAAATGTAGCACCTAAAATTATAAAGCCTTTGGGAGGAAGTATAGGAGAAAAATCTTTGTGATGCTGGTTATGCAAAAGTTTGTTGGATGTGACATAAAGGAACTGCAGACTTTAGTGTGGAAACTAAGAACTTCTACTCAAACATTGTTAAGTGACTATAAAGGCAAGCCACAGACTGGGGAAAAAATATTTACAATCCACATATCTTAATTAAAAAGACTTGTACCACCTTGTACCCATTAGGGTGGCTATGCCCATAAAAACAGAAAACAACAGCAACAACAAAACAGAAAATAACATGTGTTGGTGAGGATGTGGAAAAATTGGAACCTTGTGCACTGTTGATGAAAATGTGAATGTCTGTAGCCATGATGGAAAACAGTATATGGCAGTTCCTCAAAAAATTAAAAATAGAATAACCAGTGGTCCAGCAATTCACCTTCTGAGTTCCTACCCAAAAGTATTGGAAACAGGGACTCTAAGAGATATTTGCACTTGTGTTCAGAGCAACATTATTCACAATAGCCAGAAAGTGGAAGCAACTTATGTCCATTGATAGATGAATGGATAAACAAAACGTGAAATATTATTCAGCCTTAAGAAGAAAGCTAAGATTTGGAAGCAGCCCAAGTGCCACGCAAAGATGAGTGAATAAAAAAGCTTCAGTACATTAACACAATGGAATACTATGCAGCTGGAAAAAGGAAGGATTTCTTAACCTTTGTGACAGCATGGATGGACCTGGAGATTATCATACTGAGTGAAATAAGCCAGTCAGAGAACGACAAGTATCACATGACCTCATTTATAAGTGGAATCTAATACATAATAAACTGAGGAACAAAATAGGTTCAGAGGCATGGAGACATGGAATAGACTGACATATCTCAGAGGGGAGGAGGGGAGGCGAGAAGAGGTTAACCAAAGAACTTATATACATACTGCACCCTCTCGCATTCCCGGACCCCTGGGGGATGTCTGACTGCCGGCTTAGGCCTGATCCCCCAGGGGTTGGGCCTAAGCTGGCAGTCAGACATCCCTCTCACAGTCTGGGGCTCTCGCAGTCTGGGACCCCTTCACTCCTCTGCCTGCAGTAGAGGTGGGAGAGGCTCCTGCCACTGCCACTGTGCTCGCCAGCCGTGAGCCCAGCTTCTGGCTTAGCAGCGCTCTGCCTGTGGGAGCGCACTAACCACCAGGGGGCAGCTCCTGCATTGAGTGTCTGCCCCTGGTGGTCAGTGTGCATCATACTGGCCAATTGTTCCACTATTCGGTCGATTTGCACATTAGGGTTTTATTATATAGGACTAGAGGCCTGGTGCACGAAATTTGTGCACCTGTGGGGCCCCATCCTCCCAGCCCCCCAATATTCATGTATTAATGTATATGTGTGTATGTATGCATATTTTTTGTTGTTAATCCTCATCTGAGTACATTTTTCATTGATTTTTAGAGTAGAAGGGAAGGCGAGGGACAGAGAGAGAAACATGGATGTGAGAAAGACACATCAATTGGTTGCCTCCTGCACATGCCCCAACTGGATCAGGCGGAAACAGTGCTCCCGACAGGGCCGACTGCTGACGTTGAGCGTACGGTGATTTTCTGTTTCTGCTTCCACTTCTGGTAGAGGCCCTCCTGGTAGGAGCTGCCGGTGAACCTGGGCACCTCGGGGCTGGGCCAGCCAGGCCCTCCTGCCCCTCCTGCCTGCCTTACTGGAAGCTGGCAATGGCCTTGCAGTCCTCTGCTGCTTGGCCACATCACCTGGCTGCTCAGGTCCTGGCAGGAGGCGTTGGTCTCTAAGATGGTCAGCCGTGAGCGGTACTGCTTGATACTGTCCACCAGCCTCAGCTGCTGCAGCTCCTCCTCCTCGAAGCTTGAGCTGAAGAGGGGGTGCAGGCCCAGCCCCTTGAGGTCCAGCTCCTTCGCCCGCTTAATGGACTCTAGCGAGGGTGCAGGCCACGAGCGCACATACTGCTGCTGGGTGTTGTGGGACACACAGCCCAGGCCCCGAAGCTCCAGTGACACCTCCAGGGTGTTCCGCAGGCCGCAGTCCTCATCGTCCACCACGCTCTGTGTCACCTGGCCCAGCACGCCACCCAGCCGACCGCACCTGAGGGCTCCTCGTGGGGGCAGGTGACGGTGAAGGCATGGCCCAGGAACAGGTGCAGGTCCAGTAGGTAGGGGACCTCATCTGGGGCCACCAAGGAGTAGGCTGTGCCACTTCGGCCAGCCCGGGCCACACGACCCACCCCACCTGGTGCAGGAAGAGCTTCCCCTTGGCCGGGAAGCTGAAGTTGATGACATTGTCCAGTAGCGGAATGTCCAGGCCCTGGCCGCCAGGTCAGTCATGATGAGGGTGGGGCACTTGCTCAGGGTGAACTTGGCCAGGTTGATCTTGTGGGCTGTTTGGTCCAGAGTGCTATAGATGTGGGCATAGCTCACCCACTGCAGCAGCCTCAGCCCTGCAACACCAAGGGA
>NW_006294400.1:790424-791443 GCF_000327345.1 Myotis davidii | reverse complement strand
TGGGCTCAATCCCCAAACCAATAAAAATTTATAAAAAAAAAAATAAAAATAAATTTTTAAAAAAGATCCTTTATGAGCCCTAGCTGGTTATTACAATAAAGCTGCTATGAATATTTGGATTCAAATATTGTTTCCAAACTGGAAACAATCCAAGTGTGCAAAGGACAAACTATGGTCCCTCCAGACGATGGGATCTGCACAGCAATAAAAAGGAATGATGCGTTACAACACGCACTGATCGCAAAATAATTATGCTGAGTAAGAGGAGACAGATAAAAGCAAGTACGCAGTGTGCGTTTCCCTTTATGTACAATTAATTCTTTTTTAAAAATCCCATTGTAGCCAGAACCGGTTTGGCTCAGTGGATAGAGCGTCGGCCTGTGGACTGAAAGGTCCCAGGTTCGATTCCGGTCAAGGGCATGTACCTGGGTTGCGGGCACATCCCCAGTAGGAGATGTGCAGGAGGCAGCTGGTCGATGTTTCTCTCTCATCGATGTTCCTAACTCTCTATCTCTCTCCCTTCCTCTCTGTAAAAAATCAATAAAATATATTTTAAAAAATCCCATTTTATCCAGGTTGGTAAGATTTCATATTTCTTTCTTTCTTTCTTTTTAATATATATTTTTTTATTGATTTCAGAGAGGAACAGAGAGGGAGAGTTAGAAACATCAGTGCTGAGAGAGAATCATTGATTGGCTGCCTCCTGCTCGCCCCCTGCTGGGGATCGAGCCTGCAACCTGGGCATGTGCCCTTTGACCGGATGGAACCCGAGATCCTCAGGCTGATGCTCTATCCACTGAGCCAAACCGTTAGGGCTCTATTGTTCTTTTACAGTACATTTCATGTTCATGCAATCCAAAAGTCACAGAAACACTGAATTGTAGTCCCGTTTTCCACCCAATATTTCTTGAAGCATCTGCTCCGTGCGATCGATTACTGCTGTAGGGGTGGAAGATTTCGTAGTGAAATTACCCGTATACTTCAGCAGGGAGAGTACATCCCTGGAACAAGGACACAAT
>NW_006294400.1:790076-790396 GCF_000327345.1 Myotis davidii | reverse complement strand
AGTTTATTGCGGGTGAGGACCGTGTAAGGAGGGAGACGGTGACAGGTATTTTGCGTAGATGGAAACGGAGGCCCAGGGAAGCGCCGGGAGTTACCTTAGGGCACACGGTCAGCGCCCTCAACCTTGGCCACGGGATCCGCGGGCTGGATAGGGGTGGGGCGTGGCCTAGGGAAGGGGGCGTGGCCACTGGGAAAGGAGGCGGCACGTGAGCGGGGGCGGAGCGGCACGGAACACGCACGCGGGCGGCTGCGTTTCCGGTCGGAGGCCTATGCTGAGCGTCCCGCGCGTCCTGGGGGCGGTGGAGGCGGCGGGGGGATCCG
>NW_006294400.1:787785-789920 GCF_000327345.1 Myotis davidii | reverse complement strand
AGGGGCTCGGGCCCCCACCTCCCAGCCTCATCGCCTGTGGGCCTGAGTGGGCACGGAGTGGAGGCACTGCTCCTGCACCCCCGGGGTGCACCGCTTGTCTGTCTCTCGCCCTGGGTTCCCTCTTCCCCTGGCGCCTTCCTCATTCAGGGCCTCCGTGCCCAGTTCCTCAGGCCTCCCCCGCCTTCCTTGTCACCCTTGCGAACCCTCAGTACCCTCCTCTTTCCAAAGACTTCCCATCCCCCGTGCTCATTTCTTACTAGAAATGCTAGGAAACCTGAATTTTCCCGTCTGCCCCCTCTCCCAGGCCAGATCCTGCAGCCTTGGCTACATTGTGCTCATTCTTTTTTTTTTTTTTTTTTTAAATATATTTTATTGAATTTACAAAGAGGAAGGGATAGGGATAGAGAGTTAGAAACATCGATGAGAGAGAAACATCAATCAGCTGCCTCCTGCACACCTCCCACTGGGGTTGTGCCCGCAACCAAGGCACATGCCCTTGACTGGAATCGAACCCGGGACCCTTGAGTCTGCAGGCCGATGCTCTATCCACTGAGCCAAACCAGTCAGGGCTTATTCTTCAGTTTTCTTCCAGCATTTGTTGTTTTAAACCTTTTGCCCTTGCCTGCAGGCAGGCCCAGAGGCCTTCTCATGATTATATTTTTGAGCCTGGAGAGCTGCCTGCAGGTTACATGGGTCCGCTGTCTGTGGATCAAATTACTCCTGGTTCCTAAGGGTTCATTGAGTTCAGAGCGTGGAGCTGTGGGCTGGACCTGGCCGGCAGGAAGTGCCCGATAAATGCCAGCTCACTCAATATTAGACTGTGTCTGACTTCACGCTGCTTGTTTGAGAACCTCTACACAGGAATATCTCCGAGTTTCTGAGCTGAGAGGAAGAGGTGACCTGTAGTTCTGTAGCCCCCCAAAGCTGACTTGGATTCGGACCCCCATGCGTTTTGCCATCTGACGGGGAGGGAGGGGCAGGTTGGAGATGGGTGGTCTGAGGGAGCTGTGGGCTTCGGGAGTGGTCACCAGCCTGTGGTCCCCGGTTTGGGCGTGGCTCATTTGCCTCCTCCTCCCGCCTTCTAGGATTGCGGATTTCCAGGACGTCCTGAAGGAGCCCACCATCGCCTTGGAAAAGCTTCGGGGACTCAGCTTTAGTGGTGAGAGGCATGGCTCCATTTTCAGAGTTTTCCTAGAGCAGCATTGTGGCGAGGATGGAGGGGAAGATGCCCCCAGGCCAGACCTGCTGGTTCTGGGGGCCAGCCTGCCTCTTGGAGCTTCTCCAGACCCTATGGAGCTGACCCACCAGGGACTCCCCGGAGCCACAGTTAGCGGCCACAGTTAGCTCGCCTGTGGGCCTGAGGGTGCTTCCTTGGTGTCTGAATGATGCCTTTCGCCTCCTTGGAATAACTCAGAGGACGGAAGATGGCAGTTAGGGAGTGGGGAGGAGGCTTCTGGAGCCGAGCCCCGTCTTCCCTCATTCCAGCAAGCTCCCCGAGTGGCAGAATTTGGTTAGCTGCAGCGTAGTTCCTGGTTCTCTCCCTGGCCGGGGATCAAAGCCTCCCGAGGCGATAGTGAACTTTGATTCACGGTGAGAAAGTTTCCAGCCTCGAGCAGCTGGCCGATGGAGCTGTTCCTCAGCAGTGTTGGGCTTGGCCCTTGCTGGCTCGGTTAACCTTCATCTTGGAAACCCCCCCGGGTGTTCTGTGTAGCTTCTTGTCACTGCTCAGCCTTTGTACTTTCGTCAGCGAGGAATTCTCAAGTGGCTCCCCGCTTCCCCTCGCAGATTCTGAGATGGGGGCATTAGCTCCTGTTCCAGGCAGGTAGCGACATCGTAGCAGCCGCTGCACTAGCAAGGTCTCTGACAGTGTTGCCGGAGAAGGTTGCCTTTCTGCCAGGAGTGATAATTAGGCCCTGCAGCTCGTGAGGGTCTGGGAACTGCGCTGGGCTGAGGAATCTGCCGTGGTGAAAGTGTGACCTCTGGAGTCAGACTGACCTGTGTCCTGAGTCGTTGATGGCTTTCTTATCTGTAAGATGAGGATGAAGTGCAGTCAGGTCCATAAAGCATGAAGCACTTAGCATCTGTAGCTCAGTTTACATTCCACACATACTTGTGGACGGGAATGTAAGTCAGAT
>NW_006294400.1:784168-787696 GCF_000327345.1 Myotis davidii | reverse complement strand
TCCACTGAGCCAAACCGGTTTTGGCCAGATGTGGTTCTTGTCCTGCTGGGGCTTACCCATAGTGAGAGTTAAGATGTTAAATAAGTACACAAATTACGTTCTGTGATCAGAGCTGTGAGGGATGCGATGAAGTCACAGAGCCATTATTTATAATGGGTGATCTGCCTGATTGGGAAGAGACGGTGGTTGGTGCAGGTTGCTCCGAGGAAGAAATTTCTAGGATGAGGAAGTGTAATCCTCAAAAGAATATGCCAGATAGAGGGAGCTCTGGGCTGTGGACAGGGGTCAGGGGTCAGGGGTCACGGAGAGAAAGTACACACAGGATTAGCATGTAGTAACTTTTGTGGCAGAAAATGATTCTTGAAGAACTACTTCTTGCTCACTCTACTCCCTGCCGACTGGCTCTGAGGTGGAGGGCTGGGGGGTTCTGGGGCTCTGGCCTAGGGTGTGACCTTTGCCTGCTGTGTCCACAGGCATCCCCTGTGAGGGCGGACTGCGGTGCCTCTGCTGGAAGGTGGGTGTGCCTGGGGTGGGCTTCTGCTCTGCTGAGAGGCCCTGGTTCCTGCATGGGCTGCCCCCACCCCCAGCCCCTTCTTTCTGTTCTGGGCCTTTCCTTGCTTTGTCTGGGGAAGCTTTTCTGGGAAGTCCTGGGTTTTCGGTTCCCCTTGGTGTCCCCCGCAGGGTCCCTTTGGGGACGGAACGCTCTGTAATGCCCGTGAAGCACTTTGGGCCCTGGTTCAGACAGAGTGGGCGTGAGGCATATTGGGACAGAAAAGGCAGTGCTTAGGCCAAGACCACTAAGTGGTGTGGCCGTGGAAGCCCAGTCTCCTAGCTTCCAGCCCGTTTGAGCACAAGGTCTCATTATCATTTGGAAGAGTCTGTGTGAGGAGGAGAGGAAAGGCCTGGTTTGGGATAAAGGAGGGGGCGGCAGTGGGGAGGAAGGGGAGGCTCCCCCAGCCCATACCCACGCTCCCGGGGTTCAGCCCCTCAGGTCTTCTCTGGGCATTACCAGGGGTTTTGCTTGAGGCCTGTCAGCCTCTGCCTGCTGCCCAGGGCTGGCTGGGGAGTCACCAGAGCTTTGCTCCTCTCGCTCTGTGCAGATTCTCTTAAACTACCTCCCGCTGGAGAGAGCCTCATGGACCGCCATCCTGGCCAAGCAGAGGTAGGTAGGCCTGGAGAAAGGAGGATGCCGGGAGGGTCTTTGTATCGGACAGAGCAGGTGGTGCCAAACCTGACCTGCCTCCTGCTCCGGGCTCCCTGGGCAGACCTTTGGGAATTACCCCTCCCTTCTCTTCTCTCCGGCAGGGAGCTGTATTCCCAGTTCCTGAGGGAAATGATTATCCAGCCCGGCATTGCCAAGGCCAACATGGGTGTGTCCCGAGAGGATGTGACCTTTGAGGACCATGTGAGTAGGGGTCTGCAGCAGGGACTGGGGCTACAGGTGGAGATGGGTGTGGGCTTTGAGTGGGCACAGTCCCCCCACCCCAGAGGATGGTGCAGCTGGTCTCGGTCCCCTCTGGCCCTTCCAGTACCTCCTTTCTTCATTTGGCTGCTCTTCCCCTGAAGGCCTTCGTCTCCCCGCTTCCCCGGGCCCAGACAGCAATCTCGGTGATAGCTGGGGTTCGGAGCGCGGTGAGCAGCCCTGGGCCCGGTCTCTGCCCGCATCGTCTCCTTTCCTCCTCACCCTGTTCCTTGACGTAGGCTCTGTGACCTGATAGTTGAAGAAAGCCAGAGCAGGTGGCAGTGAGGGGGATTGCCTTTCTGTGGCCTGGAGGCAGCCTCCTTCCTTCTCCAGTACTGAGCGTCGCCTGTGTGCCCCGCAGTGTGAGAAGTGGAGATGGACCACACCAGGCCCCTCCTCCAAGGATTGCAGTTAGTGACTGAAAGCTTTGATTTAATGAGTTAGACTTCAAGATACGGCATTCATTCATTCACCCATTCATTCAGTCAGCAAGCATTTATTGAGAACCTGTCCTATGCAGCATTCTAGAGCCAGAGCAGTAGACAGGAGGAACAGCGTCCTCCAGGCAGGGGCGTCCTCAGAGCAGGCAGCAGGGCTTGGCTGTTAGCTGTGGTGGGACGGGGTTTGGGAGGCTGCAGTGGCCTGTGCTGCTCCCCTGTAGCTCACAGGCGTCTCAGAGCCGCTGCCGGGCCTCTGATGGGATTGGTGGTGTGAGGCCACTGCTCAGGCCTCAAAACGTATCTGACCCTGGATCCCTCCCTAGGCCTAGGCTAGCAGCTTATTTTCTCCCCACAGCCACTCAACCCCAACCCCGACAGCCGGTGGAACACATATTTCAAGGACAACGAGGTGCTGTTGCAGATCGACAAAGACGTCCGGTAAGCAGGGTGCCCGGGCTGGGAGTGGGTCCATGGGACTCCTGCGCGGTCCCAGTTCTGTCCTTTTCCTTTCCAGCCCAGGCCCACGGGGTCCAGTGGGGGTGTGAGGAGCTGTGGGTGGGAGGTCTGGGCAGTCAGTGATGCGGGGCCTGAGAGTGGGCTGGCGAGTGCAGTGAGTGCAGTGAGTGTGTGAGTGGGTCCCTGTGCTCGCAGTGCCCAGCTCTCACTTCTCCCTGCCTTAGACTCAGTTGTCCGGCGCATTTATGGTTCATCTGATCATTCCTTCAACAGATGGATACCGAGCCCCTGCTACATGGCAGCCCTAGTGCCGAGCTCAGGATTGAGCACTGAGCAGACAGACATGTCCCTCCCAAAGGAGCCTAGGACCTTTGGGGCGGGGTGGGGGGGTGGGGGACATGGGAAGACAGGTGTTCAACACATTCGTGTCGTTAGCATTTATGGTAAATGCTCTGAAGGAGGAGTTCAGGGTGTTTCGAGGTGTTCAGGACGCCTTGCCTGAGGAAGCCGTGTTCCGGCTGAGCTCTGGGGGGTCAGGGGCCCGGGAGGCGGGAGGGAAAGGCTGTGGTGGATCTGCCTGTGCGAGGCCCTGAGAGCCCGGGGAGCCGGGCTGTTTAAAGAGCGTGTGGTTGGAGCTCATGGAGGGAGACGCGTTGGACCTTGGACTTGCTTTTCCTCTCACTTTGTCTTGGACATTTGTTTCCCAGGTCAGCTGTGTAATATTCTACCGTACAATGTGCAACGTAACCGTCCTAGCCCACCCGCAGCCAACACTCTTGTACATACTAGATGTTTTTGACATGGAAAGATGTTTGTGATTTAAAGGACGAGTTGGATCATAAGATCAATAAGGACACTTTAAAAGTATATATATGTGCGTGTATCTATCTGAAAATACATAAGAATATGGGTATATGTTATGATTGTATTGCCTCTTAAAAACTAAATTAACAGCCGAAACCGGTTTGGCTCAGTGGATAGAGCGTCGGCCTGTGGACTGAAAGGTCCCAGGTTCGTCAATAAAATATATTTAAAAAAAAAAACACTAAATTAACAATATATATAATGTTATTAATTTTTTATTGTCTTTTGGCCCTAACCGGTTGGCTCAGTGGATAGAGCGTTGGGCTGTGGACTGAAGGGTCCCAGGGTCGATTCCGGTCAAGGATT
>NW_006294400.1:772374-784007 GCF_000327345.1 Myotis davidii | reverse complement strand
CCCCCACAGGGGGTGTGCCCGCAACCCAGGTCTATGCCCCTGACTGGAATCGAACCTGGGACCTTTCAGTCCGCAGGCCGACGCTCTATCCACTGAGCCAAACCGGTTTCGGCAGAATATATTTTTTTTTAAAAAATGTCTTTTGGGATGCTGGGATGTCCGACGCCTCCATCCTGAGTAACAGTACTCTCTCCTGTTCCCTCTTGACAGGAGGCTGTGCCCAGACATGTCCTTCTTCCAGAGGCCCACCGAGTACCCGTGCCTCCTCATCCTGGACCCCCAGAACGAGTTTGAGACCCTCCGTAAGCGGGTGGAGCAGACGACGCTGAAATCCCAGACCGTGGCCCGGAACCGGAGCGGGGTCACAAATGTGAGAGGCAGCCTGGGAGCCCCAGGGACTCCCCACGACAGCCTTTTCCTTCCTGCTTCCCTTTCGCCACTGGCCCCAGGACCGTCTGTCCTGACAGTTACTCAAGACAAGTTCAGTCCTGCCAGGGCTCTTTCTGGAGAGTCAGGGATCAAGTTCAAGGCTGGATGTAATGGCTACTGGGGGAGGTTCCTGCTGTACAACGAAGGAGCCAGGCTGCTATTGTAGTGGAGATGGCTCTTTAGAAAGTAATTCCAGGTATGATGGGAGATTGATGGGTGGGGAGCTGACCTGGCCCGGATGTCAGGGAAGAGTTCTCTGAGAAAGTGACATTTAAGCTTATGCTCGAAGAGCCAGGAGGACAGGGCATTCCAGCGGGGAGGAGGGTGTATGTGTCGGTCTTTGGGCAGGAGGTGGTGTGGTGTGTTCAGGGAATAGAGGTGTCCAAGCAGAGGGAAAGGGAGAGAAGGTTGCTGGAGGACACTGGAGAGGTCGGTGGTGGTGAGGCCACACGGGGCCTTTATCCTGAGGTCTGGGGGCCCTGGTGGCATTCTGAGCCGGACAGTGATGTCATTCGGGGCTGCTCTTGTAAAAGATCGCTGTTGGCGCTGTGGGGGTGTTGACTTGGAGGGCAGGAGCAGCGGTGGAGGGGGGCTGGGAGGTGGCTGCATTGCTCAGGCAGGAGCGGGTGGGAGCTGGGGCTGGGGTGGAGCAAGGACAGATCTGAGGCACTTGGGAGGTAGAATTGACAGGACTGGTGCTGCCCAGGCCATGCTGAGGGTTTGAACCCCAGTCTTTTCAGGCTCCTGTAACTATAGCCAAATGAGTGTCTAACCTTATTTCCTGACTTACACCTACTGGTTTGGCACCCGGAGCTCTGAGCTTTTCACTGCCTTCCACACAGAAAAAACTTCCCTGTAGCCTCCAAAAAGCTAGACAGATGCTACTGCGGAGCTTTACCCTCCAAGTGGAACGACTGGTCAAGGCTCTGTGTCTGTAGGAGAGCAGCACTTCCCGCTGCAGGGCGATGGCAGTTACTGCTGGTCCCAGGGGCCGCCTGCCTGCGACAGCGGGGTGCTGCAGGGGCTGAATGCTGGCTGAGTGAGGCAGGGCTACCGTGTGTCCCGGCTGCAGCACCTGGCTCTGCCATTCGTTTCACTAGTCACTGGGCGGAGAGCTGAGAGCTGAGCTCTTACCCATGTTAGGTTTGGACCTTGTCCTGGGGCAGAGCAGCTGACCGGGAGCTTCATGCCTAGACTGTGGACCGTGGTGGGGCAGCCTGAGTGAAAGCTGACCACCTGTTTAACTCCGGGCGAGCCAGACTGGGCTTACCTTCCTCGGCGTCCATCTCCTCTTCTGAGGGCTGGGCGTAAGCGTTTCTGCCCGGCCTGGCTTTTGAATTGCCAAGATGAAATGAGGTCATGGCCGGGCAGATTCCTGGAAAGCTGGAAAGCACTGGGCATGCTCAGAGGCCTGGACCTCAGGTTCTGGAGTCAGCAAGTCTGGGATCAAATCCTAAGGCCACCACTTCATGCCAGACATGATGAGTGACCTAACTTTTCTGAGCCTGTTTCCTTATCTTGAAAGTGAATGTTGGGAGAATATTCTAGGTCGTTCAGAGCATGACGGTGAGGCATGCTTGTGGAGCACTGTCTTGCACAGAGAGAGCTCTCAGTAAACGAAGTCATGTATGTGTGTCTGCACATGTATGTGCATGTATAGCATGCACGTGTACATATAATGGGAAAGGGAGTTGAAACGCCCGAGGGCCTGGCACTTCCAGGACAGTTTCCTGCACTGTCCCTGCCTGGCTTGCCTGTGGCTCTCCTACAGGTGCCCCCAGGCACCCGAGTCCTCGCCAAGCTCCTGGGGACCTGATGGGCAGCCGGTGTTGGGGACCTCTGCTCTATTTCATAAGTTTTAAGCAGGGATTATCATCTCCAATATTTTCTTGTGAAACTTTCTAATCATTCAGAAAAACTGAAAGAGAATGTCATCAATTGCTAAGCGAGTGTACAGTGTTACCAGAGGACGTGCGGGGAAAGGTGATGTCCTCAGTACTGGGAGGGAGAGTGGTCAGGGACAGAGAAGGTACTGAGCCTGACCGTGGGGTGCAGTGACTCGGTGAGACTCACAGCCTCCTTCGTTTCCTGGTCTGGATACAAAAAATACAAAAAGTATTTCTGTTGAAAAGTATGCTTATGATGCATACTTACATACTTATGTACTTCCCAGCTAAATTTAACACTGTTAACATTTGGCCGAATTTGTTTGTGTTACAGAGCGTAAGTTGCAGGGGTCCTAGACTCCCCCCCACCCCCAGTACTTACTTCAGCAGGCTTCTCTGGGAGTAAGGCCCGCCTCCTCCTCAGCATAACACATCCAGGAAGATAACGGCTGCGTGATAACTCCTAACGTCCAGGCCATGACTATGTGTCCTCAGTTGCGCTACGAATATTTTTGTGTGTTTTTACTCCCAAACCAGGCCCCGTTCGGGTTCATGGGCCGCCTTGGGATGCTGTTTCTTTTTTTCTTAAATATATTTTATTGATTTTTTACAGAGAGGAAGGGAGAGGGATAGAGAGTTAGAAACACCGATGAGAGAGAGACATCGATCAGCTGCCTCCTGCACACCCCCCACCGGGGATGTTCCCGCAACCCAGGTACATGACCCTGACCGGAATTGAACCTGGGCCCCTTTAGCCCGCAGGCCAGCGCTTTATCCACTGAGCCACACCGGCCAGGGCAGGATGCTGTTTCTTTAGGCTCTTGGTCCGGAGCAGCCTTCCCTTCCCCCAACCCCACAGCGTTTCACGTTTTGAAGACTCTCAGCCAGTTCTCTGTTTTGACATATTTGAAGTTTTGTTTTCTAAATTGAAGTATAACTTAACATGCAGTAAAATGCACACATCTTAGGTACACAACGGGATGGATTTTTCCTTATGTATATATTTGTGTGACTGCCAACCAGAACAAGACACGGAATGTTTCTATTATGCAGAAAATGCCCCTTCCCAGTCAGTACCCCTCTCCACAAAGGGAAGCAGTGTTTTTGGCTTTTATCACTGTAAATTTTTTTTTTTAATCCTCACCCGAGGATATTTTCTCCATTGGTCTTTGGAGAGAGAGTGGAAAGGAGGAGACAGAGAAACATCGATGTGAGGGGGACACATCGACTGGTTGTCTCCCACACTCGCCCGAACAGGGCCTGGGGATCAAACCTACAACCGAGGTTTGTCTCCTTGACTGGGACTTGAACCCGAGACCCTTCCGTCCTCGGGCCAGTGCTCTCACCACTCTCGCCAAGCCAGCCAGGGCTTACCACTGTAAATTAGATTTGGGTCCAGCTGTCTTGTAGAATAGCCCACCTTCTGGCTTTGTCTGCTTTTCCCCTAGGCACGTTCCTCTATGTCCTGTATTTCCCATTAGCTGGAGGTTAAGTTTAAACTTAATGGTAGGCGTTGCTGATGAGAACATATTGTCCATAATGCCACCCACCGTCTTAATGGCTCCTCCTCTTCTCCCCAGATGAGCTCCCCACACAAGCACTCAACGCCATCATCCCTGAATGAGTACGAGGTGCTGCCCAATGGCTGTGAGGCCCACTGGGAGGTGGTGGAGCGGATCCTGTTCATCTATGCCAAGCTCAACCCTGGCATCGCTTACGTGCAGGGCATGAACGAGATCGTGGGGCCCCTCTACTATACCTTTGCCACCGACCCCAACAGCGAGTGGAAAGGTAAAAGGGCTCTTGGCTGCCCACATCCCTTGTTGCTGGCTCCTTAAAAAACGGACCAAAGAAAGCCCGGCCCGTGGGCTTTATCAGACTGCAGCGCACAGCCTCTCCCTGGGCCTCCATTCTCCCTCTGTCAGCTACGGGGTTGGCCTGGATCCTCTCAGATCCATCCCAGCTCAGACTTGCTAGAACGTTGGAAGTGTACTGAGCTCTTGATACTTGTAACCAAATATTTGATAGGGGGCATGAGATGGTATACAGGAAACTGAATGATAGGATTTAAATAAATAATGATTTGAAAAATGTCCTCAGAAGAGAATAATCAATTGCTAAGCGAGTGTACAGTGTTACCAGAAGACGTGAGAGGAAAGAGGTGATGTCCTCAGTACTGGGAGGGAGAGTGGTCAGGGACAGAGACGGTACTGAGCCTGACCGTGGGGTGCAGTGACTCGGTGAGACTCAGGTGCAGGGGGGATGTCATAGGTGAGAGTGGGGTGGGTCTTGGGGGCACCAGCTCCCTTTCGGCTGCCTTCACCCTGCCTGTCTCGCCCAGAGCACGCCGAGGCAGACACCTTCTTTTGCTTCACCAACCTCATGGCTGAGATTCGGGACAACTTCATCAAGAGCCTGGACGACTCGCAGTGTGGCATCACCTACAAGATGGAAAAGGTGTACTCCACCTTGAAGGACAAGGATGCGGAGCTCTACCTGAAACTGGTGAGACCCCGGCCCACCGGGCGAGGCTACGGCAGACAGGGGGAGAGGCCAGACTTCCTGAGCGTCCCAGGTCCAGGGCGAGCTCTGGCTTGAGTCTGGGGATTAAAGGTGGCTGCTGTTGCTAGGGAACGGTGATCCACTGCCGAGAGACTAGCGGCAGATGCTGGTAGTCCAGGCAGGCTGGCAGGGAAGGGGACTTGATAGGGTGCCCATTGTGTGCCAGGCACAATGGGAGGCATTTACCGGGCACTTAATTAGTTCAGCCTTTTTGTCCCCTGAGAAAGGGTGAATTTCATTTTTTAAAGTTCAGAAAAAAAATTTTTTTTAATATATTTTATTGATTTTTTACAGAGAGGAAGGGAGAGGGATAGCGAATTAGAAACATCGATGAGAGAGAAACATCGATCAGCTGCCTCCTGAACACCCCCCACTGCGGATGTGCCCAAGGCACATGCCCTTGACCGGAATCGAACCTGGGACCCCTCAGTCCGCAGGCAATGCTCTATCCACTGAGCCAAACCGGTCAGGGCCAGAAAAATTTTTAAAAACTGTAGTGTATTTCATAAAACATTTCAGTAAAAAAATTATATATAAACCAGTTTTGGGAATAAAAAAATTTATATCAAGATATTTTTAAACAAATATAGATTTATTTTTTTGCTGTTTTATTTTTTAATTTTAATTGATTGGAGAGAGGAAGGGAGAGGGAGAGAAACATCGATTTATTCTGTTGACTTAGGCATTAATTGGTTGATTCTTGTGTGTGCCCTGACCAGAGATTGAACCTGAAACTGTGGTGTAACGGGACTGCAGTTTTTCAGTTAATAATATTCACTGTGGCTGACCAGAGGGCTCATCTCTGCTGGGGATAATTTGCTTGTAGGGTTGTCCTATGGAGTGAATAAGTGAGGTAATATATTTAACATGCTAAGCACAAGACTGACTTATAGTAAGTGCCAGTTAATGGACTCTCTGTCTATAATCTGTACAGAGTTTTTTTTCTTTAATATTTGTATTGATTTTTAGAGTGAGAGGAAGGAAGAGTGAGAGAGAAAGAGAAACATTGATGTGAGAGCAGAACATCGATTGGCTGTCTCCTGCACTCGCCCTTCTGGGGATCGATCCCGCTTCCTGGGCATGTGCCCTGGACCAGGAATTGAACCAGCAATCTCTGGGTGCATGGGATGTGCCCAACCAGCTGAGCCACAGAGGCGAGGGCTATACAGTGTTTTAAAATAATCGAAGCTGTCATTTATAAATCTAGAGAGCTTATATAAGTTTGGGTTTATGGCTTCTCTTTAAAAATATCAGAAGATATGACAACATGGGTTGTCAGCAAGCAGCAGCTACCCCTTTAACCGAGCAAGGCTATCTAGGCGGCCCAGGGCTATCCCCCCGAGTGCCTGGCGCTCTCCCCTGGCCTGCTGCCTCCTCGGTGAGGTCCCGGGCCCTGCTGTTGATCTGAATTTACATTTAAAGACTGCATGATGTGACATGGCCACCAGCCAACACGGATTCTTGCACCTACTGTGCGCCTCTGTCTCCCCAGCAAGAGCAGAACATCAAGCCCCAGTTCTTTGCCTTCCGCTGGCTGACGCTGCTGCTGTCCCAGGAGTTCTTGCTGCCTGATGTCATCCGTATCTGGGACTCCCTCTTCGCTGATGACAGCCGCTTTGACTTCCTCCTCCTCGTCTGCTGCGCCATGCTCATGTGAGTGTGGCCATGAGCAGAGAGGGCCACTGGGAACCTTGGGCCAGTGTCAAACCAAACTCGCTGGGGGTGGTGAGCGGGAAGGGGCTGGGCAGGGCCTGCACTCAGCACAGCCCAGGGTCCCAGCGTTTTGCTGCTTGTTTTCCTTACTTAGATTGATCCGGGAGCAGTTGCTGGAAGGGGATTTCACTGTGAACATGCGGCTCCTTCAGGTAATGGTGTTCAGAGGCAGACACTTACTGAGCGCCCACCCCCTGCCAGCTGCTGGGACAGGCTGGGTCAGAACAGTGGAGTGTAGCAAGGCTTAAGAGTCTAGACCCCTGATGCAGATCTGGGTTTGGATGGGTTTGAATCCCGGCTTTGGCACTGACCTTGAGTGTAGGGTGGCCTTGAGTGAATGACTTGGCCTCTCTGAACTAAGTGCTGTACCTGTTCATTGTACCTGGGACACCGCAGTGCCCAGTATGTGATAGTGCTCGGAGGTAGTCATGCCCAGACCTGGAGCAGGAAAGTGTGGGGCTCAGTGGTTAAGAACATGGGCTCGCCGAAGCCGGTTTGGCTCAGTGGATGGAGCGTTGGCCTGCGGACTGGAAGGTCCCAGGTTCGATTCCGGTCAAGGGCATGTGCCTTGGTTGCGGGCGCATCCCCAGTGGGAGATGTGCAGGAGGCAGCTGATCGATGTTTCTAACTCTCTATCTCTCTCCCTTCCTCTCGGTAAAAAACCAATAAAATATATATATAAAAAAAAAGAACATGGGCTCAATGGTCAGACAGTGCTAGGCTCACATCTTTGTTCTGCTCTGCGAGTCATGTGACCTAAGCCAAGTAATAAGCTCTCTAGGCCTCAGTTTCTTCAACACCTGGCCTGGGGTTCGTTTGCAATAACTTTACTGAGTAGATCTGTAAATAGGCATAAGCACCCCCTGATTGGGCTTTTGAGGTGCCCCTTTGAGCTGATGTATGGACAGAGGCCAGCCCAGTGCCAGGTCAGGAGAGATGAGCAGAATGGTCCTGGTCCCAGGGAAGGGCTGCAGGACCTGTGGGTGGAGCTGGTTGGCTTGGTTACATTAGTGCTGCAGTGAGTGCCATGTTAGCTACACGTGGGGGCGATAACCTGTGGCCCCTGCCTCTGGGGGCCACACTGCAGAGTGGTGACAGGTCTCAGGATGAAGGGCACAGGTTGGCAGCGGGGGATTGACTTCAGAGGTATCTTGTTGGCTTTTCCCGTGCCCAGGATTACCCCATCACAGATGTCTGCCAGATCCTACAGAAAGCCAAGGAACTCCAAGACTCAAAGTAGCCTGGCAGCAGGGGAGAGAAGCCACCACCGGTCCGTGTCCTGGCTTCTGGAACACAGAGACGCCTGTGGGATCCCGGCCCGAGGGGGAGCTCCAGGCCTTCTCACTTGGCTCCGTCCCCCTAGGCCACTTCCACGGGGGCACCCTGTGCCACGCTCCTTCCTGACCACCAAGCCCTGGCTCCCTCTCTGCTCTGCAGCCCTGGGGCCTTTCCCAGGCAGCTGAGCAAGGCCGGAGCTTCGGAAGTTGTTGCCTGGGCCTGGGCAGATGGGGGCGCGGGGGCTGGCAGCGCTCCCTCCTTCCTCTGCGCTGCTGCTCCCTCCGGCTCTGCTCGGGGGAGGTGCTCGGCAGATGAGCCAGAAACCACCTCGTGGGGTTGGTGCTTAGGCTTCTCCGTGGGCACAGTGACATCGAGGGAGCCAAGAAGCTGCCAGGCCCAGGCACACCCTCTGCCTCTCTCACTGAGTGTGTGTCTGTGTCAGTCTTCTCTGTCTTATCAGTGTGGATGTGCGGGGGAGGGGTTTTGATTCCCTCTAGGTCTCTGCTTCTCCCCTGTCTCTCTGCCCGTCTCCTTCTCCCTCCATCTTTTTCACAGAGGCTTTGCTCCTCAACATTGCTCTTCCTCTGCCCTCCTCTCTTGGGGTGCCTTATCCCCAGCCTCTTCCCCTCCACGCCTGTGAAACCCAGAGATAGAATGAGGAGTCTGGCTTAGCAAAGCCCCTGGAAGTCACCCTTGGCCTTTGCACCCTGTTCCCACCCCCAGCCCTAGGTTCCCAGGTCCCTCAGACTGGGAGGGAGTCCACAGTGCCTCACCAGAGGGCCCTGAACCTGCCCAACTCCCCCAAATCTTGGAAACCAAAAGCTGCTGAGAAGTGATGGCCCGTGAGGCTTTGAGCCTCTTACCCTCCTTTCTGCCCAGGGATGGAGGAGGGAGAGCTGAGTCTTCCAGAGATTTCCCCAAAGGAGAAGGACATTAAGGCGGTGCTGCGCCAGGGTTTGGGATCCAAGTGCTTCAGAAGAGCAGTCATTCCCGCGGCTTTCAGGGCCCATCCAGGGAGAGTGAGTCCCATGATTGGCCAGCGGGACCAAAGGGAGCCTCCCTGGGCCGGCTGAGCTCAGAGGCCCTGGATCCTGTCAGGGCCGGGGGAGCCGAGCAAGCAAAAGTGGGTGCTGGTCACCCACTTGGGCTGGTCCCAGGATTTGGGGTGGATGCACTTAGAGCAGGAGCCGTTGGCCACTCCCACTGCTGGGCAGTGGGAAGAAAGGGCTTATTCTGATCAAGTCCCTTCCCTCCTTTTGTAAGGAGGCAGGTGGTTTGGGTCTGGACAACTGGGTAATGGGGCAAGGGTCTTCCTCCTCTGCTCGGACTGGTGGGCAGGTACCCTGGTGCCCCCATAGCCATCCTGAGGCTGGCAGCCAGGACCTCTACTGCCGCGTAAGCCAGGCTGTGGGCCAGGATCAGCTTCCCCCAGGAGCTCCTGCTGCTTTGGATGCTGCTGGGACTTTGTGCACTTGCCTGTTTGCCACCTCCTCTCATAACACACAGTTTTTGGGAGATTTTTACTATTTATTCAAACTCTTGGATATTTATTGCCGATTGGCAAGTGCTTGGTTTGGGGGTGTGGGTGGAGCTGGGAAGGCAGAAAAGGAGTTAGAAGCATGTTCTTTGGGCTTTCTGAGGTCAGACTCGGCGTCCTCTCCCCCTGCCTCTGGAACCTTCCTGCTGGGGGTGCTCTGAGCTCTGTCCTGGAACTGGAAGGAAGACTCCAAGACCTTGCACTGGACAGAGACACTGCTTCCCACCAGCCTGGCCCACCTTCCCAGAACTTGTCGGCTTGTTCAGTTCCAACTTTGACTCCTTCTCAGCCTGAGATGTGGGTCACAGCCTGGGACCCAGCAGACACTGCCCAGGGCACCTGATGCGTTCCCTCTCGCCTGTCCCCTTGCCTTCCCTTCTGGGGCCACACTACTTGAATCACTGCATCGGATTTGCCTCAGTGGCAGGCCAGTGCCCTCTCCTTGACTTTTGGATGAAGGTCAAGAGCACAGGGACCATGTCCAGGTTTGGCTGAGGAAAGGACCTACCCCTGGTGATTCCCTTTCTCTAAATTCTCAAGGGAGGTTCCCAGACAGCCCGAGCGCCCGGCTTCCTGCTTGTGCAGCTGCCCCGGGAACGGGGACACGTTACAGATGGGGCTGTATTAGAATGAATTCAGGAGGGCTCGCTCACTCCAGAGGGTCAGAACATTAGTCTGCTTTTTGTTTGTTTTTTGTGTTTTTTGTTTTTTAAGGAAATCAGTTTTGTTTCTTGAATCAATGCTGTTGATGACAAGTTGTCTTTAATAAATCATGTGTTCTTTGCAAAGGGCATTGGTGCTGTAATGGGCTGAAACCTTTGAGACCTCAGAGCAAGAAAGAAAAGTTTGAGCAGGAGTGGAGTCAGGAGGCTCTTAAAGTTGTCTGAGGAAAGGCCCAGAGTCTTGGTGGTGGAGCCTGTTTAGCTCCTCATTCACACATGCAGTTTGCAGCTGGGAGGAGGAGGGAGGGTGGAATGGGGAAGAAGGTAATTACATCATGGTTTCAGAGCAAGTTTGTTTGTTTTTTTGGATTGAAAAACGAAAACTCAAACACCAGTAAATAAAACAAGTCATTCATATCCCACAATCTGGAGGAAATCCTGACAATACGTTAGTCTTTTCTTCGCAGATGTAATTTTTATCACATAATCGTCTTTCTTTTTCTAAGCAAATGAATACTTTTATTAACATGGTAAATTTTTAAGTGCGTGGTAGGGTTTTGACCTCAAATACTTGTCAGCTGGGCAATTTATGAACCTGAAACATACCTAGTCCCTGTCCATTTTAGAGTCCAATGCATACAATCCTTGCTTTCCTTCCCTTGCCCCTCAAGGGCCTTTGCCAGTATCTCATTTTATGCCCCAAATCCCCTGAAATGCATAATTGTCTTGATACATAGTTTTGTGTATTGTCAGCTCCCACATGGTAGGTGTTGAGCAAGTTGCTGTATGACTTACATTTTTATAGGCTACATACTATTCTTTCTAATACGCTAACAACGTTGGAAATCCAGTCTCCATTTCTGAACATTTATTATAACACTGCGAGGAAGTTTCTGTTGAAATCCTTGCGTTCCCGATTTCTTTTCCCAGCTCAGTCCTCTAAGTGGGTGTAAAGGCGAACACCTTTTGAAGGCTTTTCGTACATACTGCCAAGCTGCTTTCTGGAATTGTGCCCGTTTCTATTGCAAACAGCAGTTAGGACGGGCCGCCTGCATCCTGTTCTCTGGGTGTTAAGAAAACCGTGGCCTTAGAACTTTTGGTTTGTGGTGCCGTTGTTAGGACGGACTCCGCTGCCTTGTCCTTGTCCGGCCACTAGGAGCTCTTCTCTAGACTCTTCTGGGGTAAATGTGATGGAAGCACTTTGGACTATGGACTAGTATGACTCACGGCGCTTTCTCGCTGGAGACCCGCGAGGAGGCGGAGCGGCGTGGAGTCCGCCCCAACGGTGGCCAATCACAAACCAAAGCGCCGGTGCCGCGCCCCTCGGGTCCTCATCTTAAAGGACAAGGAACCATGACTGCCAATCACGAGTGGTCTCCATTAGTCTTACTCCCTTCGTTAGAGTCCTAAGCCCTTCCGAGCCTTAGAGCGTGGAAGGGACGGACATGGCGCCCACTCAAGCCCCTACCCGGCCCCATTCCCTCAGGCCGACGCGGCCCCTTTAAGAGTCTCGCTGGTCCGAACACCTCGAGGTCGCGGCGTTTTCCGGCGCCTCGGGCCGCCCTC
>NW_006294400.1:766303-771954 GCF_000327345.1 Myotis davidii | reverse complement strand
GAGCCTCGGTTACTCTGCAGCCCGGGAAGCCGAGGGCGCGAGCTAGGTCAGGGCTCACTAAGCACCCCTCCCTGAGCCGGGGGGACCGAGCCCTGGGCGCCCAGCACCCGCTCTGCAGTCCGACCCCGAGGCCCTGGGCTTCGTTTCCTGGCCTGTAAAATGGGGATATCGCTGTCATTTTCCTGCGTCCTGCAGTAGCGATGAGGACTGTAGACCCGGTGCTTATAAAAGTACTGCGCGCACTTCCTGGCCCGTGGCAGGCACTCAATAAATACTAGTTATGATGGGACTGAGGCCGAGGGGCCAAGTGACTGGCCCAGTGTCACATGGGCAGGGACCCGTGCGATGTCTAGGACCGAGCTTTCAGCCACTGTCATACCCGCCTGCCTCCGGAGTAAAGGGAGATGCCTGCTGGCTGTCAGCTCTTCCCTTTGACTAGACATTGTACTGAGGACTGGAGCGCTCAAGTGATGCAATTGGGAGCAGGTCAAGACGGTCTGGCTGGGTTCTGCATGTGGTCCAAATCGGGAACAGAGATTGGGAGAGCTGGCCTTCCCATGAGCCCCTGGGGAGCACCCTCCTGAGCTCTGTCCAGGCCCCACCCTCATGGCCGAGTGGCCTAAAGGAGCGACTTCCATTCCGTGAACCAGTTTTCTCTACAAGCTTGCCTCCACCCTGCAGGAGTCTCGGGCTTGGTGGCTGTGCCGGCTCCTCAGGGTTCAGGGCAGCCCCTCTGACAGGAAAGGTCCCAGCCAGTCTCTGAGCCCCCCTCTCCTACCAGGTGCCCCACCTCAACCAGAATGCCTGGAACAACCTGGAGAAGTACAGCCGGAGCTTGACCCGCGCTGGGGGAGCAGGAGGGGGCGGGAGTACCAGGGTCGCCCTCTCACCCCTTGCAGGCATGTCCCAGGCTCTGGGTCAACACTGCCAGGTCACTAGAGACCGTGTCTCCTCTTACATCACCCCTTGCCACACCCACCCAACCTTGTGTTCTCCCCAAAACCCCTTGTACCAGGCTCTCACCCTCAGTCTCTCCTGTTCGGAGGAACCCTTCTCCCCGAGACTTCCCTCTTGTCCCCCTGCGGGCCTGCCTCCCAGGGGGAAGGGACTGAGCATGCTCAGTGATTTTTCTGGCCCACTGACAGCTGGATGAGTGATGCCATAGGTTGGGGTGGGATCCAGGCCCTATCAGGTGGATGTCCCCATAGGGCTCAGCATGGGCTGGCCAGGGCACTGATGAACTTTAATGAGCAAGCACCTCCTGAGGCCGGCTTTAGTGGGTAGACTGCTGAGGGTGAGTGTGGAAGTCACTCCACAGGGCAGTGTTCTGGGTTCCTGCTGTATACCCAGCCCGGTGCTGTTGCTGGGGATCCAGCTGTCACTGCCTGGCATTCACCCTGCACAGGGAGACAGGCAGCATCCAGCGTCTGCATGGATGAATGTGTGTAGGAGGCTGGATTCTTGCAGCAGCGTTTATTGCCACCACTCTGCTGACCCAGTAGACAACAGGATAAGAGTGTCTAACCTTGCAGGAAGCTCCCAGTCTGTTGGGGAAGCCAAGGAGAGCACAGAAGCTTCAAGAGGGGTTGTTCCCACAGCTTGACACAACTTGGGGGTCAAGTCAAGGAATGCTTCCTGGAGGCAGCAGCTTGGGTCTAACCAGACTCCCCTGGAGCCTGAAAGGCCATGTGTGCCTGTGTTTGCTTGCAGGACAGAGGCTGATGGGAAATCCTATGTGAAGTACCAGGTCATCGGCAAGAACCATGTGGCAGTGCCCACCCACTTCTTCAAGGTGCTGATCCTGGAGGCAGCAGGCGGGCAAATTGAACTTCGCTCCTACGTGATGCCCAATGCCCCCGTGGACGAGGCAATCCCGCTGGAGCGCTTCCTGGTGCCCATCGAGAGCATCGAGCGGGCCTCGGGGCTGCTCTTTGTGCCGAATATCCTGGCAAGGGCAGGGAGCCTCAAGGCCATCACTGCCGGCAGCAAATGAGGGCAGCAGCCCGGCCAGACTGAGGGTGTGTGGCTGGTCGCATTAAAGATGGTTATTTTTGGAGGAAGTCTTGGCTGTGTTTGTCCCGGGTGACACCTCAAGAACCTCTGGCTTTGCCGCTGCTGCTTCACTCTCCAGTGCCTGACGGACCTTCCGCTGCGCCAGCACCTGCCTTGGTGAGGCCTGGCTGCAGGGCAGCCAGGGAGATGAGGATGGCCTCCTGGAAGAGAAGTGCAGCAGTGGGCTGGGGCTGGGAGGCTGGCAGGTGCCCTGGCTCCCATTTTGTCTTCAGTGCCTGACTGCCCAGGACCCAGTCCCTTGGCTGCTGCCTCCAGCGGGGCCCCGAGGTTAAGGTCAGGCCCAGGGTCAGCCTGCCAATTTGCCATTGGAGCAGTGGAGCAGCCCCAGCTAAGAGCCCGCAGGTACGGGCCTCTGTGCTGAGTTTAGAAGTGGGGCCACAGGTTCTGTGGATGCCCAGGACTAAAGCTTTCAGGAGGGGAGTGAACACTGAGCATACAGTGAAAGAAATGGAGGCCCAGAGCAGGGGTGGGTGGGGTCTCCTGGGTCACCCAGCTTGGGAGCAGCTGGACAGGCAGCAGGACCCAGGAGTCTAAACTCCCAGCTCACTCATGTCCAGTCCCTGCTACAAGTCTGTAGCGGTGAGAGGCCGAGGGGGAGGAGGCCATCTCCAGAGAAGGCCAGCTCAGGCAGCCGTGGGCAGGGTATGTGACAGGGAGAGTTGCAACTGCCTCAGACCCCAAGGCCCTGGCTGGCGGCTGAAAGCAGGGGAGGTAGGCAGGCTCACCTCGGTGCGGATGGTGCGGCTGCCCTGGCTGGGGCAGGTGTTCACATACAGGTCGAAGAGGACACTGGGCTCAGTCACCTCCAGGTTGGGGTCAGCATTCACTCCAGCTTCTAGCCCCTGGAGGCCCCCGAACACCACAAGAGCGTGCCTGGCACCCACAGTAGCGGGAATCACTGACTGCTCGTCAAGGCCACGATGAAAGCAGCCCCCACAGCTCTCAGCCCCCGTACACAGCAGGTGCCCAGTCTATAGATTTGCCCCCACCAGACCGGTCCTCTGCTCCATTCCTCCTCCCCCAGCCCCTGCCCCAAGCTGTACCCACCTGAAGCTGGGAAGCTGGGCAGAGGCCACATCCGAGCCTCGCTCTGATGTCCCGATGGTTAGGTCATACCCGTCCTGGAAGGGGGCCTCGGCAAACACAGCACCTGGGGGTGAGGCCAGCTCAGTAGGGGTCCTGCTTTCCACAAGCCACAGCTGCCTGGCTGTGTGTGTGCTGGGTGGGGTGTGGAGAAGGGGGCCCAGGTAAGGGAGTCACCCAGGCCCTCCCCTGTTCCTGGGGGGTCAGGCACTGACCAGGGAGAGGCCATGCCTGTGCTATCCTGCAGAAGCACAGCAGAGGTGGCTAGGAAGGACTGTGAGAACACATACTGCAGCTCTGACTTCTCTGGTCCTTTTGCCCCCATTCCCAACCCCAGAGGGACATTATCCATCGACCATGACACTTCTCTGAAGTCCTTAACAGCATCCAGGCTAAGCACTCAGGGAGACCAAGGCCCAGAGCAGGAAAGGCAGCTGCCCAAGGACACAGAGCAAGTTGGCAGGACAAGGACGCTGGTCTGACTTTGGGCCAATCAAGGCTCCCTGTGGCCTGCCACGCAGAGAGGAAGGAGACTGATCAAAGGGAGCTCCGTCCTTACTGAGGCAGGAGGCCAGCCGGACCGTGTAGCCCCAGTAGAGCCCAGCTTTGGTGCGAGGGTCCTGAGACGACACGACTTTTCCACGGTAGGTCTTGCTTTCTGGGGGGGAAGCAGAGAGGCTGTGAGGACGGGCTGAGGGGACAAGGAGGTAGAAGGAGGAGGGTCTGAGCCCTCAGGCTGGCCAGGCTGAGGAAGCGTTCAGATACCCGGGAGCTGCTTCTGGCTCAGGCGCACGGTCACACGAAGCCCAGGTTCCAAGTTCTTGTCAATCTTCACCTCCTAGGGAGAAGCCAGACATGGGTGTGGTTCCCCACGGGACCAGCAGGAGTCACTGCTCGCCCAGATGTCGGAGAATCTGGCTGGCAACCTCAGCCCTCACACCTGAGCCAGACCTGCTTATAAGACACCATTCCTGCAAAATGACTCTCACAAGACACTGGTCAAAAATGGATGCTCTGGGCCCGGCTGGTGTGGCTCAGTGATGGAGCGCTGACCTATGAACCAAGAGGCCACCAATCCGATTCCTGGTCGGGGCACATGCCTGGGTTGCGGGTTTGATCCCCAGAGGGGTGCATGCAGGATGCAGCCAATTGATGTTTCTCTCTCTTCCCTCTCCCTTCCTCTCTGTCTAAAAAAAAAAATCAGCATTTTTTTTTTTTCCCAAATGAATGCTCTGGGCCAGCAGAGTAGGAAGTATTTCGTGCGTAGATGAAATCTCAGCTTTCTCATTTTGGTGGTACAGCCACTTACTAACCATGGGAGTTTGAGTGGGTCACTTAACCTCTGAGCCTCAGTTGCTCACCCACCAAACAGAAGGCATTCCATAAACAACTGTGACTGTTACGCTGCACGGGGCCTGGCATGAAGGAAATGCTCACTACAAGAGCACTGTGATGAGTAACAGATGTTTGTTTTGTGCCAATTTTGAATTCTGGATAGGGCGCTTTCTTTCTCTTTTGAGGGTTTTTATGCTTTTCTCCATCCGTGTAGCCAGTTATTTCTGTTCTTTTTTAAAAAATAAATCTTTATTGTTGGAAGTATTACATATGTCCCTCCCCCCCCCCATTGACCCCTCCAGCTGGTCTGTTCGAGGGGAGGGCACCCCACACATTTACATGTCTCTGCCTCCGACCCTAGGAGACTTGAGAGCCAATAGGAGGCAAAGGAGTTGTTCCAATCCCCAGCATGGCCTGCATCACACTGGAGCAGTCCCAGAGTGACTTTGAACTTGTTTTTGTAGGGTTTTGTCTTGTTTTTAAAAGCACAAGGACCATTTTCTGTTGATTTGCTTTAAAAAAACAAACAAGCAATAAATTCACTCCTGGCTTTATCTATTGAGCCCCGATTTAAGCACGTCTCTGGTCCAAACCAGCATCAGTGGGCAACTGGTGGGCAGAGATGCCTGGGTCCCGAGCTCCCCACCCACACACCCCACCGGCCCTCCATCACCAGGGTATATCTGGGAAGTGTGGGTTCACCCACACTCCAATTCCTACCTTCTTCATGCCACAGTTCACGAAGGAGCCCTGGCCTGGCCGGGTGGGCCGGTCCACCACGACGCCCTCTCGGAACTCAGACTCCTCGTCCTGACGCATGTGGTGAGGGCTGTCCAAGGGGTTCAGGAGCCCTGTGGGTGGGTGGGGGGGCAATCAGGGGAGGTGCAAAAGCACATGGGGGTATGGCAGGGACCCTGGTCCAAGGTCCAGCTCTGTCACAGCTGCCTCTTGCCACCAGGCCTGCTCTGCCTGGGTCTGCTTTCCCAGCTGTCTAGCGATTTCTCAGGATCTGGGAATGATCCATGGGAAATGGGGGTCAGACTCCCCCCAAGCCTTACCTGCAAACTGCAGATCCTGGTGCTTGGGAAAGAAGGCCTTCCTTAGGTACCTAGTGAAGGACACAGATCTCAGGAAGTTCCCAGGGAGGCCACCTCTGCCTG
>NW_006294400.1:764538-766159 GCF_000327345.1 Myotis davidii | reverse complement strand
CGCCCTCCCCCACGCTCAGGAAGCCTGCCCTTCCCCGCCCTTACTGTGGACACTCCAGGTACTGCAGAATCCGGGCCAGCTGTACACATGCCTGCCCCTTCTTGCCGACGCCCCTGAATTCCCCTTCCACAGTCCTGGAGAGAGAAAGACAGGGCTCAAGAGCCTTCTGTGTTCCCTCCAAGAGCTCGTCTGCCCAACCTGACTGCTGCAGCACCCTGCTTTGCAGCTCTACCCACCAGGACTACAGTGGGGGCATTTCAGGCACGGTTCTCAGCGCAGGCAAGCCCAAGCCAATGCTAGCAGCCCCTCCCTTCCCCCTGAGCTTGGTACCCTGCAGAATGCCCCCTCACTTGGCTTCCTGGCCGTCTTCGTCGAACACCACAATCTCATCCACACAGAAGATGGCACAGGCTCTGGCAATCTGGCCAGCCAGGTAGGTGCGAAGCTCGGGCGACTGGGCATTGTCAAGAATGGAACCAGGCAAGGCCACGCTCAGGGTGTAGGGCCTCCCTGTGGGCAAGGGAGGGGTGTTGATGGTCAGTCTAAGGTCCCTTCCAGATGACACTCTCTGCCCTGCCCAGGACCCAGTCCGCTCACCCTGGTCCTGCCTCTGTGCAGCTGCCTCCTCCTCCTCCTGGCGCTTCGTCTGTTCCTCCTGCGCCCGCTGCCGCTCCAGTTTTTTCATCAGCTTAAGATCCTTCCACTTCTTTTTCTCCTCTTTCTCTGGATAAGAAGACATCCCAATAGGTGGAGGGAAGAGGGACTTTGGAGGGAGAGGGCGTGGAGCAGTCTAGAAGATGATGACCTTTCAGTGCGGTGGGGGTTCCCACTCAGGTCCGGCCAGCCCAGGTGCTCAAGTGAGCTGGGTGGGCGGCCAGAGGAGCCTCCCGGGGCTTCTGACCCCTTCCTCCCATCTTGGGTGCTGTGGGACCCACAGCGGACAAACCTGGTGGCTTTTCCCAAAGTTTAGATGTGCACCCCTGGAAGGGCCTGGGGAAGGGCCAGCACAGACACTCCCCCTCCCCCCCAGCCCCTACTTACTCTGCTGCTTCCATTTTCGCCACTCAACCCTTTGGCCATGTTCGCCCTGGAAGAATGGGAAGAAGTACAGGAGTGAGGTTAAATGGTCACTCTGGGAGGGGGTCCCACTTGTTGTACCCCAGGGCCTGGGACCAGGCCTGGCACATAGTAAGCACTTAATAAACTGCTGAGCGAGGACTGAGTAGCTCAATTGGTTAGACTCTAACCGTTAGAGCCTTGTCCGGATACACCAAGGTTGCAGGTTCAATCAGGGTATACATACAAGAGTCAGCCAATGCATGCATCTATCTATCTCTCTATCTCTCTCTCTCTCTCAAATCCACCAATAATATTATTTAAAATTGTAGAATGAGTTCCCACTGGAGAGAAGAGGAAACAGGTTCAGGGGAACGGGTCCTGGGAGTTAGAGGAGATACGCCACCAAAGGGCTCGGGATGGCGGGCAGGGTGCCACCTCCTGGATCCGGCCCGGCCAGAGTAGCCTCCAGGGGCCTCGGCGATGGGCTCCCAGACCCTGCCCGGATGAGGCTCAGAACCCGCTCCCACCTCCCGCACGCGCTCGGCCACAGCATGCGACATCT
>NW_006294400.1:752522-764345 GCF_000327345.1 Myotis davidii | reverse complement strand
TCACCTCCTCCGAGCCGCCCAATCAGAGAGGCGATGGCGCGCGGGGGCGTGGCCTAGGCCTGAAGCCGCGGGAGAGCGTGGGCGGGGCGGTTCTCGCGCTGGGCGCGCCTGCGCAGTGGTGGGCGCGGCTGGAGGCGGGTCAGTGTCCAGATGCGCGGCGTGTGCTGTTCTGGGTCCTCGGGCAACGCGAGCCGCCCGCCGGCTCCGGTGGAGCGCGACACTCAAATCTCAAGTTTGGTTTTACACAGGGGGACCCTGAGCCCCAAAACTGGAGTGTGATTCAGAGCTGGAAAGGGCCTTGGCGATCATTTAACCCAATTCTTAAAAGGTTCGTTCCTTTACTCTCTTTTAATTGAGACGTTATGTATGTATGTATGCATATATGTATGTATGTGTTAATCCTCACGTGAGGATATTTTCCCATTGATTTTTAGAGACAGCGGAAGGGAGGGGGAGAGACAGAGAAAAATATCCATGCACCAGAATCGAACCTGGGACCTTTCAGTGGATAGACATGCGCTCTATCCACTGAGCCAAACCAGACAGGGCTAGACTTTATTTATTTATTTATTTACTTCAAAATATTTTTATTGGTTTCAGAGAGGAAGGGAGAGAGAGAGAGAGAGAGAGAGAGAGAGAGAGAGAGAGAGAGAGAAATATCAATGATGAAGGAGAATCATTGTTCGGCTGCCTCCTGCACACCCCACACTGGGGATTGAGCCCACAACCCAGGCATGTGTCCTGACTGGGAATCAAACCATGACCTCCTGGTTCATAGGTTGATACTCAACCACTGATCCATGCTGGCCGGGCAAGAAGCCTGAACTCTGCATTTTCTTAAGATGGATTTGAGGAACTGCTAGGGCCTCCATCTTCCTGATTGGCACCTTCGGTCAATAAGCTTTTCCTCCCTCCGGACTCTGATGCTTTGAGTTTTTGCATTTTGGAGCACTGGGCACATGGACTTGGACGGGTAGCACAGTAAGGTCTTGGGGGCTGAGCACAAAGCTCCCAGGCCTCTCTGGATGCACCCACCTCCCAGCACAGTGATGTGTTCACCAACCCAAATGCTCCTTCTGACTCATGGATTCAGGGTTTTTATGTGGGATTTTATCACAGATGCATGATCAATTCAGTCATTGGCCATGTGACTGGACTCAATGTCCAGTTCCTTTCTTTGGTGCTGGAAGTTCTGACCTCTAATCACATGGTCAGGCGGACTTGTTATGAATAACAGAAGACACTCCTATCACTCGGTAAATTTCAAGTGTTTTAGCTCTGTGCCAGGAACCAGTGACAAAGACCCACTATATTTTACTATACGACCTGTGCCCATCAGCTCCCCCAACTAATTATATAAGCAAAACCCATGGGCTTGCTCTGCAAATCCAACTTCAGGATAAGTCTCTGGCACCCGCTTCCCAGTGAATCCAGGAGCTGTCATTGTTTCCCTTAGGATGCCCACCCCCAGGGCCTAACCCCTCTCCCTTTGCCAGCTGGATGGCCTTGGGCGGGTCACCTCATCTCCAGAGTGGTTTCCTCACTTGTAAAATGGAGAAATAATTCCTGTCTCAGGGAGTTGTCTAATGAAATGAGGGGCACCCAAGTGGCTGGCATGTGAGGGCACACAATAAACACTAGCTACTTCCCTCTCCTCTAACTGTAAGCCCTGACCCTCCTTCCTGCACTCTGACCCGTCTGACCCCTGGGGGATGGGACTGTCTGGGTCGTCCCTGTCAGACACTCAAATGAGGCTCCCATCTCCCAAACACACACCCACACCCACACCCACACCCACACCCACACCCACACCCCCACCCCCACCCAGCACCAGGAACACATACCATCTGAGCCCTGGCTTCTAGGCCTGGTTTTACCATTAACTAACTGTGTGACTTCATACAAGTCCCATGTCCCCGCTCTTCTCTGGGACTCATTTGTACAGAGAAGTGCTAGGATCTGAGGTTCACCGAGGTGCCTTCCACTCTGGCCAAGTCCCCACCAGCGATCAGCACCAGAGTGAAGCAGAGTAAAGCCAATGAAGGTTTGAATAACTTAAAATTTTATTCTGAGAAAAAGTACTGTAAAGGCAATTTCCCAAGGTCAAGTGTAGATGAGGAAGGGAGGGCTGCCTGAGCCTTTGCTGGGGTCAGAGCTGGGACTCAGGCCAGTACACTGTTGGACTCTGCCCATGGGGACCCAGCCAAGTCTCGTGAGGCCAGAAGGGACCCAAGACCCTGTGACCTAAACGAGGGAGGGGCACGGAAGAGGCCCAGGCCAGGCCCCCCTACCTCTGCAACAGGATTGTAGGCACCGTGGGGCATTGCTACCAACTCCCCCAAGACTAAGAAGGAGGGCTGTTCCCTGAGTCACAGAAAAGGGGTTCACCAGTGCCATCTATCCCAGCGTGGGAATGACCAAATCCTGGACAAGGAGCCCTGCAGGGCACGCAGGGACCAACCCGGTGAGGCAGGGCCGAGGGGCGCCGTCAGGCCCCGAGCTCATCCTTCCACTCCTGCAGCTTCTTGTCCATGGCCCGGAGCGTGGATTCATCCTGCGCCAACAGATTGGTCCCTCTCTTCTCCCCAGACCCCCGGCGGGCCCTGGGGAGCGGGGGAGGCCTGCCCGCCCTCCCGCAGCCCTGCCTGTTACCTTCACAAAACAGAAGCGGATATAGTGGTCAAAGTGCTTCTGCTGGGGCACGCTGTAGAAGACGGACACCGGGATGGCCACCAAGCCCTGGGGAGGAGGAAGCCCGTGTCTCAGCATGGCCTCCCGGCCCAGCAGCCCCAGCTCTCGGGTTTCATGCGCACCCCCAGTGCTATGTCAAGGTCAGAGGGAAAGAACTACAGAACATCCCATGTCCCTCCTGTGTGTAGAGAGGACATGGAGGCCAAGAGAGGGGTCAGGGCTGAGCCAGAGAGTAAATAAGACTGAGAATCATAGCTCTGAGTTGGATGACCACAGAGTTAATGGGCCAACTCCTCACTGTACAGATGGCAAGACTGAGGCCCTGGGAGGCCAGGCATTCGTTCTGCCAACCACGTGCCACCTTTGTACAAATTAAACAGGCTCGCCATCCTTGACGTGGATACAGTCCTGTACCAGGGCTCATGGCAGAGGCGGGGCTGGAGTGTGGCCCCTTAGCTTCTTGGTCAGCCCCGGAGCAGTGCAGCCTGTAAACCGTACACGGGCCCCGCCCACCTTGTTCTTGATCATCCACTTGACGAAGCGTCTGTCATAGGGCTCGTTCGCAGACCCAGGCAGGTCAGGCATCTTGCTCTCTGGGGGACAGAGGCCACGCTGAGCCCTGGGCAGCCTCCAGCCCCCCACACCCTGCCCAGCCCGGCCATTCCTCACTGAAGTCCGAGATGTCCGTGACGAAGAAGTAGCTGCCCTGGGGGATCACGGGCCTCAGGCCCACAGACTGCACACTTCGCACCATGTGGTCACGGCTGCGCTGCATGGCCTGTGGCAGCTGCACAAAGTAGCTGCTGGGCTGGCCGAAGTGCAGCTGCTCCCGCTTCAGGCTCTCGGCCACTGCGGCCTGGGGGGATGGAGAGGATGCACAAGCCGGTCAGGCTGACCTGGCCCCGGAGCCAGCCCGGCCCTCCCTCCCCCGGGTGCGGTCCCCTGGCCTCCTCACCTGGGCCTGCGTGGGACAGTGGTAGATAGAGTTCTGATGCACTGTGTACAGGTGTTTCATGAGTCTCTCGGGGCCCAGGACCCAGCCCACCTAGACCGCAAACACAGGTGGGGGTGAGGCCTTACAGGGCCTGGCCAAAGGCGTTCTTAACTCCCAGCCACCTTTCCTGCCAGGGGCCAGGGGGGTAGGGTAATCCTCTAACCTGTCGACTCACCTTCCAGCCGGTGGCGCTGAAGGTCTTGCCAGCGCTGCCAATGGTCAGAGTGCGTTCCCACATGCCAGGGAGGCTGGCTGCCCAAGGCCAAAGAGAACAGCTGCTGAGATGGGGCGAGGGGGCAGGGAAGGGTGGGGGCTGGACCCCAGTGGGCCCTCAGGCTCTCACTCTCAGAGCTCTGATAGTGCTATTTATAGGACTTATTCCAGGTTACCCTCATGACAAGCCTGGGTGGGTGCCCCTGTCTCAGAGGGGGTAAGTCGCTGCCCCTGGTCACATGACCTGTGTGCCTCCAGACCCTTAGACCCTAATCGTCAGGCCTGCTGCTGACTCCTATTGGGTTCAATGCCCTGGCACAAGTAGCTAGGGGAATGGGGGCACCCTGGCCAGCCGGGCTCACCAATGCTGATGTGCTGGTGCCCGTCGAAGACCAGCCACTGGTAGACCTCGTCCGTGATGCACAACACGTCATGCTGCTGGCACAGGCGGGCTATCAGCTCCAGTTCTGCCTTGGAGAACACCTGTGGGCCGTCCCCAAACACAGGCCTGCTCAGAGAGGTGAGGGCACATCCAATCCCAGAGCCTTTCTGCCCCATCCTACTGAATCCCCACAACACTGATCCTGTGAGATAACGGAAAAATAGAGCCCGAGCCGGTTTGGCTCAGTGGATAGAGTGTCATCCTGGGAACTGAAGGGTCCCGGGTTCGATTCTGGTCAAGGGCACATGCCCGGATTGGGGGCTCGATCCCCAGTAGGGGGTGTGCAGGAGGCGCCGACCCATGATTCTCTCTCATCATTGATGTTTCTATCTCTCCCTCCTCCTTCCTCTCTGAAATCAATAAAAAATATATATTAAAAAAAAAGAGAAAAATATGTATGTTGGTCTCTGCCCCTGGTTCCTGGCACAGAGCTCCTGAAACCCTTGTAAACGCCTAAGTGATAAGAGCGCTGGGAACACCCTTTGTTCTAATGAGGCAGCTCTGGGTGGGGTCCTGGGCGGGGCTGGTCCTAGAAAGACCAAGCCCGAATGAGAAGCCTGGATTTCAGCCCCACTTTCCTAGAGGGAGAGGGGCTGGAAAAGGAGTTGCTCATTGGTCATGCCGATGTGATGAGGTCTCCACAACCCCAATCATGTGGGGCTCAGAGCTTCCGGGTTGGGCACCCGAGAGGGTGATGCAGCCCTACTCCCTGGGGACAGACGCTCCTGTGCTCAAGGCCCTCCCAGGCCTCGCCCCGTGGATCTCCTCATCCGCCGTTCACCTGTGTCCTTTAGCACGTTCTGTAATACGCTGGTAACGTTTTCCCTGAGTCCTGGGAGCTGCTCTGGCAAATTAATTGGACCCAGGGAGGGGGTCATGGGAAGCTCAGATTCCCAGCTGCCTGGTCAGGGGCACAGGGATCACCTGGACTTGGGCACTGGCATCTGAGGTGGCGTGGGGGCCGTCTCGTGGGGCTGAGCCCTTAGCCTGCGGGATGGATGCCCCCTCCAGGAAGACAGGGTCAGAACTGAACTGAGTGGAATTGTAGGGCACCAAGCAGGTGTCGCAGAGTTGCTTGGTGTGGGAAAACCACACACGTCTGGTATCAGAAGCGTGAGTGCGCGAGTCGTGCGTGAGTGTGGGAGACACCCAGGAGGAAGACTGGGTTTTCCTTCACATTGGTTTTATCATGTTCCCATTTTACAGATGAGAAAACACTCAGAGAGGTGGAGCCACTGTCTCTGGGCCCTGGGGAAGGAGGTATGGAGGCACCCAGCCCGCTCCACCACCAGCCCTCTCACCCTCACGCTCACATAGGCAGCCCTCCTGCTCCAGAGGAAAAACCTGAGGCCCCGAGGCGGCAAATCAGTAAGTGTGTGGACTTGAACCCAGGGCAGAGGGTCCCCAGAAGGTCTCAGTACCTTTCCCAGGGGGTTGTTGGGTGTGTTGAGGACTAGGGCTTTGGTGCGAGGTGTGAACTTGCTGGCCAGCTCCGTGGGGTCCAGCTGCCAGTTGCTGCTGGAATCCAGTTCCCCATCCCGCGTGGGGGTCTGCAAGAGGGCGGCAATACTTGCTTCCCTGGCAGTCAGTGCTAAGGATCTGAACCTCTTCCCCTCCACTGTCCCCACCTTCTCCCCACCCTCTCCCCATCCTGGAGAACTGGCTTCCCTTCCTCCCTTCCTCCCTTCCTCCCTTCCTCCCTCCCTTCCTCCCTTCCTAGGGTCCAACACAGCACACTCCTTGGACCCCACCCTCACCCCAACCAGCATTCTCACCGGCTTCAGGGGCACAAACACAGGGCAACCCCCTGCCATCAATGTCATGGGCTCGTAACAGTCAAAAAAAGGCTCGATGATGATGACCTGGTACAAGGGTCAGATGAGCTGAGGTCAGTATCGCCCTGACCCCTCACCCCCACCAGGCCCCAGCCCCGCCCCACTCACCTCATCTCCTTCGTCCACCAGGGCCTGGAAGGCTGTGAACAGGGCCCCGTAGGCGCCCACAGTCACCAGCACGTTCTTCAGAGGGTCTATCTCCTGTCCCAGCAGCTTCCCAAAGAAACTGGCCAAGATCTTGGTCAGTGGTGGGTAACCCTGCCGGGACAGAGGGGTCAGCCGCCTGACTCAGCCGGCAATTCGAGCATCTTCTCCGGGCAGGCCTGGGGCAAAGTCAGCTCCTGTGGGGTGAGTCCTTTAATCGCCCCCGTGACACCTGCCATGACCTGCTCTGCGCCAGCCCAGTGCCCAGGGCTGGGGTACGGTGGGGAACCGGACAGAGCGCGCGCCTTCGTGGAGCACAGCCCAAGACGGCCGCCAGAGCAGCGGCAGCTCCACACCCAGAACACCTCCTTTTAAGTTCAAGGCGCACATTCGTGCCATCTGATCCTCCCAGCAACCTTGCAAGAAAGGCACTATTTTTATCTTTATTTATTTTTTATTGATGTCAGAGAGGAAGGGAGAGGGAGAGAGAGAGAGAAAAACATCAATGATGAGAGAGAATCATGGATTGGCTGCCCCCTGCAGGCCCCCTGCTGGGAATCGAGCTCCCAACCCGGGCATATGCCCTTGATTGGAATTGAACCCGGGACCCTTCAGTCCACAGGCCGACACTCTATCCACTGAGCCAAAGTGGCGAGGGCAAGAAAGGCATTATTTGATTCCCACCATTTGGCAGGTAGAAAAACAGAGACCCAGAAGAAGGAAAGGACTTGCCCAAGGTCACGCAGACGAAGTGCAGGAATAGGGTTTTATGCCACAGCTTTGAAAGGATCCCATTGGGAGAGGAAGACTGGGTCGTACACTTGTTTGCTGAGGACACTTGCAAAACGCTCAAGGCTAAGCCAAGTGAGGCAAGTAACTGAAACTAAAGATGGAGACTTTAACTAAATAACCCACTAAACCAGGTTTGACCACATAAAAATGAAAAATTTCTGTACAGCAAAATATACCAGGAGCATACTTGAAAGACAAAGAGAGAAAACAATGCAAGGTAAGAAAATCAGGTAAGATATTTAATATATAAAGGGCTCTTAGGAAGCAACAAGACAAAGGTACACACCCAAATGAAAAAACGAGGTAGGTCACAAAAGAAAAAGTATGGATGCCCGATGTGCATATGAAAGAATAATGATTGAAGAAAAGCAAATGAAAGTAACATTGAAATGGTGCTATATTATAAGAAAATGATGTCACCATTAGCAGGTATTTAAAAGATTGATAATGCCCATGGTTGGCAAGAGTGAGACAAAAGGTTCTTTCACCCAAATAATAAACTTTCCTGCCAGCTCTGAGGCCAGTGTGTTGCCGGGACTGTGAGTAAACCTTCCTGTAGGGCAATCTGACAATATCGATCATGTGCTTAAATGCTTATGCCCTTTAGTTCTCTAGTTTTACTTCAAGGGATGTATCCGAGAGAAACACTCACACACCTGCACCAAGAGACATACACAGAGCTATTTACTGTGACACTGTTCATAATAGTAGGATACCCAAGCCAGCCCAGCAGGGCAGAGCTAGTTAAGCAAATCATGCCACATCGCGGCAATGGAATACTATGCAGCCATGAAAAAGAACGGGGGCTCTTTGGACATGGCAAGTTGTCATGCTGTTTACGGAAATAAACAAGTCACAGAATGTTATTTATAGTATGAGTCCATTGGTGTTACACACAAGTCTCACACAGAGGTATATAAGCATGTGTGTGTATGTTTTTTTATGTAAGCATTTTTAAAGGTTAAAAGTTTAAAAGTCTGAACACTCTAACCAAAGTGGCAAATTGTTGGCAGTGGCTGTCCCTGGATGGTGGACTTGGAGGGAACATCCCTCCTGACAATTCCGATGCACACCAACGTTGAAGAGCCATTGTTCTACTCCCAGGGTTGGCAAATAGCTACTCTGTGGCCCTTTACAGAACGCGTTTGAATTTAGAGTCAAATCAATTAGTAGCTTGTCTTTCAGGGCTCTGCTTACGTGTCACCTCCTCCAGGCAGCCTTCTCTGATCCCCCCTTCTTCCTGCCCCATTTCCCTCCATCACCACATATCAACTGCCTTTGTTTTCTGGTGTTTTGTTGTTTTTTCTTGGTTTTCGTCTGCCTCTTCCCAGACCATGAGCTGTCCCAGCCAGAGCCCGACACAGAGGACACACTCAGTGAACACTGAACTATGGCTGGACTGAGTATCCTGGGCTCTTCCCCCTCCTTCCCCGGGCTCATCAGAAGCCTGTGTCCAGGGGCCCGGGAGGGACGGGGAGACTCACAAATGCCCTCGTGTATTGGTTGAGCATGAAGTCCCCGCTGACGGCGTGCTGAAAGGCTTCCACGGCGAAGTCTGGGGGCGGGAAGTCGGGGAAGCCTTGTCCCAAGTTCACAGCATCGTGCTCACTGGCCAGTTTGGTGAACTCCACCCTGGGCAACAAATGGAGAGTTGGCACCAGCCCCTCCCTCCACCCCGACCTGGACTTCCACCTGTTTCCAAGGCAGGGTGAGCATGCACGGGGCTTGTTCTAGAGAAACTGGACAGCTTGCGTCCACCCTGGAGATGAGTGTCAGGCTCATCGCTGGTAACATGCTCTTCCATTAGGGGGGCCAGGCACTGTGCCAATCCCATGTCTCAGCCCAGGGCTTGCAAACTTTCAGACCATGATCCATAGTAAGAAATCATCTTTATATCGCAAACCCTCCTGGAATTACATTCTCCTTCTGGTGTGATCTAGTGCCGTGCCTAGCCTAGCCGAGCCTACTCAATTCTTCAGAAACACTTCTTGTCGAGTCCCTCCAAGTGGATTTCATGACCCGTTTGTGCCCTTGCCAACACCAGAGTGAAACGCTTGCTCCCGTAGCCTCCCCGATGTGCACGAGGCCCGTCCTGTTCCCGGGTCACAGTGGGATGGAGAAGCTGAAGTTTGGAGGGACCTGCCCCGTGAGTCCAAGGCACACCCAGAGTGACTCCACATCTGTCAGGAGCAAAGCTGATGCTCTCGATCCTTACGCTGGGCACACAGGAGCCCCGCCAGCCCAGCGTCTGCCCTCAACAACCTTTCTTCTGGGCCTGCCCGGTGGCCACCTCTTCAGGGAGATGGGGAGAGAGGCGGGGAGGCTGGAGGAGGAGGCTGCTTGGGGTTCCAGGCTGGCGGGGGGCAGAGTAGTCAGACTTGGCTGAGTTACATTGAATACAATAGCTATCATTATGTCTAGTGTGGGGAAAACACAGGACTCGTAAGGAAAGTTTGTGAGGAGGACATTCCGAAAAAATGAGTGGGCTGAAGGTGGCCCACCCTGTTTATCAGAATTCTGATTAGGGGAGTGTGGAAGGCGGCACCCCTAATTATTCCTTGACCTTTCCAAACAAGTCTGTGCACGTGCAGACCCCTTGGTGTTTACTGAAATCCTTACACTTAATTTTTAGGTGTCCTTACTTAAAGGACACTGTAGACACATGTCCCCCCAAGATTACTTACCCTAGTGATTGTATCTAAAAGATAAACTTTTTTTATTTTATTTTATTTTTATTGATCTTTTAAGAGAGGAAGGGAGAGAGATAGTTAGAAACATCGATGAGAGAGAAACATCAATCCAGCTGCCTCCTGCACATCTCCCACTGGGGATGCGCCCGCAACCCAGGCACATGTCCCCGACCGGAACCGAACCCGGGACCCTTCAGTCCGCAGGCCGACACTCTATCCACTGAGCCAAACCGGTTTTGGCCGAAAAGATAAACTTTATCTCAAACTGCTGCTACAATAAAAGCCTGAAGAGGCAGGCGATTGAGGCTGTCTGGTTCCTTTAGCCAGGCAGTCCCTTAGCCCTCTCTTTCACAGCAGTCGTGTGTCAGAGTGTTCATTCATCCGTCGCTCAGGGTCTACTGGTCAGCCCGGCAGTCTAGAATCAGTCATTTTCTCCCCAGAGTTCCATGATGCCCCTGAAGACACAGGAAGCTGCTGAGGCTCAGAGAGGCCAGGTACCTACCCAGAGTCACACAGCAGCTAATGGCAGTGCTCAGGTGGTGGATGTTCCACGGGAATTAGGACAAGGGAGCCAGGCTCAAACATCTACAGAGACTGGCTGCCCTCGGGCCACCACCCTGGGGTCCGCAGGAACCTGGAGCCCTTGGTTACCCTGATCTCATGGCCTTGATCCCTCACACTCCCCTCCTGTCCTGTGCATTCTTGCCAGACCCACTCCTGCTCTGCCCTGCCTTTGCACAAGACTTAGCCTCTCCTGGCCTCAGTCTCCCCTTCTGTACAATGGGGTGGTTGGCTCCAGAATCTACCAGGTTGTGAGTCAGGAAGGAATCTTGTCTCCCCTCCCGGCCTGCCTCCTCGTATTCCCTGTTCTGAGTTGCACTTTACCTTATCTGTAAAATGGGCCACCAGGCTGCCTAGTCTGCTGCATGGAGAGGACGGAGGGGGGCAGTTTGAGGATCAGCCAGACTCTACAGGGAACTTGGGCCTGGCTCCCTCATCCCAGACACCACGGAGCATCGAAGGAGAAGACGGAGGAGGAAGATCTTCGCAAAACACAAAGTTCTGTGCACGGGGGCAGTTTGAAAGAAAGAATCTTCCCGTGTTGTATAAAAAAAAAACAGCCAACAATCTTTTTAAGAACAGAGGTGTCTCTATGTTCCAGACCCAGGTCGGGTGTGGCCGGAAGATCATGAACTCCTCACACGTCTGTCCACTGCATCCACCTATCGCCAGTAACAGTGGGCATGATCCTCCCATATTTAGAACAAGTTGGCGAAGAAAGGAGCTTAATCTCAGCTTATGTCCAGTGAAGAGCGCCTGTATCTTACGTTCCTAGCGTGACTCACTCTGTACTAAGTGAAATAAAACAGCCCCTAAAAAGCCCCCAGCCTGTGCCTGGGTAGCCTATTGCTATCATACAGTCTTAACCTCCCAAGGCCGTTCGAGAGAAATAAAATTATCTCCCTCTTGCAGCTGGGGAGCTGGGGGTCCGGGCAGGTGTCAGGGGCCCCAGGGCCAGGGCCAAGCGGGGAGAAGCTGGGTGTGGAACCCAAGCCTCTGCTTCAGGACTTGCCTCTCGTGGGCTGTGGCCGTAAATCTGACTGTCCTGGGTTCCGCTGAGTCCTGCAGACCTAGGGACCGGGACCTCCAGCCCTGTCCTGCCCCCACGACCGAGGGACACCCCCACACCTCCCCGGCGCCTGCCCACTCACCAAGGGTTGTGGTCGATCCCATCCAGCCTCCGTGCATGCAGCCTTTTGGCCATGGTGAGCTGGAAACAGAGCAAATGGGAGGTCAGAGTAGAGCAGGTACCGCACCTGGGCCTCTAGGAAGACAGGAAGCCGGTCCACCACCTTCAACACAGCCCTGCCCACCACTCCCCAGGAGGCGGCGAAGTGACCTTCAAGCCAGCACTCAGCAGGGCTCCGGCCGCCTCCCCCACCTGCGCCCTCCGGACTCTGCATTTCAGCAGGCCCTGCTGGCCTTGCCCCCCTGCCAGGCTGTTCCACAGCCCCCATACAA
>NW_006294400.1:747053-752490 GCF_000327345.1 Myotis davidii | reverse complement strand
CGGCTTCTGTGCACAGGGGACTGGCTGTGCTCTTCACTCACTTCTCAGAACCATCAGGCTGGGCCCATCTTAGAGATGAGAAAACCGGGCGGGGAGGGAGGTGCTCAAGGTCACACAAGTACACGCAGACTCCGGCCTGTTTGAGAGGAGGCCATGGTCTGACTCCGGTGAACTTGCCAGTTCTGGGGGGCTCAGGGCCCTTCTCCAGCCACCCTCCTTCCCCTGTATTTCCTCCAGCGTCCTCCTCATCCACAGGTGCCCCGACACCGGCCAGGGACTTGGCTCCTCCTGGCCTCAGTCTCCCCATCGGCAGAATGGGAGCGTGGGCTTGGGGATCCCTCCGTGGGTCTGTGAGTCTCGCGGCTGGCAGGGAGCAGAGCCAGGTCTCATGGTCTCCTGCCACCCGCTGTGCCAACAGGGAGCCCTTCCTGCTTCTCCTGGTCTTGCGCTGTCCCCGCAGCGTCCCTATCAGAGGTGCCATGATAGCCTCCGTCTGCAGATGAAGACACGGGGCTCAGAGAGGTTCAGGGACCTGCCCAAGGTCAGGAGGGGCCGGACAGGACCCTGGTCAGGGCTGCTAGCACCAGGTCCCTGTCCCTAAGGACCCGGGACCCTCTGTAGATGAGCCAGGTTTTTCCATAGCCCGAGAGTCCTGCCAATGTGAGCGATTCCAAGAGAGCCCAGCATGGGAATGGCGCCTAGTAGGTGCTTTGCCGACATTGGCACCGTCCCTTCCCTGAATCCCTGACACCCATCACCAGGCCTGGCGCTCAGTAATGTCAAAACAGTTTAAATTTTTTATGTATTGATTGAGTTTAAGAGAGGAAGGGGGAAGAGAGAGACAGAAAAATATCGATCAATTTGTTGTTCCACTGATTTATGCATTCATTGGTTGATTCTTTTTTTAAAATATATTTTTATTGACTTCAGAGAGGAAGGGGGGGGGAGAGAGAGAGAGAGAGAGAGAGAGAGAAACATAAATGATGAGGCAGAATCACTGATCAGCTGCCTCCTGCACCCTCCTACTGGGGATGGAGCCCGCAACCTGACCGGGAATCAAACCGTGACCTCCTGGTTCATAGGTTGACACTCAACCACTGAGCCATGCTGGCCAGGCATTGGTTGATTCTTATATGCGCCCTTCACTGGGAATCGAACCCGCAACCTTGGCCTGTTGGGATAATGTTCTAACCAACTGAACTACCCAGGGTAGCCAGGGCCAGATTTTCTAAAATAAATGTTTTCTTTTTATGACTAAAAAATGTGGAAGAAAATTACATTTTAGGAGAATATTTATCAATGTGACATGCTGACATCAGTAAAACAGGCTACAAAATAATATGATGTTTTATAAAAAACGTACCCTAGCATATATTTGTATATACATACACTTTTTTCTATGATGCTATATGAGTAGAAAAAAGTTTGGAAGGAAATATATCAAAATGTTAACAAAGGTTCTAGACGAGTGGCAATGTTATAGGTGATTTAATTTCACGTGTATGCTCTTCTGCTTCCAGGTTTTCCACATGGAGATCATACCGTATCCAATGGGTTCTGATGTGTGCATGGTTTTGCATTGCACGTTCTCTGAATTTGGAAGTCTTACAATCTACAGCACGAGTTTGAATGGCATTTCCCCCCTTCACTCGTCCACAAAATAACAGTGCACCTCACAATTGATGGCATCCTGGATGCAATGATACAACAAATTACTTTTGAATTAGGAATGCATCATATTTAAAAAAAAGGCAAAGATGAGTCAGGAGCAGTGTGGGGAGAGGGGAATAGAAGTTGGAGTGGGGGAAGTTTGAGGAGGGTTGGGGTGGGAAAGAATAGAGGGGTGCAGGGGCACACAGAGAGAAAAAGGAGGTGAATGCGTTTAGGAAGGAGATAAAAATAATGGGGGACTGCAGAAACTTGGGGTGCTCAAAGGAGTGACCTTCAAGTATGTCACACAGCTCTTGGCCAGCGAGGCAGCAGTGCCTGTTCTCAGGCTGACACATAATGTATTCATTCAGCGAGCATTTACTGAGCACCGACTGTGTACCCAACGTGGGCTGGGCACAGCGGGTGATGGGGAGGCAGCAGCACCAAACAACCATTCAGATGCAGAGCTACAAGTTCTAGATTAGAAGCAAAGGCAAGGGAGGGACCAGCATTCAGGGTGCAGTCAGGGAAGGCTTTCTGAAAGAGGAGGCTCATGCGTGGGTTTGAAGCCAGGACCAAGCCAGATCCCAGGGGCCCTGGGCCACGCAGGCAGCAGAGAGCACTTACAGTCTGGTGCAAGCGCCGGCTGAGTGAAGCTCCAGCCTTCTTTCTCTGCAGGGACCCCACGAGGTGCACAGAGATGGCTGCCGATTTCCTGAACATGCCTCCCAGAGCCTCGGGGCACTGACGACTTCTCCTCCAGGGGCAGAGGAGAAGGGAGCGGAACACCCTGGCCCAGGGCTTGAGTCTCACACACACAGCTCTAATGACAATAACAATAAGGGCTAGTATTTACTGAGTGGCCACTGTGCATCAGGCAGAGCAATTCGTGCTCTGTTGTCGGATTATCCCTCAGCCCTCAAAACCACCAGTGACACCCCCACACCCAGCAACCAGGGTGATCCTTTAAAACTGTAAATCACCTCTAATGAAAATTTTTAAAAAAAGATCCAGGTGAAGATCATGAATAGCTCCTCACATCACAGAGTCAACTCTACGTTCTGACTCTGGAAACACACACCACCTGCATGTTCTCCTTGTGCTAAAATCAAATCTACTTCAAATAAGGCCTCTGGATCACTAACATACAAGGGTCAGAAGGCCCTGACCAGTTTGGCTCAGTGGATAGAGCGTCAGCCTACGGACTGAAGGGTCCCAGGTTCAATTCTGGTCAAGGGCAGGTACCTTGGTTGCGGGCACATCCCCAGTAGGGGGCGTGCAGGAGGCAGTTGATTGATGTTTCTCTCTCATCGATGTTTCTAACTCTATCCCTCTCCCTTCCTCTCTGTAAAAAATCAATAAAATATATATATATTTAAAAAGAGTCAGAAGAACATGTTAAGAGACACCACAGAGATACAATCAGGGAAGGAGGAGTGCCTGATAATGGCTCCAGGGTATCTTTTTGGCCTGATGAAAATGTTCTGAAATAAAATGTTCCAGCAGATTCAGACGGATGGAGCCGCCATAAAACAAATGACCCTGTTTCTTCAACAAATAAAATACAAGGGAGGAAAAACCTGGGGCACCATATTTTAAAAGAGACTTAGCAGACACATACTTAAAAGGTCAAAGCCTCGAAAAAGAAGAAAAACATTGAGGACTCACTGCACATCATTTACTAAAAAAGCTACAGAAAGTGTGGTACTGGCACAGGGATAGACATATACATCAATGGAGTGGAACTGAGAGCCCAGAAATAAACGCTCACATGCATGGTCAATTGCTTTTTGGCAAGAGGGGCAAGAAAATTCAATAAGAAAAGAATCGCCTTTTCAGCAAATTGTGGGGGGACGACTGGATGTCCACATGCAAAAGTATAAACTTGGAACCTCACCTCACATCATACACAGAAATGAACTCGAAGTGGATCACAGACCTACATGTAAAAGCTAAAATTATAAAACTCCTAGAAGAAAACAGGAGTACACCTTTGTGACCTTGAGTTAGAAGATGGTCTCTCATGTACATCAAAAGTACAAGCAACAGAAGAAAAAACACACACATAAATTGGACTTCATTGAAATGAAAAATTTTTGTGCCTCAAAGGATAACATCAAGAAAGTGAAAAGACAAACCTGGTATGGGAGGAAGTATTTGAAATCATAATGTATAAATGACTAATAAGCACATGAAAATATACTCAACATCATTAGTCATTAGGGAAATGTCACATTAAGATGCCACTGCAGCCCTGCCTGGTTTGGCTCAGTGGATGAAGCGCCAGCCCGAGGACTGAAGGGTCCCGGGTTTGATTCTAGTCAAGGGCATGTACCTTGGTTGCTGGCTTGATCCCCAGTAGGGGGCGTGCAGGAGGCAGCTGATCGATGTTTCTCTCTCATCAATGTTTCTAACTCTCGATCCCTCTCCTTTCTTCTCTGTAAAATCAATAAAATATATTTTAAAAAGAATTTAAAAAAGGAAAGAAAAATAAGTTTAAAAAAATCCTCACTTGAGGATATGTAAAAAAAAAAAAAGGAAAAGATGCCACTGCACACCCAGCAGGATGGCTGCTATAACAAAGACGATGGACAACTGTGTTTGAAGATGCTGAGATACTGGAGCCCTTGCACACTGCTTCTGGAAATGGAAAACACCCTAGAAGTTCCCCAAAATGTTAACTACAGAGCTCCCATTAGACCCAGCCATTCCAACCCTACAAATCTACCCAAAAGAAATGGAAACGTCCACGCAAAAACTTGAACACGAATGTTCATAAGCAGCATTACTCGTAACGGCCAAAAAGTGGAAGCAACCTAAATTCCCATCAATTGACGAACAAAATGTGGTCAATCCATAAGATACAATATCAGTGAATAAGAGGAAGCGGAGTACACGCTGCAACCCTGCAGCGCGGGTGGACCTTGAACCTGTGCTAAGTGAGAGAAGCCATCTCCTGAGGTGACACACCGTGGACTGTCCCTCCTCAGATAATAATGACACTCAGATAATAATTCAAATTATGTGATTCCACTCATATGAAACAGGCAAACCTATAGAGACAGAGAATACATCAGTGATTGCCTTGGCCTGGGTGTGGAGGGGCGGGTGGGACTAAGGAATGCCTGATAATGGGCGCGGCGTATCTTTTTTGGCCGATGAAAATGTTCTAAAATTAGCTTGTGGTCATGATGGCACAAATGTGACTATACTAAGGACCAGCGAATAGCATGTTTTATATGGCTGAATCACATGGTGCGGGCATTGTTATATCTTAATAAAGCAGGTTTTTTTAATTGCCACGGCCAAAAAAACCCCAAAAAAGGCAGTGCCCTTGCGGTAGCCATGGGGATGTGTCTCTCTGATGTGACTGAGGAGACAGCTGTGCCCTTAGCACCGAGGCCAAGCCTCCAGGGCTGCTCCCGGGCAGGGCCTGTCACTTGAGGATATGTATAGCTGGCAGACACGGGCTGTAGCTGGCAGACACGGTGCTCACGGGCTCCCATCGGCTTTGCTGGGACTTTCTGAGAACTGCCCGGCAGTCAGAGCCTCTTTCTTCCAGCCTCCCTCCTCTTTCCTTGGGGTGGGGGTGGGGAGTAGGGGTGGTGGTGTCCTGCCCAGCCCTGGAGACGGAGTGTGTGTCTAGGGGCAGGGGGCTGCTCTCGAGGGCGCGGTGGGCACCGGCCCAGGCCTGTGGGAGTCAGGCGGGGCTCCCGGGAGAATGCGGCCTCCGAGCCGGAGGGAGAGCGTGTCCTGGAGACAGCGGTGCAAAGGGCCGAGCGGAAGG
>NW_006294400.1:744790-746936 GCF_000327345.1 Myotis davidii | reverse complement strand
GGGAGAGCGTGTCCCGCGGAGAGAGGGGTGCAAAGGGCCCGGAGCGGAAGGGAGCCGGGAGTTTCCAGGAGCTGAGCAATCAGTCCGGCCAGAGTCCGCCCGCTCACTTCTCAGAATTGAGTCAGTTCCCAGGGACATCCTGAGGAAGCGCTCCCTGGCCCCTGAGGCCAGGCACAGAGCTGGGAGCAGGAGAGGGCAGAGCGATCATTACCGAGGAAGGACAGTGCGCGGTGTGTCACCTCGGGAGATGGCGGCAGCGTGCTTTGGCCTCAGTCAGCTGGGTCTGAGCCCAGCGCAGGGCAGTCGGCGCCTGTGCCTGCTGGGTGTTCTGGGGGACCAACTGGCCGCCTGCCTGGAATTGAGGGTTTTCTTAGGACGTGGGATTTGCAGGGGACCCTCCTGGGCGAAGGGGATGCCGGTTCCCTTCGCTGGGAGAAGGCAGATCGCCGCCCCTGTCCTGGGCCCGATGTCCTGCTGACTCGGCCAGAAGTACTCAGTCCTACAGGGACCTCCGCCGCCTCCCAACCACCTGGTTCAAATCTGGGGATGCCGCTGGCGAGTCCTCTCTCTGACACCCTCGCCCACATCGCTCCACGTCTATCAATTCTGTCCTTTCTCCCAAAGTGACTACACCTCCTCTGCCCTAAATCATGCCTTTCTCGCCCACCGGCTTGGTGGTGGGGTAGCAGGAACTCACTCAGCTCTCACCTGCCCAGCTCTCACTCTGCGCCAGGCACTGCGGCACGGACTGAGCACATGTCACCGGAAACGGGTGCTGCCCTCGCCTGCATTGCCCGGCAAGGACATGGTAACCATGATAAAACAGCAACTACGACTAATATTGAGCTCCAGAGGCACCACCCGCTGCCCAGGCATGGCAGACACACGAACACTGGACAAGATCCCTGCTCATGGCCCTGCCACTTCCCTGCCACAGTCTCAGCCCCTCAGCCTCTTTGGGCCGCGCTGACTCTTGGGGCCAGAGGTATCCTGGGCCACCTGGCCCCACAGAAGGCCAGGCTCACTGCCCTGGGGGTGGCCATGGACACTAGGGTGGGGCTTTTGCTGCAGGAGACCGCCAGGGCAGGAGTGGTGTGTGTGCCCAGGAGAGTCTGTGGGCAAGGGAGTGAGCATCACTGAACCCTTGGTGCCCGCTCAGGCCCAGGCCCTTGGGAGATGATTAGAACACGGGCTCTGGTGTCATGATGACCCCTGCGGTCTGACCGGAGGCGAGTCATGTCATGTCTCCACACGTCAATTTCCCTCTCTATCAAGGAAATAAAATACGGGAATTCACGGAAAGCAGTTCACTTAGTGCCTGGCACAGAAAAGGTGCCCAGGAAATGGCTGATGCTAACAATAGCTTGGGAACTTTATGAATATCCATGGCGTTGATATACTATGGCATGAGGGGCTATGTGTGTAAACCCACTCGTGTTTGCTGGCAGGGCTGACTTCTCCATCAGACCTTCTCAGAAGGCATAGTGCCAGGGGCCCGCCATACTTTGAGGGGCCCATGAAAATGTTTTAATCTTAATTTATTTTAAAATAAGAAAATAAGAGAGAATATGACAATAATGAATATATAATAATGAATTCGGCCTGGATGCTATTCATTCTTTACATAGCAACACAGTCGTAAAATATAACTTTTATTTCTTTTCTAACGGAGAAAGGGGTCATGGGAGTCTTAATGTGACCTTGGACGTAGGTAAACCCATGTATGGCTGTGAATTCACCTGCAAACATGAGCGTGTCACTTGAGCATGTGCACACATCTGTCTGTGTGTGTGAGCATGTGGGTGTGGTGGGGGCAGTTCCCGGAAATTTGAAGGGGAGGGAGAAACCACTGGGGTCCCAGCTAGGGGCAGGGAGGGCACAGGTGGCCACTTGGGCTGCCCTCACCCAGCAACACCACCCCGTCTTTGACATCCCCCATGAATAGGCAAGGACTTGTTGTGGGCTTGCTGTTCTCGAAGCCGCCAGCAGGGGGCACGCAGAGCCAGCCCCGTCTAGCTAGCCCCTGCTCCACACACTTGGGCACAGGAAGACTTTCCCACGGGGGTGGGTAGCGGGCTGGTCAGATCCACCTTGAGGCCGGACTGTTGGCCTCCAGCCCAGCGGTCTCCCACCGACTGGGGCTGAC